>NC_054480.1:59371658-59687300 GCF_017639515.1 Carcharodon carcharias | reverse complement strand
ATCCATACTCCAGGAATTCATCCTCCACAGCATTAGTACTGGTTTGTTTAACCCAGTTTATGCGTAAATTGAAGTCACCCATTATTACTGTATTACCAATGTTACAAGCATCTCTGATTTCCTGATTTATACCATGCCCAACATTAGCACTACTGTTTGATGGCTTAGAAACAACTCCCATCAATGTTCGCTGCACTTAGCTCCACCCAAACAGATTCTACACCTTGGTCCTTCGATCTAAGATCCTCTATTACCAACGTACTGATCTCACCCCTTATTAAGAGTGTCACCCCAACTCCTTTTCCTTTTTGTCTATCCCCGCTAAATGCCGCATATCCTTAGATAATCAGTTCTCAAGCATGGTCACTGTATGGCCATGCCTCCGTAATGACAATTAAATCATACCCATTTACCTCAATTTCTGCATTTAAATCATCAACTTTTTTTGCAAATGCTACTTGCATTCAGATAGAGTGCCTTTAGTTCTGTTTTTTTTAAAATATTATTCTCTACTCCATGCATTGTCTGTCTTCTATTTTTAGTTTCTAATTTTCTACGTCCTTTTACCAGCTCTGTTTCCCATGAACCTGAACACCCATCCCCCTGGCAATCTTGTTTAAACCCTTCCCAACAGTGCTAGGGAATCTCCTCGCAATGATGTTAGTCCCAGTCCTGTTAAAGGTGCAGCCCACCTGCTCCAGACCTGTCCTAATGCATCAGAAACCAGATGCCCCTCCCTCCTACACCAGTTCTCTAACCATGTGTTCAATTGCTCAATTCTCTTATTTCTATGCTTACTAGCACGTGGGACAGGAAGTAATCCTGAGCTTACTACTTTAGAGGTCCTGCTTTTCAATCCCCTTCTTACCTCCTTGAAAGCTACTTTCATGACCTCATTCCCCCTTCTTACCTAAGTAATTGGTATTGACAAGGACCACAACTTCTGGCTGTTCACCTTCCTACAGAAGAATGACCTGCAGCTGCTCTGTGACATCCTTGAACCTGGCACAAGGGAGGCAACATGCCATCCTGCAGTCACATTCATGGCCACAAAAATGCTGCCTGTTCCTCTAACTAATGAATCCCCTATCAATGTTACTCTTCCCCTCTTTTTTACTCCCCTCCTACTTGGCTCTGACTGCATCCCTCTGAGGAAACAACATACTCACCAGCATCCAAAATGGAAAACTGCATTACTTACCTGGTTCTCTTTGACTGCATGGTAGTCACCCCTTCCTTTCTACCTCCATGCTGCTAGCCTGTGGTGTGGCCACCTTTCTGAATGTGCTATCATCATAGCTCTCAACCTCACAGATGTGTCACGGTGGCTCCAGCTCCCACTCAAGCTCCAAAACTGGAGCCCAAGTTTCTGCAGCTGGTGATGCTTCCTGTGCATGTGGTCATCTAGGTCACTGGCAGCGTCCACAATTTTCCACACACTACAGGACTCACATTCTATACAACTGAGCTGCCATGCCATGTCTTAACTTTACTTTGGTTAATGTAAGTGAAGTAAAATAAAGTTTTCTTATAATAATTTTACTTGGCCTTAATTTAATAAACCTTACAACTATTGATAAACTTAACTAGAACTGAAATCTGACTGATAGTTAACACACTTTACTAGTTGCAAGAATACACTTTACCAGTTGCAATAAACCTTACTTAAAGCACCTCTACCCCCCATGCACCTAATTCCCACTTTGAACATAATTCGCTTCTGTCCCTGTCTCCTGACCATGCACCCCTTACTTGACTGTGCAGTTTGAAAACCCTTACTCTTATATTGATCATCTGATGAATCATTAGCTGGTTTAGCTTCCTGCTTTAGTAATTAACACCAATTGAACCAACTACTTTCAGCAGGTTAACAGATAACTGCCACTACCAAGTAGTTCCATGTTTAACAAGGTAGTCTAACTTACTTGAAAAAAATGTTAGTCCTATGGTGGAACATGAGTCTTTATCCATACTTAAATCTGAAAAAGACTTACCAGAATTTACCACATGAACCTAATTCGCTACTCACTCAGTCTCCATTTCACTCAGTTGTAGTCTCCTGACCATCCACTGCCTTAACTGCTTTGTTAAAGTCATGTGTCAATAGACAGCTTACAATAGGATGTGGAAGCATCCTCTGATACTTTTACAGATTTCTCATTAATCACTTCTATTATTCTCTTATATTCTTCATCAACCACGCTTAATTTTTAAAATTAATTTGTGGGATGTGGATTCTGCTGGCTAGGCCAGCATTTATTACCCATCCCTAATTGCCTTTGAGAAAGTGGTGGTAAGCTGCCTTCTTGAACTACGACAGTCCCTGCAGTGAAGGTTGTTATGACTGGTCCCCGGGCGAGTTCCACCCAATTTATTATGATCCTGGACGAGATACCCCAAATTTAACTTACCGAATGGGACCCCCAATTTTGTTATGCTCCCAGGTGAAGAGGAATCAGTTGGCTCCCAATCTTTATTAACTCCCCTTGGTTTTCACAGCAAGGTTAATTTTAAAAAGGATTCCTTTCCTCATGAATACCTTTTTCCAGTTTATATGTATTTATGTTTAGAAGGAGCTGATTTAACCAAGCTTTCTCAAGTCAAAAAGTAAGTTTATTGATTACTGAAAAACCAAGGAAAAATAATGAAGTGCAACACACATACACACAGATCAGAAAAGAGAAGTTGAGTCCAAAAATAAAAGTTAAAAATGATATATGAATCAATCTTTGGCTTGTCCATGAAGATTAGATGGTGGAATGTTGCATGATTCCGGTGGAGCTGACTTTGGCAGTTGAGCAGTTGGTTTGGAGGCACTGGGTTCTGCAGGTTAGCTGAAGGAGCTATCCTATTTCCCTTTTGACTGGAGCTTTGCTGACTTTCCTCCAGCTGTAGAGAGAGAGAGAGAGAGAGAGAGGGAGGGAGGGGGGGAGAGAGAGAGAGAGCCTTTTACCTGTAAGCTACAGGGATACCTAGCTAATGTTCTTCTATTATGAACTTCACAGGTCACACCAGCACACCAAAACTGAAGCCCCAAGATCAGGCTTGCAGCTGGCTCTTAACATTTCCTTGTGTGTTCCTGGAAAGGGAAAACAAACATGTCTTTCATCCAGAACCTGCTTTCTTTCAACTCAGGCTATTTCCACATTCTGAGATATAACTCAACAGGGGATGGTTTCCGCTCAGGTGTGGTAATCAGTCTCCATTAGATCTGCAACCACAGGAGATTAAAATTCAGTCTTTTGCAATGCATTTCTTCCTTTCAACTGTTCCTGTCTGAAGTGGGTCTTGACACATTTTTAGGTGCAACATTCCATGTTGCCTCTGGGCTAGTCGGTCAAGTACAATCCACATAGGAATTTTCCAGCAAGTGATTACTTTACATTCTCAGCCAGATTTTGCTTGTATGTCTTTTTTAAAATCATGTCTTCCTTAAAAAAGTGTCCATAAATAATTTGGGGCTATGATCTGCTGATGTAACAAGGTAAACCTTAAATGCTGTTAGGGAAAGGGTTCCAATATTTTGACCCAGCGACAGTGAAGGCACGGTGATATATTTCCAAGCCAGGATGTTGAGTGGCTTGGAGGGGAATTTTCCAGTGGTGGTGTTCCCATGTATCTGCTGCCCTTGTCCTTCTAGATGGCAGCTATCAAGGGTTTGAAAGGTGTTGCCTAAGGAGCCTTTGAGTTTCTGCAGTGCATCTTGAAAATGGTACACACTGCTGCTACTGTGCATTGGTGGTGGAGGGAGATAATATTTGAGGAAGGGGTGCCCTGGATGGTGCCAAGCGTCTTGAGTGTTGTTGGAGCTGCACTCACCCAGGCAAGTAGAGAGTATTCTATCGCAGTCCCAACTTGTGCCTTGTAGATGATGGACAGGCTTTGGGGAGTCAGGAGGTGAGTTACTTGCCACAGGATTCCTTGCCTCTGACCTGCTCTTGTAGCACAGTTTTTATATGGCTAGTCCAGTTCAGTTTCTGGTCAATGGTAACCTCCAGGATATTAATAGTGGGGGATTCAGTGGTGGTATGACATCGAATGTCAAGGGGTGATGGTTAGGTTCTCCCTTGCTGGAGATGGTCATTGCCTGGCATCTGCGTGGCGTAAGTATTACATGCCACTTGACAGCCCAAGCCTGGATATTGTACAGGGCTTGTTGCATATGGACATGGACTGCTTCGTTATCTGAGGAGTTGTGAACATTGTGCAATCACCAGTGGACATCCCCCTTTTGACCTATGATGGAAGGAAGGTCATTGGAAAGACAGAACCAATATTTGTCACAGAGAAAGTAAATGGCAAATCTGTTAGAATGGAAGTGGACATGAGAACTTCCACTACAATAATTAGGGAACATCCCTTCAGATATTTAAATAATGGTGAACATCAATTAAGTTTAGAAGAAACAGACGCCAAGCTAAAAACATACAGGGGTGAAGACATTCAAGGAAAAGGCATAAGCAGAGTAACTGTCCATTCTGGAAGCCAATCAGCAAAGCTACCAGTGTTGGTATTGAGAAGCAGAGGATCAAGCATTCTAGAGCAAAATTAGCTAAAGGAAATCAACCTTGATTAGCCACTGAGATTCCAAAAGGAAGCTAGAAGCGACCCTGTTTTGAAAAAGGAATTTGCAAGGACTCAATAACCTGAAGAAATGCAGGCTGTCTTAAGCCAAAACCTGGAAGAACAGCAGAAGAAACTTGAAGAGAACCTGCTTGATGACAGAGTTTGAGATGAGGGGAGCAAACTTGGCAGGGAAAAAGAAAACCTGCTGAAAGACCTTCACACACAAGATTCCCTCAGGTCAAAGTTTGTACCCTTGGAAAATTATGAAGAGAAACAAAGAATTCAGCACCTCTCTGAACAAATTGAAGAATGACGTGGCAGAGAAGGCACAACAATGTTCAATTTTCTAGGAGGCAGCAAACAAATACAAAAAAGAGACTGAAGAGCTGAAGAATCAGCTAAATGAAACC
Source organism: Carcharodon carcharias (assembly GCF_017639515.1). Taxonomy (NCBI): domain Eukaryota; kingdom Metazoa; phylum Chordata; class Chondrichthyes; order Lamniformes; family Lamnidae; genus Carcharodon; species Carcharodon carcharias. The sequence continues at coordinate 59,682,324 of NC_054480.1, read as the reverse complement.
AAAATGGCTTTGGAAGCAAAAGTCATAGAATTTTCCAAGGGCAGAATTTTCTGCATGACTTGCAGGGGGGGAGGGGGGCATGCAGGCCTCGCACGCCAGTACGTAAAATGATGCATGGTGGCGTCGGGTGAGCACCCCGACGTCACCCCGCACCATTGCGATATTTCGCTGGGTGGGCGCGTGAAGAAGTGTGACCCGTGCCTGCCATTAATTAATGGGCTAGTTAAGACCCTTAACTCGGCAACTCATGCCGATTTTCAGGCACCTGTGTGCAACAGGCAGGCAGGTGAGAGACATTTTAATAAAACACATCCACAGGTGGGATAAGAGGACTCAGTTGGGTTTTCAATCTGGTCTGTGAAGTACTTATCGCAGAAAGTTTTTTAAACTTGTCTGTGTGATCTGTAGCAGTTCAGAACGAATTCCAGGAGCTTTCTGTGTACTTTGAACCTTTGGCTCAGCACTCTTCAGTCAGGAATCTTTCTCGGGCCTGCAGCTTTCTGGAGGCCTCCCTTTAGCCTGGGTATGGGTTCTGACATGTCCACGGAGGCAGCTCCTCTGAGGAGGAAGGGAGGGCTAGAATATGGAGGAGGCCAGGAGTGCGCAATCAGCCTCCAGGGGAGCCACCTTTGGGAGTACAGGCGCAGGCATAATGGGCACTGAGCCAAGAGGTAGTCCAAGGTGGAAGGAGCCACAGAAAAGGCCATTATCCTGCTGCCAGGGTATACAGGCGGAGAAGCAGCTACCTCAATATGTCTGAGGTGCAGTGCCGAAGGATGCTCTGACTGTCAAGCGAGACAGTCAACTATATCTGTCAGATGATTGGCCCTGAGATTTCTCCTAACTGTGTGGGTGGACACCCCATGCCAGAGGCTCTGAAGGTCACAGTTGCCCTCAACTTCTATACCTGTGGCTCCCTCCAGGGCTCGGTGGGTGATCTTTGCGGTGGTTCCCAATCAGCTATCCACACTTGTGTCAAGCAGGTTACAGATGCTCTGTTCAGACGTGCATTGACCTTCAACCACTTCTGCTGCAACCAGAGGCTTCGCGGCCATTGCTAGCTTCCCTCTCGTCCAGGGTGCAATAGACTGTACACATGTGGCCATCGAGGCACCAGCAGGTGAGCCCGGTGCCTTTGTCAACAGGAACGGCTTCCACTCCATGAACGTGCAGATAGTGTGTGATCACAGGATGCAGATTCTACAAGTCTGTGAAAGGTAGCCAGGCAGCTCCCACGATGCCTACATCCTCAAACATTCCCAGGTGCCTCTTCAGTGCTCCAGCTTGGCCTGATGGATAGCTGCTGGATGACAAGGGCTATCCCCTCAGAAGGTGCCTCATGACGCCTCTCCGCCATCCAAGAACAGAAGCTGAGCAGCGCTACAATAGGAGCTACGGCTCCACAAGGGCTGTGGTGGCGAGAGCCATCGGTCTTCTCAAGATGCGCTTCTGATGCCTGGACCGCTCAGGGGGCGCACTCCAGTACCCCCCAGATCATGTCTGTGATAGTGGTAGCATGATGTGCTCTGCACAATCTTGCACTGGAAAGGGGGACGCAGTGGACGATGAAGACAAAGATGCAGTGGATGCAGCTGCACACAATGTGTCCAGCACTGATTCAGAGGATATGGAAGCACAGGGCAATGATGAGGGGCTGAACGCTGACCCGGCACTACACCAAGGAGGCAGGGACACCTGGGAGACTTTAATCCAATGAGCCTTCAGCTAGCTGCACACAAATGGATCAGGAGGACCAGCCTTGCCTGGCGCTTCCATATGCAGCACTTAAGTGCTACATCTGTCACTTCATCAGCTGCAACTAAGGGCTTGGAACATAAATCTCAATGTCCACTCAAACACTCATAAGATGTATGTGAAACATACAAATGCAGCACAAAGGAGCCACCCTCAGCCATGGTAACACATCCAGATTTTATTTGGATCCATCATATTTACAACAGCAAAAAATAATAATGCCCTTATCTAGGGCCAATACAAAATCACGAGTGACAAACCCGTGGAGTGCCTAACGTGCATTATGCTTACGTTTACGGATGCTACGTCTTGGTGCTGCCCCATCGCTCAGAGTGGCTTCTGAGACAGCCTGCTGACTCTGCAGTCCTGTTGGCCTCGATGACCTTGGCAGATGTCCTCTGGCCCGTGGAGCCTGTGCTGGCCCTGCCTGGGAGGGAGTAGCCAGTAGCCAGTTCCACAGCTGGCATCTCCCCAGTCATCGCAGCCTCAATGAATGCAACGGTCATTGGCAGAGGGGCGGAGGAGCTGCTGCCCTCATCCGGAGGGCCCTGAGAGGAGCCCACAGTGACGACAGGCAGTTGCTGCACCGACATGAGGTTGTTTCAGACCCCCCTGCTCACTGTCGATGGATGTGCAATGAGCTGGGAAACTTGATGCCTAGACCATGCCAGATATTCCTGTAAAGATTGAGGATACAGAACTGCAAGTGCCAACCGAAGCACCTGATGTTCAGGCAACTCTGGAAAAAGAGGTTCCTGCCAAATAATCTGAAGTTGTGGAGCTGCAATGTTCTACACATACCAGGAAACCATCTGAGAGACTGAACTTGTAAATTCCTTACCCAGTGTAAATGTTATATTGTATTGAAAAGCATGTACTTGTAAATATATGTATAGCTGAGTTAAAAGGGGAGGCATGTAGCAATTATGGCTTTATTTAGTGTGTAATGTACTTTTAAGAATAATACTTGTTAAGGAAGATCACATGATCTATAGTAACCAATAGGAGAGTAGTGCGGACTACTTTCACAGTCAGTGCAGAGGTAGAGTTGGAGTTGAAAGCACGTGTGTAGTTGCTGCTGAGTATATTGTAAGTAAACTTAATGTTTCCACCCAAGAAGTGTCTGCAGATCAACTCTATCATCAATAGTAGCAACTCAGCCAGGCTTACAACAATCACTGACTCCATTTTCTTCTTCAAGTCATACACTCATCCTGACTTGGAACTATATCACCATTGCTCCATCGTCACTGGGTCAAAATTCTGAACTGCTACCTAATACCATAGTGGGTATCACGGGGACTGTACTTGTTCAAGAAAATGGCACACCATCCCCTCTTCTCAAGGGCAATTAAGAATGGTCAATAAATGCTAGCCTGCCAGAAATGCTCACGTCCCATGAGAAAATGAATAAAAAACATAATTGTGAGCCATATATCCAAGTTTGCTGATGCCACAAAGACTGGTGGCATAGTAATTAGTGTAGTTAGGAGCATAAAATTACAAAGAGACATTGAAAAATTAAATGAGTGGGCAAAACTGTGGCAGATGGATTTCAATGCAGATAATTAAGAGGTCATGCAACTTTGATCAAAAAATGCTAGATCTGAATATGTTTTTAATGGTGACAATTTAAGAACAGTAATGGTCTAAAGGGATTTATGGCTTCTGATAGGTCAGTAAAATGTCAGGCAAATAAAAATTACCAAAAAGTTTAAATGAATGTTAGCCTTATTAACTAGAGGACTATAATATGAAGGGAGGGAGGTTTTGTTACAGCAATACAAAGCCCTATTGAGACCACATCTAGAATACTGCGCACTACACCTTAGAAAAGCTATATTGGCCTTTGAAGGAGTGCAGTGACTCAGTAGACTGATACCAAGACTATAAGGAGAGATTTTATAAACTAGGTTTGCATTTCCTAGAATATAAAAGATTAAGTGCAATTTTATTAAGGTTTTTGGAATCTTAAAACGAATCCTTAGGGTAGATACGGAGAAACATTTTCCACTGGTGAGGAATTCCAGGATAAACCTTATAATCAGAGCCAGGTCATTCAGTAGAGAAGTTAATAAACTCTTTTTCATACAAAGGGTGGCAGAACTATAGAACTGTTTCCTATGAAGAAGGTAGATGTTATCTCAATTCATCATTTTAAACCTGAGATTGATAGATTTTTGCTAGATGTTAAGGTGTATGGAGCCCAGGTGCGTGGATGAAGTTAGGATCAACCATGATCTCATTGATTAGTGGAACGAGCTCAAGGGACTGAATGGCCTACTTCTGTTTTTATGGGCAGGATTTTCTGACCCGTAACCTGAAGAATCAAAAGGGAATGCATCCCTGCAGATACTGGCTTCCCCGCAGGCATTTAATGTTCAGAGGGGTGTTAATTGTCTAAGGTTGAAACTTCCACCCCCACCTGAGGAGGAGGTCCTGCCTTAGACAGCTGCTGGCCAATCCAATTCCCAGCAACACTGTAGTCCCATCAGTGCCAGGTTTGACCGGTAGCCACCACAGGCAATCCTCAAAGTATAGGAGCTAATGGAGGTAGAACTTCAACTAAGTCCAGGCAGGGCCTGGCTGGCTGGCCTCAGAGAGGGGAGGGAGTTGGGGTAGGGGGTTGGGTTGGAGAGGCTGGGGGGAGACTAAAAGAGGAAGTATTGTGGGGGGATGGGCACAGGGATTCCCCAAAGGAGGTTTCCCTGCCCTTGCCCCTGACACCAGCTCACCCAGTAAAAGCTGCTGGGCTACCCCACTTGGCTTGGGATTCTCCCTTCCACCCCTGTAAAATAGGATGGGGGTGGAATGAGGCACTGAAGTGGCCATATGACCTTTAAGGGCCTTGTAGGTCTAAAGGCAGGAAGGCTACCTGATGTCTCCATGCCCACACCCCCACCCCTTAAAATGGGTGACAGGTCAGGGTGGTGGGTTGTTGGCAGACTGGCCATGTGCTACATTTTTCAAGCCTCCCTGCCTTCAAACCTGCTGACGGTGAACCGTAAAATTCTGTCCTATATTTCTAAGCTATTAGATGGTATGCACATTGCTCACAGATCCTACATATCTGACAAAAAATCACCAGCAAGAAAAGCCAGATACCATCAAGCAAAACACATGTAGCAGGCCAAACTAAGAGAGATGAAAAACTGGTGGTGGGAGAGCAAGACTGCAGAACTAAAAGTTGTGCTTATTAGCAACTTCCTGGAGGCTCCCCACGAAGATCTTCAATCTGTCCATGGTCCCAAAACTAACAATATATCATCTGTCCTCTCAGCAGATGGCAATTAGTGCCAAAAGAAAACAGGCAAGAGATTCTCTTTTGTTTGGCACAGCACTTTTATAATCTCCTGAAGCAAGAATCCACAGTGTGCAATGATGCCATTGAATCACTTAAACAGCATTATATTCTGTATGAGTTTGCCCTCGATCCACCTCAAGCGGAAGTCACCAAGGCCATAAAATAATTGTCTGTGGTAAGTCTCCAGGAGCCGATGGCGTTCCACCTGAAGATTTAATTATGGAAGAGCTCACATGGTTAGGAAATTCACTAACCTTTTCTGCTTAACCTGGAACTAGGAATTGTGCCCCAAGATTACAAGGATGCTTCCATACAAAAAAGGAACAAGTCCATCTGTGACAATCACTGTGGTATTTCACTTCTCTGTACAGTAGGAAAAATTCTTGCATGGACTATTTTCAACAGGATTGTCACTCATCTTAGATTCAGTGTATCTAGAAGTACGGTGTAGCTTTTGTGCTGTTTGAGGAATGTTCAACATGGAGCACATCAAATTCAAGAAAAGTCATGTGAACAGAAGAAGGATCTGTCTATGCTATTTGTTGACCTGAACAAGGTCTTCAACACAGTAAGCAGTGAAGGACTATGGAAAGTGCTATACAAATATGGCTGCCCTGAAAAGATGCAGGGTCATCTACTCATTTCAAGACAACAAGATGGCCAGTGTGATACAGAATGGTGTCCTAGCAGATGCCTTTCCTGTCACCACTGGCAGCAAGCAAGGCTGTGTAATGGCTCCAGTTCTGTTTGTTATCTAGTTTTCGGCTGTGTTCTTGTTTGCATTCAAAGATCACAATATAGGAGCATACATTCAGTTCCGAGCAGAAGGCAACCTCTTCAGCCTACAAAGACTCAAGGCTCACATAAATATCACAAAAGAGCTACTAAGTGAACTCTTGTTTGCCGATGACTGCGATCACCTAGAGCAACCTTTGGAGGACATCCAGCTGCTTGTTGCCCATTTTGGCCAAGCCCCAGAATTCCTCAGGCTTACAATAAGTCTGGAAAAGACCTTTTCTTGTATCAACCTGCCCCTGGCCACACGGTCCAAGACCTCATCATCACAGTCAACAAAACACCCTTCAACTCAATCCAGAAGTTCTGCTTGAATGAATCACCCATTGCCTGGCAAAAGCAAGCTCAGTATTCGACAGACTCACTCACAGGCTTTGGGGAGACCATTGAGTTTGTCTCAAAACAAAGGTCAAAGTTTACCAGGCCACGGTTCTCATATCACTTCTGTATGGTTGTGAGGCATGAACAACATAATGGCGTCATGTAAAACAACTAGATGCATTCCACCTTCTCTGCTTAGGATCTATCTGCAATATGAAGTGGCAGGACAAAATTCCTAACACCAAAGCTCTTGAAAGGCGCAGCATACCTGGTTCCGAGGGCATGCTCGTCAAAGCCATGTTTTGATGGGTTGACCATATGGTTCACATGGAGGATTCCCACATACCAAAGGCGATATTCTATAACCAGCTGAACGCTGGAATCCATGCCAAAGGACATCCAAAACTTGGGGACAAAGACAGAATCACAGAATCTTTACAGTGCAGAAGGAGGCCATTCAGCCCATTGAGTCTATGCTGGCTCTCTGAAAGAGCTTTCTACCTAGTCCCACACCCCTGCCTTACCCCCATAACCTTGCACATTCTCTCTTTTCAGATAGCAACCGATTCCCTTTTAAATACCTCAATAAAGCCTGCCTCCACCACCCTCTCGGAAAGTTTGTTCCAGACTCCAACCACCCTCTGGGTGAAAACATTTTTTCCTCACATCACATTTACTTCTTTTGCCAATTATTTTGAATCTGTGTCCTCTAGTTCTTGATCCTCTCCTGAGTGGGAACAGTTTCTCACTGTTTATACTGTCCATACCCCTCAGGATCTTGAATACCTGTATCAAGTCCCCCCCGAGCCTTCTTTTCTCCAAGGAAAACAGTTCCAACCTCTCCAATCTATTTTCATAGCTACAGTTCTTTATCCCTGGATTATTTTTGTGAACCTCCTCTGTACTCTCTCCAATGCCTTCACATTCTTCCTCGAGTATGGTGCCCAGAACTGGATGCAGTACTCCAGATGAGGCCTAACTGGTGTCTTTATACAAGTTCAACATGACCTCCTTACTCTTGTACTCAATGTCTCTATTAATAAAGCCTAAGATATTATATGCTTTATTAACTGCTCTCTCAACAAGCCCTGCCATCTTCAATGACTTATGTACATATACTCTGAGGTCCCTGTGTTCCTGCACCTCCTTTAGAGTTTCTCCCTTTGATTTATACTGTCTTTCTACATTCTTCCTGCCAAAATGAATCACCTAACACTTCTTTGCATTGAACTTCATCTGCCACTTGTCTGCCTGACATTCTGAAAGCCAATCTCAGAGATGTATATGGTTTTGTGTAACCAATAAACACCTGATGTTCAACCATATAAGCCTGCAGATTTCTTAGTAAGATACAAAATAAACCTTTATAACATCCAATGTAGATGATGAACAACTAGTCCCCTTGCTCCACACTCATCTGTCAAAATGATGGGATAATTCATGATCTGCATTGTGTGGCAAAAGTGTTAATTATATCCCAGGAGCAATCAAGAAATACTTGCTTCATATTGCTGAACAAGTTCCTTACAGACTGCTGAACAGATCTTATACAAGTTTCTTTCCAATATTTTTCAGTGGAACCATACATTGCAATTATGAGCAACTTCAGGGATGATCTGGTTGGGACATATTAATTCACAAGACTATTCAGAGATATCTTGTGTTAAAACATTCATTTTCTATCACAAAATTTCCCATGAAATATCAGGTAACTTTTCATTTCCATTGTTACAACCTTCACATGACGAAACAAATTGGCAGCCATACATAAAACATTTCAAATTGAATGGCCAGCATAACGCTTTGACAACCTGTCAATAGAAATGTGTATTTCTGAACTTCATCTCTACAACTGACGGGCATTTGGCCAAATCAGTACAGTCTTGCAGTTTTGCAGTTTTTCAGTATAGGATTTAAGAATAAAATAACACGTGCTGTGCTACATAAATATCTTTCACAGAACTGGCAGAAATAATCTGTTACTCCATTTAATAAAAATGGAATTTGATTTATTCAGTCATTGCTACCAATGGTCTTGATGTTATATCTACATGCTCTTTCTGTTATGGACTTGATGTTATGCCTACATGCAAAATCAGGGAACCACTTGCATGCAGTGGTCGTTAGATCTGGTTGTACCTATTTTGGTTTAAACAAATTGTGCACAAAGTTGCCGGAAGTTCGTGTTGATAACAGTGCAGTGAGGGGAAGGGGGCACCTGGAATCTTGGAAAACAATGGGACAAATAATGTATCTCCTTATTAAATTAGATTAAAGGATTGAAAAATAAATAGAGGAAGGGCTAAGAAGGAATGATGAGATGGATGAATCCAATGTCAAATCAGATGTAGAAAGAGAAATAAAGAGAGGAAAGGTTAGATTGAGACTGACACACAGACAAGAAGGAAAAGTCAGAAAAAAAATTGACATTTAAGAAATCTCCCAAAACAATTCATTACCTGATAGAATCAAACTCCACACTTTTAGGACAGAATTTTCCAATCCCTTTGGCATCGGGCATCATGGCAGGCGGAGGGACGTGGGGGGACAAAATGGCGAGAAGACCAAAAACCGGTTTTATGCAAAACAAATTTGCGATTGTTCACTCCACCCATCCATGGCGCATCAGGAACCTATTTTCAATGCTTTAGCATCTCATTACAAGCCCTGATCAGCGGAATCATCCTCCCACGCTGGATAATTCGAGCATCTCAGTGTGATTGCTGACGTGTTTCACAACTGCATGTAAGCAACATGCACTTGGCAAGCTGCACTTTGCCTGGGACTTCAAGGTTTGTTTGCCTATCTTGCTTCAGGCAGCATTCATGGTCATCAGTATCAGGCTTCGCAGGCAGCACCACATCACTTTTAGGAGGGGTCATGGGCAGGTCTCTACCTACCAGACAAGCCATAAGGCAGGATGGTTTTTCAATTGCTGCAGGGCTGGAGCTTGTTTGGGGAAGTGGGTGAAGTGGTCTCAGGCAAGGGAAGAGACTGCAGGGTGAGGGTTGTACTGGGGAAGGGGATATCCTAGGGTTTGTGTGGGGGCACATGTTGATCTGTGCAAGTGGCCTCAAGATGGTGAGGGCTTAGGAGGCAGTCTCCAGAGAACATGAGACCAGATGGAGATGTGAGGGTGTGTGAGAGAGGGTGTGTGTGGGTAATGTCTCTTGAGCTGGCAGTGAGTGAGATGCCAGTGAATGTGTGATGGGCTTGTGAGTGTGCGTTTAGAGTGATGAGATGGTTGTCTTACCCTGGCTGCATGGGTGAGATCGTTCATCCTCTTTCTGCACTAGATGGCCAACCTGTTCCATACAGCATTGGCACTGACCACCACAGCCACTGCCACCCACACCAGTGTGGTGAGATTGCTGGACCTCCTGCAGCCAGAGCAGGGGCAGAGGACATCATGGCAGGCCTCCAAAAGGCATTCCGGTGATGGATCATTGAACTCTCCTTGGCTTTCAGGGCCATGTCTTCACTGGAGCAGTCCTGGGCTGCAAGCATTGAGAACTGCGGGTGTGGCTGCAGTTCAGATATGGCACCCCGAGTGAGGAAACGGTGAGGTAATGGCGTGGTGGGCGATTCAGAGGCTACCCACCAGCGAAACAGCATGTTTCCTGTGGCTGCATAATTAATGAGGTGGGAAGGGAACGATATGGCGCGAAAATCCACCATTGCGGCCAGCGGGTAAAATGTCTTTTTTTTTACGCCGGCTACTGCACTTGGGGCGGAATCGTCCCAGATTTATATTTAGTTGTTCACTTTCTAAGCAGTCCTTAACAATGATCATACTTTTCACAATTATCACAATTAACACTGTTAGTTACTAGCTTTGACTATCTGCGACAAGACCAATGGGCAATTAGAGTGCAAATTCAACAGGTTCATGAAAATCATGGTGTGGTTAAGGGTGAGAAGTTGTTTTTGTGAAGCTAATGGTGGAGTCATGAAAATAGGCCAGCAACCTCTAGCCATTTGAGAGTATCTCTTCCTTTCTAGAAGCTGCTTGCAACTTAATAATGGCATCTTTCATTCACACATCTCTTTTCAACAAAATCTGGGCCATTGTAATGAAACAGCAAATCCTGTGGTTCACCATGACTGATGCCATAAGACCTTGACTAACAGTTGTTTAACTGACAGGGGAAAATGGACTTTTTTGCATTTTTTATAATATTATCAAAAATACTGAACTTCTGATACAAGTTATGCATTTTTACATGCAGGCAAGTGAAATCATTTCTAGATCATGAGCATAAGCATGTTTCTTATTTACAACAATAAGAATTCTCTTTCTCTTTGGTAGTGATGATACTTTGCTGGGAACATTTTAGCCATAAAAGGAATTTTCTTGTCCTCGACTTCAGAATTCGGGGAACTTGGAACAGCACCAGTGCAGGGACAGTGGATTGCAGATAAGAACGCTAAAGCTCAGAGTTTGATTACTTGAACGGTTTCAAAACTATAGTTTAACACTGTTAATGCATCGTACAAGACATTAGCTTCAAATTGGAAGACAACGGCTGATGCTTCAAGAAACAGCATGTGAACAAATTACTTAAAATGTAGGCTAGATACTGGAACTAATGCAGTGGAGAGGAAAATGCAGTTGCTCTGATGTAGCAGTTGTACTGCTAACTGTATGTTTTTGTATTTGTAGCATTCAAGGCCAGGTTAGCATCCAAGACTTAAACTGGAAGAGCAGCTACCTAGCTGTTGGGCAAATTATTCAAAGCATAAAACAGAATCCTTGGAACTGAATGTTATTGATATGTTATCTGAACTTGAACCCAGTCATAGTTACAACACGGTAATTCTTAACTTGAGTCATGCAATTAAGCACAATAAATGATTCATTATTGCAATTCTGAAAAAAATTGAGAAGTGTTAGCCTAGAGAAGTGCATGGGGTTTGGTGTAGATTGAGGGGGTTGCGATCGGGGTTGGGGTTGGTGGTTGAATGTGGCAAAAATACAATTGCATTGGAAATCTGGTTCCAACCAACTTCATGACTTTCATGAAGTGCATTAAGCTGCTTGTGCACAACCTCTCAGGAGAGCCAAGTTGCCTATTAATATGAAGTAATGTTTCTTTTATTCTTTCATAGGATGTGGGTGCCACTGGCTAGGCTAGCATTTGTTGCCCATCCCTAATTGTCCTTGAGAAGATGGTGGTGAGCTATCTTCTTGAACTATGCAGCTCATGCAGGCCAATTGCTCAGCTGGAGTTGTATTTTAACACATATTTGAATGGAATGGAACATCCATGGCTTTCATAGGCTTCCTGAAACTTGCCTGTGGAAGCGAGTAGAGAACACAGTCTCAATTGAGGTGGCTGATTAAAATTCATGGAAACATTGTGATAAATACCCAATACTTAGAGTTGCTTTCTTACCTACTACTAAGAAAGGGTTTGTTCACAGTACTTCTGCTAAAAGTTAACCTTGGAAGTTTTTTTTGAATCACATCAAGATGGGAGGTGCTTTGACTGCCTTAGATTGTTCCTCATCTGAGGTTCAATGTGGTCAACAGCAGCAGTCTGTGGCTGAGACACCTGCAGTTGGGCAATAGAGGAGAAGCTTGAAGTGGGCACCAAGACTTATTCAAAGTGTACAGGCAAAACTGAGCTTCCTAGAAATGTCAGAAGAGCAACGTTTAAGATGGTTCAAGTTGCTGTGCCAAGTGATGGCAGATAGCTGCAGTCTCCCAGAAGAAGCCCCTGGTGGCCACACATTGCAAGTGGTTGTAAAAATGGCAACTGTCCTCAAATTTCTGACGCTGGATCCTTCAGGGGTCTGCCAAAGGCACATCTAGGGTCTCCCATAAATACATAAGTCAGATGACTGAGGCGTTATTCACCAATTAAGTGAACTTTGCCTATGTCAGAATGAATGGTTGCTAAACTTTACAGCTCTGGCTGGCTTGCCACATGTGCAGGTTGGGATTCACTGCACACACTTGGCAATCCTGCAGCCCAGATCAAATAGATGTGCAAGGGCATCCATTCCATCAATATGCAACTGCTGTGTTTGGGAATGAGAGTTTACAGTGTGCCTACCTTGTTGTCCTAGGCTCTTTGTGAGATCAGCGAATGATGAGTTAAACCAGCTTTCTGCTGAGCACGAGATGAATTATGCAAATGTGCCTAAGGCATGGGTATCTTTTTAAGATTAAAGGGCTAATGAAATACGTGACATTCACTCATCCATGCCTTTGAGGGTCTGTTCTGTTGAGCAGAACAGCTCTATTTATTGTAATAAAATGATCAGCCATATAACCATGGTAACAATATGACTGGAGATGATTGAGAAAAGTTATGTGCATTTTACTGGAAGCATGTTTTTATTTCTGACACCACTTTTTTATAAGTTTGATATATGATGATTTAGTAGTAGTATGTGTAGAATGTAAAGATCAAAGATAGAATTAATATAAGTTCTGACTGAACGACTGTATTCTGCACTTATATTGCATAGAGTGTGGTGTACTGTTTCTCAGACTGATATTGTGAAGTGTGCTCTTTGACTTCTCATTTTGGATCGGGTAATATGAGCTCAATTAAAACTAAAGTACTCGTTATGGAATTGTGAACTTTGACATACCTGAGAACACACAATGTGCCATGTAGCATGATGCACACACTGGAATCTGCAGCATCTCATTAAAAGCCTGATTCTACATTGTTATAATTGCACATGTTTGTATCTTGATGGTTAAATTAACAAAATTAATTGGAACAAGAAAGCAGGCAAACAGTGTGCAACCACAAAAAAGGTATTTCTGTAAGTGTGCATGAGATTCTTGGTGAGTCCCCATGATGTTTTCATCCTGTGGCCATCCAAAATTGCTGACATTTTTAATCCTAAGGGGCGACTGCTAGGGCACAAGGGCTACCCACTTGGTTGATGACATCCATCAGAAACCTGAACAATGAAGACCAACAGTGCTACAATGAATGCCATATGACAAGCAGATGTGAGTTGAACAAGCCATCGTCATGCTGAAGATGTGCTTCAGTTGCCTAGACAAATCTGGAGGCATCATTCATATATACCAGCCAGGGCATCCTAAGTAGCCATGGTAAGCTGCGGTCTACACAAAATTGCAACTTAGTGAGGCTTAAACCTGCAGGAGGAACAAGGTAAAGAGCACATTGTCCATTGATTGAACAGATTTGTAGTAAGATTATTAATTTACACCATGCCCTACACTGTGCTTGTTCTGAGTTGTGCATTCCCCATGGCAATGCCTTGACCAGAGTTGACCTGATTGGTTGGAATTTGAAGAAAAACTTGGCAGTTAACTGTTCTCTGGTGCATTCTCCATGGAAAAGCCTCTACCAATCAGAGTCCCCTTGCCAAACAATCAGCACTCTCTTCTAATGCAGTATTAGAAGTTGTTCCCTTTACTGTTGGTTTATCTTGCCAACCGTCTAGGTGAGTGCAAGATGAAAAGTTTCAACAGCATGCCTCTTTTTTCAGTAATACTCGAGTCCTGTACTACCAAATGACTATTATGTGAGAACTCAATGTGCTGCTGCAAATCCTTCAAACTTCATTGGTTGCCATGATGTTGATAGTGTGGTTAAAAATTGAAAATCTTCAGAACAACAAGTTGCCACCATGTTGTATTTCCTTTAATACTGCTGAACACAAATGCACCATTCACTCAAATGGGATTGGCAAACTCAAATCTAGGTTCTTTGCTCTACTCATAAATAGCACATGTACAATCTTAGTGAGCTCTTGATAACATGTCTCACTTAGGTTGCCTGCAGTGTGTAGTTATCCATCAAGTGGTACCTTACATCATTTCCTATCTGATGATGTACAAAGGTCGTAGCCACATGTGTTTAAAGGCATACCACAACAGATGATGCCCTGGACATCCTTCAAGGTGCACCTTGATCAACAGGAAGCAGGGCAGTGCCATCCTGTGCCCAAGAGGCCAGGGGTGACACAGTCTGACACACTTGAGCGTTCCTCTCAAGCTGCTCTTAGTGTTGACAGGAGGTATCCAGCCCCTGCTAGTGTCCCAAGCTTCTCAAGCAGAGAAGGCCACAAAGGAGCCTCCTGCATCAATGTATTACCCTGGGACCATGCTAGAGGACACCTGCCATGGGCATCTAAGGCTGTGGGACATTGAGAGCAGTAGACTTTCCCCCAACATATCTGCAAAGGTTTTGGGGATGCAGCTCTCCATAGCACTTGGAAACATTTTCAAAGATCACTTAGACACACTAGGGTTGCACAGGTGGTTATTTCATTGTGTTCTGGAAAGATTGTGTCACAATAATCTGTTTTAGGGTGTTCAATGATGTATGCTCTTTTTATTGAAGGCTTCCTGATGTTGCTGCCTTGAGAGTTTTGGAAACCCATGAGCATGTGTGCAAAGGCCATTGCAAGCTTGCTTACTATTTGAGCAGCATACACCTCTGTGATAACAGTGGAAGTACAATGTGAGGGTTTTATTGCAAGCACATGTGCCATTCAAAGCAGAGTGTACGGATGGTGAATGGCTGACCCTTACTGGTGTCGCAATATTTGGAACTGGGTATGGATAAGGTTCTCCCTTACCATTCGTGCATCTATCTCTATGGTTCGAGTGTTATCTGCATGCAGATGCTGTAGTCCTCATTCATGATCAATAGGGATAGGATTCATCCCTATCCTCCTCATCAGTTGAGGCTTGTGCCTCCTCATCTTCCTCCGCACTGAGGTTTTTGCCCCTTTCCATGGCGAGGTTGTGAAGTGAGTAGCACACAATAACAATCTGTGAAACCTTCACTGAGTCATACTGCAGAAATCTCCAGAGTGTTTGTGGCAATGGAAACGCATCTTCAATTCTGTTGTTGTGCCATGACTAGCATTGTAGCTCCTTTCTGCTTCACTGCACAAGCTTCTCACAGCCATCATCAATCAGGAATAAAGAGGGTAGCCTCTCTCACTAAGAATCCATTAATCTATGGCCTTGGCACACACAGGTGCAGCACTTTGAGTGCCACAGAACATAGGCATTTTGACTGTTGCCTGGATATTGAGCACAATCCTGCATGGTTCACCTCCTGGTCAAAAACTAACTGTACCTTGAGTGAATAAAGCCCTCTCTATTGATATAAGCCATGGCTATTCTGTGATGCCTTCATGGTGACGTGGGTACAGTCTGTTACACCCTAAACACCACCTGGAAACATGGCAATGGCAGCGAATGCCATTGCACTCTCAGCCTGGCCATTGTCATCTGTTCTGAATCTGATGTACTCTCCATCGCTCCTGAAAAGTGCAGTCGTCACCTCTTTTATGTGGCAATGAGTGGCTGCTTAAGAGATTCTGCAAATATCACCTTTGGAACCATGGAAGGACCCAAGGTGTAGAAGTTCAAGGCTGCACTGAATTTCATGTTCACTGTCATTGCATTACCATTTTTGCCTCATGAACGCAGGTCATCCGACAGTAGGGTGCAGAAATCAGTGACTGTCTGCCTTGAGAGGCATATGCCTGAATTTTACGTTCCAAGGTTGGGCATGTGCCTGACCCGAACACACAAAATTGTGTGAAATTATGTTTGGTGTGCATCTTGACATCATCGCGCATGTGTGCAATATTGAAGTCGGTGGGCACCCTCTGAGGAGGATGGGAGGGGCAGAAGGGAGAAGTGGCCGAGTATCCGCAGGCAGCATCCAAGGGAGTGACTTGTGGGATGAGAGGTGTAGGCACAGGTGGTGCAGGACCAGCAGGAAGTCCAAGGCGGAAGGGGCCACAGAAGAGGCCACTATCCTGCTGCCACTGTCTACAGGCAGTGATGCAGCTACCTCAACATGTCAGAGGGGCAGTGCTGAATGAGGCTTTGTCTCTCCAGGGAGACTGTGACCTTCATATATAAGATGATTGGGCCTGAGATCAGCTCCAATTATGTGGGTGGACACTCCTTGCCAGTGGCCCTCAACTTCTCTGCCTCTTTCCAGGGGTCAGTGGGAGATCTTTGTGGAGTATCCCAATCAGCTGTCCACAGTTGCATCAAGCTCTGTTCTGGCAGGTCATGACATTTATTCATTACTGGACTGCTGAGGCCAGCCAGGCTGAATGAACCAGAGGCTTTGCTGCAATTTCTGGGTTCCCCCGCATCCAGGGTGCCATCGACTGCGCACATGTTCCCATCAAGGTGCCAGCAGGTGAGCCAGGTGCCTTCATCAACAGGAAGGGCTTCCACTCCATGAATGTCTAGATAGTTTGTGACCACAAGACGCAGATTCTGCAAGCCAGATTGTGCAAGGTACCCTGGCAGCTCCCATGATATGTACGTCTGACACTCACAGGTGCCAAGGCTGTTCCTTTCTCCAGCTCAGTTGCATGGATGGCTGCTGGGTGACAAGGGCTATCCATTGAAAGGTGGCTTATGGATCCTCTCCAGCACCCAAAGGCAGAGGCAGAGCAGTGTCATAAGCAGGGGGTGGTATTGCCACTAGACCAGTAATCTGGAAACCCAGGGGTAAAGATCTGGGGACCCAGATTCAAATCCCACCATGCAGTCTAATGATGACCATAAAACCATTGCCAATTGTCATAAAAACCCATCTGGTTCACTAATGACCATTAGGAAAGGAAATCTGCCGTCCTTACCTGGTCTGGCCTTCAGTGATCCAAACCCACGGCAATGTGGTTGACTATTAAATGCCCTCTGAACAAGGGCAGATTAGGGATGGGCATTAAATGCTGGCTAGGGCAGTGACACCCACATCCCATATACGAATTAAACAACTTAGGAGTCATACCTCCACAAGGGCGGTGATAGAGAGGACCATTGGTCTGCTGAAGATGAGATTCAGATGTCTGGGAGCACCACAATATCCTCCAGAGTGTGTGTCTTTGAGAGTGGTTGCAAGATGCGCTCTCCACTGACTCTGGCAAGGGGGACCCTTGGAAGATGAGGCTTCTGAGACAGCTCCACAGGCCACACATGATGACTCCAGTGGTGGATCAGAAGAAAAGCCCAGGGAAGAACACATTAATGACATGAAGGCAGACCTCTGCAATTTCAGGGAGGCAGGAACACCAGGGAGGCCTTGATTCAATGCTCCTTCAGCTAGTCTTCCAAGGCACTGCTTCCACCTCATACCAGGGGCTCCACCTCCTTATCAGATGTTGGTAATGACCTATTCCATTGAATCCAAAAGCCACTCAGTACTGTGCAACAAAGTTTAGAACCCCTCATGTCGAGCATGAAATACTGACGTGCCCTGCACCTATAAAACAAGTGTACTCAGGCCATTAACACAAAAGCAAAATGTACATCCTCTTGGCAGTTACAGACAATGAAAATAACATAAGTTGTTAACAGTCACACTAGTAAACAACTTAACAGATAATGGCAGAACAGAAGAGCACCCATGAAAAGTCTCTCTTGTGCTCAGTTATTCAAACAAATGTTTGCATCTGCTGCATGGTGGTGCACCCCACCCGCCCCCCCCCCAAACCTTGCTGGCAGTGAATTGGAGGCAGCATGCTGACTCGGGTGTCATGTTGGCCCTGATGACGTGGCGGTCGTCCTCTGTCCAGCAGAGTCTGCGCATCCAGTGCCATGGCTGGGCATTCTTCAGTTATTACGACCTCATCAGATGGCACAATCTCTGGCAGAGGGGCGGCGGAGCTTCTTCCACCATCCAAAGCTCCCTGAGTGGACCCCACAGAGACAGCACGAAGCTTGTCTGCCAATGTGAGGTCAGTCTGGCTCCCCACTGATGGATGCGCCCTAGTGGAGATATTAGGTGCCTCATCCATCTCACACATGAACACTGACCACCTGAGGTCATTGCCTTTGTGAGGGCTTGCAGGTCCAAGCGCAACCCCAGAGACACCTGACATCCAGCATCTGCCACCTAATATATGACTCCAGAGGCTCATCATCTGTTTCAAACTCAGCATGCACCTGGACTCCAGCAGTCCTCCATCTGAGCGCATTCTTCCTCCACCGGCTCCTCATGAGAGTGTGCTATGCCCTCCCCACTGTTCACTGACATTATAGCCAACAATCTAATGACCACTGAGGTGCTGGTATCAGCGCTGGGGCCTGGTACAGAGACGGGGTGTGATGCAGGTGCATCTAATGGGCATTGGTCCTCCATTGCCAAGGGCGGCCCCTTGGCCCCCTGGGGTCCTGCAATTGTTTGATGGTTGGCGATTTTAGGGGAGGAAAATGAATGTCAGTATTAGTCATCACACTGTCACTGTGCATGCTAGGCGGGCTGGTGAGACAATGGAGATCTGCATCATTGTGCCATCACCTTTCAATGACCAATGGGGACTGAAGGTTTGATATTTCTATTTCAGATGAGACAATACAACAATGTTTACACACTTGACACACTTGCGTCAATGCTCTGCATTCTTACCTTCATCAGAGACCCATGCCTCTCCATGACTGGTAGAATAAGGTGGATGTCAGCATACTATCTCCAGGGCATCCATGTCGTACCTCATCAGAATCATCAGGTTTGGGAGGCCTCCGCTTGTCCTTGACCTCTTGATGGTGTATGGCCTCTCTTCTCCTGAAGGGACAGAGGAGCATTGATTAGTCCACCCTCTACTTGCAATGCCATTGCAGCCTGGCCAACCCCAGCTGAGGAACACCTTCCAGGGCACATCCGAGTCCTGGCCCTTGAGCTGCAAAGCAAACAGGTGAAGCAGCCAGAGCTCACTGCCTTGGCAGCTGATGTCAGTGACAGTTAGCACTCAAGCTCTTACACCCCTGAGCACCACGGGGTGGGGGAGATGGCATGCATTAACTCTTTCCCATACAGAACCATGCCTACTTGGTACTCACCCTTGCTGAGTGCATCAGATCATTAAACCATTTATGGCGCTGCATCCATGTGCGCCACACAACATGACCTGGGCTGCCACTTCTGCCCATGCTTTCTTGGTGAGGTGTGGTGGGCTCCCCTTGCCATCCCTGGGTATCAAGATGTCCTGCCTGGCACCAACCTCCTCCACAATGATTCCCAGGCACTCATCTGAGAACCTAGATGGATGAGTGCCCACCGGACTTGGCCTCCTGTCTGGCATGCCCAGCAGATGCAGA
Source organism: Carcharodon carcharias (assembly GCF_017639515.1). NCBI lineage: Eukaryota > Metazoa > Chordata > Chondrichthyes > Lamniformes > Lamnidae > Carcharodon > Carcharodon carcharias. The sequence continues at coordinate 59,663,071 of NC_054480.1, read as the reverse complement.
TGCCATTGTTATTCCACACAACCTTTTTTCCCCCAAAACTCAACAGCCCCTTCTGTGTCCCCTGGCAGCCTTCAGGGAGCTGCCTCTGTTGCTTTTGAATCCCCCACGGGGTCACCATTGGACCTGGCGCCCGACAGGTTCCTATCCCTGCCTGGCCCTTCTGACCACTGAAATGACGCGTTTCACACTGAGTGGGCCTTAATCAGACATCCAGCGTGAAATTGCATTGAAAATACGATCTCCCATGGGAGCAGATTCTACTTCCACTTCTAGGCCTGTCGATTTCACCCACATGCCAAGCATGAAATTCAGGCCATAGTTTCTTTGGGCACTGTCTCTCTGACATCTGCAAGTGTGACATCCTGGTTCTATACACTCTTGGATGCACCGGAATGGGGGAGGCATGTGTCTTCTTCTCAAATGCTGATGCCATCCTGTCCTTGTGTTACCTCCTGTAGTAGCTGCTTGTGCTGGACTGGCTGCATTTGCTGCTGTGCAGCATGGTGGTCAGCAGCACTGTACAGCCCCTCCAGCGCACAAGGATACAGAAGGACAGGGTGAATTAATCTCACAGTGTCAATACCTCATCCTTTCCTTACAATCTCTGTCCAAGGCCTTCTCTCCTCAGATTCTCAGATCTGTGAGACCACCTTAAGGAATGGTCTCTTTGCACCTCAGTTGTCCACTACCCCTTTAAGTTTTGGACCCACTGGTTCTTTACTATGAGTGTCCTGACTGAGACTCCTCCCCTCAATCTTTCAGGTCTACAACTTTTAAAACAAAGAAGTCTGTTTGATCAATCTGCTACCAAATGGCTCAGTCTCCTGGAAGTCAAAAGGCCTCTCACAGTGGCTCAAGAAAGCTACTTATAAGTTGCCAGCTTTCATTGGGTGGGTCACAGGACCTGAATTTGCGAGGCAACATTAATTACCTTTGAATCACAAGCAAATTATATTCACGTGGGCCATTGTAAAAAATAACAATGATCTTATGAGTGAGTTTTCCACGTCAATAAATTTCCACTGCACACTTGATGCTGCACACCTTTCCTGCCACTGGAATCCTGAGGTGTGGTCACCAGGGCGATTCTCCACTCCTGGCATCCAACTTTCATGTTCCAGCGGGCTGCACTAAATCCAACTCTATATTGGCGTTCCTTCACTGTTGCTAGTCCAAAATCTTGATCTCCCTCCCTAAAAGCACTGCGGGTGTACCCGCACCAGATGGACTGCAACTGTTCATGAAGGCCAATCACCACCTTCCTGAGAGCAACTGGTGTTGGGCAATAAATAGTGACCTTGCCAGCAATGCCAACATCCTTTGGCGGAATAAAAAAAAAATTCTGACCGGTCAGAATGCTGACTGCCAATGTCAAAAGTAGGATTTAATTCTGCTTTAGAAAAGAATTCTCCAAGACGCAGGTTAAGTATCGTTGAGTCAGTTGCTTAGCAACCTCAGATGATTCAAAACAAATGTCCCATTTTATTTTGGCTGCTGAGGATTGGTATGGCTCTTGACATTTCAGAATCAAGATATTAAGTGAGCACGTTCCTTTCTTAAAGTTATGAAAATACATGCATTTCGTAAATTCTCCTTTTAATACCTTAGTTTTTGGATTGCAGTGTGTTATGAAACTCTAATAATTCTTGACAGCATTAGTGTGATCTGACAAATGTTGGGGGTCCCTCATTTAAAGTATAGAATTGCTTCAAAAGCAGCAAATTCTCCTTCCTGTGTGCTCTGCTCGAAGGCAGATCCTTGGTTCTTTATTTATTGATTCTTCATTTGAACTGTTTTTTTTGGTAGGTTTTTTGTCATTTGCTGGTTTGCCTTTATCATCCATTCTAAGGGCAGGGTGAGGAAGCAGGCCCCAAGTCTAGTTCAGCCAGAACAGGAATCTAACTGAATTCAAATTCCACAAGCTGTCTAGGTGGGATTTGAACCCATGTTTGCCAAAGTATTAGCCTGGGTCTCTGGATCACTAATATTACCACCACACCACCAAATGGTTAAACATGCTGAAACTTTAGGAGGGCAGCCTATGCAGTGGCACTAATCTGAACCACATGCTAGCAATTTAGCCAAATGAGCTAATCAGCCCCCAAACAACCAATTAGCTGTTACAAGCTGGGAACATTTGTGTTTACATCATTAGCCTAGGATTTAATTTAACCTTTTAAGCACTTAAAAGCCATTTATCCAACAGGAGACACCAAGGTAGCACCTGAGAAGAACATGCATAAGATTATTATTTGTCAGGGAAATGTTAATACATTTTTGTGTGATTTCAAAGACTTCGTATAATCAGTGGTGGAATGAAGGGAATTACCTTTAACTTATGCTATAGAATTGTTGGTTAGAGGCAGTTGTTGAGCCCAAGTTACATCGTGAATGAGGAAATCATATTTATTCCATTGTTTCCTTTAAAGGTTTTACTATGTTAAGGCAAATGTCAGTTGTTGTTGTGCCTGTTTATGATGTATTTGAGAAAACTTTGTAAAATCTGCTTAATTCTGACTTCCTCTAACTTCTGTGACTTCATGAGTGATTCGGTTTGCACAATTGTTGTGTGTAATAGGAATGACTGAAGAAATAATCTTTCTCCCTTCTTTAAGGTGTTAGCCATGAGTCAAATAGTTGGGGGTTGAAGCACCACTGCTGAAAACTGAATGCAAAATCTGGGTTGACAATCTGTGAAATACTGAGGGCTGCATAGTCAAATGTGTCATCTTTGAGAAGAAAGAGAAGTCCAGTCTCCCTCTTGGGTGAAAGTAAAAGATCCCATGGCACAAATGTGAAGAGCAGCGTGGGAATTCTCCTTGGCTAATATTTATCCCTCAACCCAAAACTACTTTAAAGAAAAAATATTTAGTCATTACCCACAGTTGTCCAGATGTGGTCTCAACAAAGCCCTCTACAATTGTAGCAAGACTTCCTTATTCATGTACATTAATCCCAATGCAACCAGATCTGCTGAATGTTTCCAGCATATTTAGTTTTATTTCAGATTTCCAGCATCTGCACTATTTTGCTTTTGTATGTTGTGACCATATTCAGTGTACCAGATTTGACTTTTCTTACAACATTGCTCTGTGTGATCTTGCTTCCTGCATATTGGCTACTACATTAGAAAAGTGACAAGACTTCAAAGTGTTTAATTGGCTGTAAGTGTGTAGGAATGTTCTGAGCTCATGAATGGTGCTAGATAAATACAAGCTGCTTTCTTCCTCCTGATGTGCTTACTTGCACACACTAAAACAATTGTGCAAAATCAGTAAATCTTTGATTGAATTTTCAATGTTAGCAATGGTTTAACCTGACTTTTTAAGGAGTGAATTTAGGAAGTGTATTTTTACTCAAAGAATAATGGAAACCTGGAACTCATCCCCAAAAAGCCATGGATGCTGGGTAAATTGAAATTTTCTACACCGAGATTGATAGTAATCTGTAGAGAAAATAAACCAGGGAATGTGAAGCGAAGGCAGGTAAATGGATGAAGATACAGGAGCAGCCATGAACCAATTGAATGATTGAATTGGCTCACAGGGCTGAATGGTCTACTCCCATTACTATGTTCTTGTAAACCATTTTTTAAATTCTTAATTTAAAAAAAAAATGAACAGTCATAATGAGTAACCATGCCAAAAAAAGCTTACAGTACAGCACTAATTCAATATGCTTATATTTGGAAGAAAAAAGGAAAAAAAACCAACCCCCTAAAAAAAATTAAATAATAAGAAAATCAACAACAATCATAGGTCAGATATAGTTTCACCTGATATAATATATACAACTTAATTAGGGTCTGTGATATGAAAGCAGGGAGCTATAGTTCCTCAAAGTAGTCTAAGAAATGTTGCAAGCTAAATAAAACCCATCAGTGGAGGCTCTCAGTGTACATTATTTTCTCAAGTTTAAGATTCTGCATAAGATAATGTATCCAATTAGTAAAAGAAGGCAGGACAGACAGTTTCCAATTTAATAGAATAATACATCTAGCCAATAATATTGAAAAGGTGAGTGCATTTTTGTAAGAAGAATGCTATTTGGTTCCACTCCAAAGAGTGCTGTTATTGGAGAAAGTTCAATGTTGCTACTGAAAATATGCGAGAGTGATCTAAAAATGTTTGTCCAAAACAAAGGCGATTTAGAACATGACCAGTACATATAAATTAGAGAGGCTGGGGCAGTCTGACATTTATGACAGACTGGATCAAAATTTGGATAAATATTAAATAATTTCACCTTGGGTAGGTGGATACGATTGTAGGGTTTTAAATTGTAGCAACCCGTGTCTTGCACAGACAGATGAGGAATGTACATAAGAGAGAATAGAATTCCAGTTATCTTCTGATAAGTCTCAGTCACAATCTTGCCCCCAGAGAGTTTTTAAGGTAGAAAGTGAAAGGCAGTGAGTGAAAAATGTACAGAATACAATTTGGAAATGAACCCCCTAACAAAAGGATTTAATTCTAATATATCTATCAGTTAATTAGGGGGCAATAAAGGAAACTGGACATTTTGTTTTTGCATGCAAAATCCCTGATTTGTAAATAGCAAAATAAGTGAGTGTTCGGGGCAGATCATATTTCTGAGAGAGAAAGTCAAAAGCCAAAGAATTATCAATGTATGAGTTAGCAAGGGTTTTGACACTTCTCTCATGCCAGAGTTGAAAGGCAGAGTCTCCTAATGAAGGTGCAAATAAATGGTTTGCATTAATAGGACTAATGAAGAGAGAGATTGTAGTCCAAAGCGTGTTCTGAACTGGGTCCAAATCTTTAGTGACTGTCTTAACAATAGGGTTTTAAGTAAAGTGACTGTTTGAGAAAGGAATGGAGGAGCACAACAGAGCAGGCAGAGGTGTGGATTGACAGAAGGCTACCTCCAGTTGCACCCGTGCTAAACTAGCTGATTCTGAATGAAGCAAGAAAAGAAATATTATGGATATTAGCAGACCAGTAATAAAACTGAAAATCTGGCAGTGCCAAACTACCTAAATGCTCAGAACTTTGTAGAAAAACTTTATTAATTCTAGGTGATTTCTTATTCCAAATAAAGGAAGAAATTAATTGGTCTATTGCAACAATAAACACTTGGGGATAGACAATGGAATGCACTAGAATAAGTAAAGAAATTTTGGCAAAATATTCATCTTTACAGAATTAATACGACTAACTAAAGAAAGGGGTAAGCTAGACCAATGTGCTTAGTCCTGCTTTGTATGTTCCAACAAAGGGTCAAAGTTGAACTTAAAAAGGTCTCCAAGGGATTGAGTAATTAAAATTCCTAAATATTTAAAACTGTTTACTGAGACCTTGAAGGGGAGGGAAGAAGCTCACCCTTTGAAATAGAATCAACAGGAAAATTTCACTCTTTTGCAAATTAACTTTAAAACCTGAAATATGACCAAATTGCTCAAGAATAGAGAAAATATGTGGAAGAGATGAGGCTGGATCAGAGATGTAAAGAAGCAGGTCATCAGCATATAGGGAGAGTTTCGGCTCAGCTCCACCTCGCATAACACTCTGTATATCTCCACAGGCCCTTGATGGAGGTCAAAAAGTTTAGCGTGGATATTATTTGTATGCACTGAAGTAACTAGGAAGGAATACAATAGTTTCATCCATTTTATAAAAATGGGTATAAATCCAAATTATTGAAGAGTGAAGAAAAGGTAGTCCCATTCCACTCTATCTTTTCTGCATCCATATTATAAGAACCTCAGGGAGACGAGTTGTTGAATGTGTATAAATAATATTGAAAAGACGCCTTAAATTAGAGGAGGATTGCCTGCCCATATAAAACCTGTCTGGGCAAGAGAGATAATAGATGTTCAAGACAGTGGGCTAAGGCTTTAGCTAGTATCCTGACATCTGCATTTAAAAGGGAAATAGGCTGTTGTGGACTGCAATGCAGAGGATCATTATCCCCCTTTAAAAGAATGGACAAAGGTGCCTCGTGCAGCATAGGAGGGAGCATTTGAGAGAGAAAGCATTCTAAGAACAGACAATAATAATGGAGAAAGGCGTGATAAGAATTTTTAACAAAATTCTATTAGAAATCTATCAGACCCTCATGCCTTATTACTTTGCATGGATTTAATTGCCATTAGTATTTTATCTTGGGAAAGGAGTACTCCTAATGCATTCATAGCATCAGACATTAGAGATGCCCATAGGGATGCCCATGTTATCAAAAATATTGTGAAATAAAATGGGCAGAATTTTTAGCTTGGCAGGCAGACGCCCGACCCACTCAAGCATTAAATAAACCTCGCTGATGTCGGCCGAGCATGCCACGCCAATATGCACTCTCACGATATTTCACTAGGCAGGTGCGCGATGAAGATGGAGGCACACCTGCCATTAATTAAGTGGCCAGTTAAGGCCCTTGAGACACCAATTGTCTGAGACTTTATGTAGCCTGTGCAATTTTTAGACCATCGCCCAGGCAAAACGGGCAGGCCACAATTTGCAAAACCTCATCCATGGATGGGATAAGAGGGGTCAGTGGCTTTGTCAAAGCGATTAGTGAGGATTTTAGGATTTCACTTGCTGCTGGTTGCTGCTGCGAACAGGACAGCTTCATTTTGCTTCAGAGCTGCATTCAGATATTTTAGAGGCTTTAGTTCAGGACTCAGTGTTGTTTTCCAGGCCCCCAGAGGAGTCACACTGTGTGAGGCCTTCCAGGTATCAGACATCCTTCCCTTACCCTGGTAATGGGGATTGTGGTCTCCACTGGAGGCACTTCCTATGAGGAGGAAGAGAGGGCCAGGAGGGGGAAGAGGCCAGATGTCTCTATGCAGCTTCCAGAGGAATGATCTTTGGGAGGATAGGCACAAGCACAAGGAGCACAGGGCCAACAGAGAAGCCAAGGCGGAATGAGCCGCAGAAGACGTCACTATCTTGCTACCAGGGTTTACAGGCGGCAATGCAGCTACCTCAGTATGTCTGAGGTGCAGTGCCGAAGGAGGCTCTGTCTATCATGCGAGTGACCCCCATCTGTCAGAGAGTCGGCCTTGAGATCAGCTCCAACTGTGTGGGTGGACATCCCATGCCAGTTGCTCTGAAGGTCACGGTGGCTCTCAACTTCTGTGCCTCCAGCTCTTTCCAGGGGTTAGCAGGTGATCTTTGTGGAGTGACTCAATCCGCTGTCCACAGTTGCGTCAAACAGGTGACAGACCCTCTGTTCAGGCATGCATTGACTTTCATTCTTTACCGCATGGGCAAGGCCAGCCAGGCTGAGAGAGCCAGAAGCTTTGCAGTGATTTCCAGGTTCCGCCACGTTCAAGGTGCAATTGACTGCACACAGGTGGCCATCAAGGGTGAGCCAGGACCCTTCGTCAACAGCAAGGGATTCCACTCCATGAACGTGCAGATAGTATGTGATCACAGGATGCAGATTCTGTAAGTTTGTGCAAGGTATCCTGGCAGCTCCCATGACGCATACATCCTGAGACTCCCAGATGCCAAGGCTCTTTAGTACTCCAGCCCGACTGGATGAATGACTGCTGGGTGACAAGGGCTGTCCCCTCAAAAGGTTACTCATGACGCCTTTCAGCCACCCAAGAACACAGGCGGAGCAGTGGTACAATAGGAGCCATGCTTCCACAAGGGTGGAGGCAGAGAAAACCATTGCTCTTCTCAAGATGCGCTTCCGATGCCTGGACCTTTCAGGGGGCGCACTGCAATATCCCCCAGATCATGTGTCACTGATAGTAGTTGCATGCTGTACTCTACACAATCTGGCACTGGAAAGGGGGGACACAGTGGAGGAAGAAGATCTAGACACAGCTGCACAGGCAACAGATAATAAGTCCAGTAGTAAGTCTGAGGACAAGCATTGTGAGGGCATGCACGCAGACCTGGGTAAGGTACGGGGGGGCAGGGACACTTGGACGCTTTGTTCTAATGCTCCTTCAGCTAGACTACCAAATATGAACCACCACTACATGCCCAGAGTTGCAGGACCAGTTCCTTGGTCAACAACATAAACTATGTGCCTTTGCAGTAAAGTTTCAGGACATACATGTCCATCATAACATCATGGCCTACCCTGTACCTACATTAAAAAATGAAGCATACAGAGACCGGTTGCGCAAAATAACATCTCATTAACTTGTGAATGTTATAAGTAGCAGAAATTACCATGAACCGGTGTCTTCCATCACACCATTGAGAAATGAGGGAACCAAATATCACCTGTGATAATCCTGTGTTGTAATCAAGGTGCTCTAAGTTTTCACTTGTGGCTGCTATGTCTAAATGCTCCCCCCTCACTGGCACTGACATTGGAGATGCTGTCTTGATGGCTTTGAAGACTTTGGTAGGTGTCCTTTGGACTGTGGAGCCTGTGCTGACCCTGCCTGGGAGGGGGCAGCCAGTGGGGGGGGTGGTGGTGGTGGAGGAGTTGCTGCCATCATTTGGAGCGCCCTGAGGGCAACCTGCAGAGATGACAAGCATCTCGTGTGCCAAAGTCAGGTCACTTTGGACCTCCCTGCTCATCACTGATGGACGGGCACCTAGCTGGGATACTGGGTACCCAATCCATCTCCCACATTAACAGTGACCACCTGAGGTCATTGCTGATGTGAGGGCTTGGAGATCCGAGTGCATCCCCAGGAACCCCTGATTGGGTCCCTGGAGGACCGTCTCCATGAGAGTCACCACTCTCTCCGTGGGGGAAGCATTATGCTCGACAATGAGGGTCAATGCAGTGCTTATACTCCACATGGACTCTTCCACAACGGAGACCATGGCACGCATTCCCTCATGTATCTCTGCCAGATCCTCCCGCACACCCTGCCGGACTTCCAGCATCTACTGCCTCATGGGTGACTCCAGAGGCCCATCATCAGGCATTGATTGAGCATTGTCCTGGTCCCCAGCAGCCCTCCGACTGCTAATGTCCTGGGCACACTCTGCCTCTGCCTGCACCTCAAGCGAGTGTGAAGTGCCCTCACCAATGTGCACCAATAGACTAGACGCAATGTTATGTCCACTGAGGTGCTGGTATCTGCACTGCTGCCTCCTTGAGAGAGAGGGTGTGATGCAGATGCATGGTGAGCATAGTGGTCCTCAGGGGTCAGGGGTGGACCTTCAGGCTCCTCATAACTAACTTCTAACAAACAAGCCTAAAAGGGAGAAGAAGGACATGTCATTAGTTTAAGTCATGAAACTGTCACTGTGCGTGCCAGGCACCTGGATGAAACAGAGATTTGCATTGTTGTGCCCTCGCCTTTCAATTATCAATGGGGATTGCAGGTTCCAGGCTCACATCAATATAGAGACTACACTAGAATGGTTGTGATAACCGACATTCTCACCTCAGTGAATTGCACTCTTACCTTCCTCTGGCACTAAACAAACATCAAATTCAGCCTGTAGAGTCAGATACTGTTTGTATAATACTGGGGTATGTGCAATAGCATATTGTTGGTCCACTTGGAGATTTGGTCAATTGGTTGAGACAATTTTGAGGGATTGTGTTTGTTAAGTTGAGCAGTATATGAAATTATTTGTCCACGTCAGTAAGCCTTCATACTATCCAAGATAGTAGAAAAGGAAATATCTAGAGCAGTATTAAGTTCAGTAAAAGTATCTACTTGTGAAGTAATGAATTTAGTAAAATCTGGGTCCGCCAGAAGGAGAGAGTCAAGACGCCGCGGTGGATGAGAAACAGGTTGGTCATGGAATCGTATTGCTAAAACTAAGGGGGCTTGATCAGAGATCACAAAACTAATGTAAGCACAAGATTGAATAAATGGGAGTAGCCTCTTGTCAAGAGAAAATAGTCAATACATGAATAAGTGTGGTGAACAGGAGAGTAAAAGGAGTATTGTCTTGCAGTTGGGTATGGAAAATGCAATGAGTCTACCAACACTTGTGTATCCAAAAAAGACCTGATGACTGCGGGTGATTTTGATATTGGAACAGATTTTGTGGATGAGTGATCTAAATTTGGGTTAAGAACACAGTTAAAGTCTCCTCCAAGAATTAAGTGATATGAGTCTTAATCAGGTATGGAAAGTAAGAAGTTTGAAATGAAACAGTGATCATCCCAGTTGAGTGCATATACATTAGGTAGGATCAATGGACAGTTAAAAAGTCTGCCTTGTTCTACAACATGGTGGCCATTAGGGTCAGCTATAACCTGACAGTGAGCAAAGGGAATGCCTTTATGGATTTGAATTGCCACACCTCTCGCTTTACTATGGAAATTAGAATGAAACATCTGCCCAACCCCTTCTGCATTCAAAAGTGGCCAGATGTATGTAAGTGAGTTTCCTGCTGGAAGGCAATGTCCGCTTTCAAATGCTATAAACGAGAGGGAACTTTGTTTCTTTAAATTGGGTGATTAGACCTTTCACACTCCAGGTGATAAAATGAATTGGACAAACCCCCTGTGAGGCCTTTAATATTAGAGGACATTATGATAATAAAAGTGTATCATATGACCTCCATAGGTTAATCATAACAAATAAAGGAATACATATTTTTGAACCAGAGCTTATCCAAGTAAAGAATGTTAAAAACTGATCAAAAGTAAAGTATATTTGTACATTTGGAAAAGAACTAGAAAAAAGAGAGAAGAAAAGGGAGAAAAAATAGAAGAATAAGGGGAAGAAGGAAAGAAAAGCTTACATCGCCTCCCCAGATGAGATGAGTGCTACCCCTCACAGCTAGTGTGCTATTCATATCTATCTTACCAGTGTGTCTTGAAAAGACAACCCACATTAAAGCAATATACAGTCAAATATCTCAAAAAAAAGTATTGTAAAGCTTAGTATATGCTAAACAGAATCAGTCCAAAGCAACAGTTTTGTGATGCAGCACTCAAGAAGCGGAGGAACATATAAAGAGAGATTCAACTCTCAAAGAATTCAATTGCACATGTGATAAAAGGTAAAAAAAAACACCCATATGGTTTATGTAAAACTTCCTGTGATTAGTGCAGTTTGGACAGTAGGTACAAAGAGGTTGGTATAACCAACAAAACTTATTGTGTGATGGAACCATCATGCATAATTACCCAGTTAAGCATTGACTACCATTTTGCTCTGGGTGAAGTCACGACAAGACTTATTAAGAGAAGGTACAATTGTGTCCTTGAAAAAGACTGAAGCTTCTTGCGGCGTGTTGGGAATCTTATTCACTCCATTGAAAGTTACATGCAGGCGAGCATGCTGAGTTCAGTGGAGATGAATATCTTGCTTCCATGAAAGTATAGTTGACCCTTTTCTCTAGACAGACGCATACTTTGCTCCTTCCCTCTATAGTGATGCAGTCTTAGTATTAATGGTCTTGGGGGGCTTAGCATGCTGTGGCCGCGATGCCAAAAAGCGATGGACTCCATCCACGACTAGCGGTGAATCAAAACTCTTATTGTCAAAAACCTCCAAAAGAAGTGCCTCAGGAGAAGTTGTAGGGCTTCCCTGTTCCGCACCCTCAGGCACCAAGAGCATCCTTAAATTCTGTCTTCGGCTGCGATTCTCCAGGTCATCCATCTTCATCAACAATTTAGTATTTTGGGCTTCCAGCTGGGTGCAGCTGATCTCCAGAGTCGCAATTCTGTCACTTGACTCAGTAGCTGATTTGTTCAACATCCCACAGCCTTTGATTGAAGGAGGTGCCAGAGGCTTGTTGATTAGCAACTGAGGAATGTAGTTCTGAATGGAGTCCAGCGAATTCAGTGAGAATAGTGCTTTCTAAGTCCAAAGTGTGCTAACAGAATTAAATTCAGCGTGGGAAACCGCCATGTTGTTATCAGCTATAATATCTGTCAAGAAGATTTAATAATGTCTATAATGTTATTGGAACTTATTTAAAAATTGAGTTTAGTTGTGCCTGTGTCGATGTGTGTGTGTCTTAATTGGATTAAAGCCAGTTGGTCTAGAGGCTTTGATGTATGGAAGAGAAGTAAGTTTGAAATGGTAATTAGATAAACATACGGAAATAGAAGGTGATGTGTAAAGGGGCAATTTTTAAATAGACCATTCTAAAGGACGGGTGAAATATTACACCTAACCAGGTGAAGTTCAGAAACAATGCGTTTATTTTTTTTCAAAGCTTACTAGTAAAGTGGGTATTATGAAAGGGTTTTCTCCCCATCGGGAAGGGGGTTGGGTAAGAGTGGGCGCGTGCCGCCATTTTATGTGGGTGGGCCAATTAAGGCCTGCCCAGCGTGATGCACACCCAGAAGCGCTGAGCGCACTCTGTGCGGGCAGGGGGAAGAGGCTGAGTCGGGACTTGCACTCTTCCGCGCATGCGCAGGCAAGAGCGCAGAAATCTCCCTGAGGCACAGAGCTACCTCAGCGAGATCACTTTGAGTTGCAAAAACCTTCATAAAGAAAAAAGAATTTAGGACATGACCCCTCATGTGAAAGTGTCACATGAGCTGTGATATGTCTATGAATTTTAATGAAAATCTTTGTTTCACTAATAAATCATTCATGAAACCTCATCCCCCACCGTGGATGAGGTTTCATGAAAAATGTGAAGGCTGCCTGGGCTCTTCACCTGCCCGCCAACCTTAAGGTTGGATGGACAGCTATGTTAAGTGGTTTAATTAGCTTTTAAATTACCTTAATAGGCCTCTGACAGTTCGATGGGTACACAGCTGAGTCTGGTGCGCACCCGCCGAACTGAAAATTGGAATGATGCGTGATGATGTCGGGACACACGCCTGACATCACCGTGCATCATTTTATGTTTTGGCGAGTGGGCCCTGCCCCGTCTCACCGAGCCGAAGATTCTGACCCTAGTGGCAATGAGAATTTGCATTCAAAGAGGAAAATATGTAAAAAGGAAGAGAAGGCTGTGGTGAAAGGAGGATTGATTCTAAGATCTAAAGCCTCCAGCTTGTAAGCCTGAAGTCAGTCTGCAAGGACCCAGAGCTGAAAGAAACTCATTTTGAATGTGACTGTCCAGGGTGTGCTTTGCCAGGGGTCTGCTTAAAGCAATGCGTTTTAGTATTCGTGTTGCCTTAATGGGGGTGTAACTGACAGATTAATTAGGAGATTTTTGTAGTTATTATAGTATTAATTTTGTAGACGTATGTATGTGCTTACAATCTTTCTTGCATTAATAAATGTTTAATTTAGTTTTATAAAAAACCTCTTGAGACTCAGTGGCCTTATTACTACTGAATTCAAAGCCTGCATCGCGAAACATACAAATTGCAAAAATGGTTTACGACAATTGTTTCAAGTTTCCCTCTGGGATTTGAACAACTCAGCCTTCACCATCGGCTGCATCATAATATATCAGACACCGCAGTTGATAAAGCACCAGGCCTGGTTTCATTCTGATTGTGTTTGTCTCTGGGTTTAGACAATTAAAATGTATGTTGAGCATCAGAGCAAGCCCTAAAACACTGACAGTCAAAAAGCTGAACGTTTCAACTCAACATCAACAATTTCCACAGGGATAAACCACAGAAATCATGGGAGCTGACTTCAGCCACCTCATACTCCATGACTACTCCCATTATGTTATGTTCTTGTAATCCTAAAGCATAAAACAAGTAAAGTTACAGGTGTCTTGTGCCCACAGATAAATGCACAGACATTTATCTTTCTAAATTTTGAGTTTCATACGAATAGTCAGGATTTCAGGAACCCTGTCAATTCCCTCACTGGTCACTATCAAAAAATAGTGCCGATCCGGTCCCTTCACATCTTAGTTTTGTTCTACTCGAGTCTGTTGATCAGAACATTTCCCTCACTTTCCTCAGCACTGCTTACAGCAATAATGAATTAATTTTGACCTCTGGAACTCTTGTAAGAACTGACGTTGCTATCCACAGTAAACAAAGTCCACAATCCTTGTTGTTAACACTAGGATCATTATTGAAAGGGGAGAGGGACCTGTGTGGGAGGATGATGGATGACAGTGTAAAAGAAGAAAGCAAGTAATATTGATGAAATGGGAGTAGTTGACAATGAAAAGGGAGAGAGGGAGGGGAATTTATGGCAAAAAGAAATTGATGTAATGAATAGGAAGAGAGATTGTAGCTTTTTAATAAATCTTTATGGGGTGGATGCCAGTTGTTGATTAGGCAATATCATATGCCTGGACCCACAAAGTGAGCCCCGCAGCCCCATTCCTGAGATCAATGTACATCATCCGTTGGGAAGTATCAGCTACTGATCCCTAAGTGGCTATTCCTGAGCCGGAGATACGAGAACTTTGGGCATTGGCAGTCCACAGTCCCACAGGGTGGGAAGTTGGATGGGGTACAATGTTTCCATAAACTCAGCTCAGAGTGGATAGAATAATTTTGTGAACAAGGATAATGGAGTATTGGATTTGGGAGGTGACCTTTGAGAATAGATAGTTGCTTGATGGCCAGTCTGGACATAATGGGCCAAAGGGCCTGTTTCTGTGCTGTATAACTCTATGGCTCGATGAATCTAAAACCATTGAGTCAGTGATGCCTTGTTGGTCTATTGGAAGCCAAATGTCACTTTGTTTTCCTTTCTTCACTCAATCCTAAATCATAAAGATGCTCGAAATTAAAGAGTATATTCTTTTTAATGTAAAAATTCAAAAATTATTTGGTGAGCTTACATTTATATTACAAGTGAAGGAAAGTTTTTGTAGCTACTTGTTTTCGGCTTTCAAGATTACTCTCATGTTGCCAGCATTCTGGGGATTGTGCCAGCTTTTTAGAAATCATTGCTCAATTTTCCTTGTTTTCTGATCAGTATGATTATGCAGCAACAGCGTTTCACTTACTTCCCCTTTTAACTGCTATCAATAGGTGTGCCTCAGTGTTATATACCCAGGTCAATTTTAAAAACATATCTAGCACAATTTCTCCCCTTTCCTTCTGAAGCCCCGGATAAAGCAAGAGTCCTTCTGATAGAAATGTTGGTAGCCTCTTTAACCTGAGGTTTGGGAGAGTGCAAGGAAGTTACCACCTAGCTCAGATTAGAAAATTGAAAAGAATTTAAAAGAGAGCAGGGATCTCCCTTCTCTGAGTGACTCAATCCCAACTTGATAGTGTTTTTTTTCAAATGAGCTTTTGGAGGGCTTTCACAGAATGTTGGTATATTTCATCAATAGGCTAGTGTTTGCTGGAGATCTATCAATTGTTCTTTTCAGTGAAACATGATCAGTTAAGAGTTAAAAATATCACCCTTCAGAGTATTTGGAGAAATAAATCATTATCCTTATTTAAATTATCTTTGTGGAACAGATCTCATTCTCAATTTTGCGAGTATAATAAAAAATCCTTTTGAGTATTTTTGGTTCATTAGGTTCCCTGATAAAGAAACCTACAGCCTTTCAAACTCAGAACAGAAGCTTATGTTAAATACCTATTTTCACACTATCCTTTTTAATTGCTAGCTAAATGGCAGTACAGCCTACTTCAAATTGATTTTGTACTGAAATAGCTTGAATAAAAGTCTTCCCTCACACTCATCCTTCATCTTTAATTTGTCCAAATGGCATGATGCTCAAACAACAGCAAATCATGATGGAACAAATGAGGATTTTTCCATTGAACAAGTGCCATTTTAATTAAAAGAATATATCAAGCCATTCATTCCCTGCGGGTTGCTTCCAATCTTTGTCCATCCTGAAGGTGACAAGCTAAATTTCACATCTACAACCCTTACTCAGTAACACCATTTGAGTCTCTAATTCCCCCAAGGATTTGCCAATTTACAGCAATTACATGTTGCCACTTTAAGGATTAAACACACCTCTACTTTGTCAACAGACACCTTTCCTCAAGATAATCCCTTTATACCTCCAGTTAAAGGGCTATCAGGACATAATTACTTTCCTGTATTAATAATAAATATATTGTTTATTATATCCTTTAATATGACAACTACATATCTTCTGAATTACCAGGAAATGCCTCAATATGTTAAATTGAAAAGAGGTGGTATATCTCATAGTAATACAAATATATTGCAGAAAAGTCAAAAAGGAATAAAACTGGACCATCTGGCATCGAACTAGACACTTCAATGACAACAATGAAAAACTCTGCCCACTCGACTCTACGGTCCTCCTTACTAACATCTGGGACCTGTGCCTAATTTGGGACAGCTGTCCACAAACTACTCAAGCAACAGCCTGATATAGTCATATGCACTGAATCGTACCTTACCGCCAATGCCTCAGACACCAACATCACCATCCCTGGGTATGTCATGCCCCACTGGCAGGATAACAGAGGTGTCAGTAGAACGGTATTAAATTGGGAAGGAGTTGACTTGGAGGTCCTCAACAGTCTCATGGCATCAGGTCAAAATGGGGAAGTATACCTCCTGTTAATTACCACCTACCCCACAATCCTACCCCTGCCAGCTGATGAATCAGTACTCCTCCATGTTGAACACCATTTGGAAGAAGTATTGAGGGTAGCAAGAGCACAGAATGTACTCTGCATGGGGTCTTCAATGCCCATCACTATGAGTGGCTTGGTAGCACCACTGACTGAGTTGCTCAAGTCCTTACAGGCATATCTATCTACAGCATGTGGGGAGAGAATCAACAAGGGGAGAGAAATTTCCTCTACTCATCCTCGCCAATCTATCTGTTGCAAATGCATCTGTCCATGACAATATTAGTAGGAGTGACCACCACACAATGCTTGTGGAGCCGAAGTCTCATCTTCACACTGAGGATACCATCCATCAGTTTCTGTGTCACTACCATCATGCCAAATGGGATAGATTCAGAACGGATCAAAATTGGCATTCATGAGGTTTTGCTGGTCATCAGCAGCAACTGAATTATATACAACCACAAACTCCAACTTAATGCCTGGCATATCACCCACTCTAAATTACCATCAAGGAGAGGAATCAACCCTGGTTCATGAGTGAATGCCAGGAACAGCATCAGGCACACTGAAAAATAAGGTGCCAACCCAGTGAAGCTACAACACAAGACTACGTACACACTAAACAGTTGATGTGGCCTGTGATAGACAGACCCAAGCCACCCCACAATCAACAGATCAGAACAAAGCTCTTCAGTCCTGCCACATCCAGTCATGAGTGGTGGTGGACAATGAAACAGTCAACCAGAGGAGGAGGCTCAACAAATAACCTGATCTTCAATGATGGGGGAGCCCAGCACATCAATGCAAAAGATAAGACCGAAGCATTTTGCAACCATCTCCAGCCAAAATTGACAAGTGGATGATCTTCAGCCAGTGGATGATGTACTTTGGCCTCCTTCTGCGATCCCCAGCAGTGCTGGGTGCTGGCAGTTTAACAGCAAAAAATGCACTAAGGGAATAGAAGCATGAGTAGGCCATTTACACCTTCTCGCCTCTGCTGCCCTTCAATTAGGTCATGGCTGATCTTTGTTGTATTCTCTCTCTCAGCCTGCCTGCCTTGCACCATCATTTTTCTTTATTTAATCACAGGATAGTGGTATCACTTGAAAGACTAGTATTTATTTCCCATCCCCAATTGCCCTTGAGAAGGTGGTGCTGAGCCTTGAACTGCTGCAGTCCATCTGGTGAAGGCACTCCCATGGTGCTGTTAGCTAGGGAGTTGCAGCATTTTGTCTTGGTGACCATGAAGGATGGCATGTGACTTGGAAGGAACTTGTATGCAGTGATATTACCATGCGCCTGCTACTCTTGTTCTTCTAAGTGGCAGTAGTTATTTTCTGGGAGGTGCTGTTGAAGAGATCTTGGTGAATTGCTGCAGTGCATCTTGTAGGTAGTACATGCTGTAGCTACAGTTGCACTATTGGCGGAGTGAACAAATTTAAAATAAAAAATAAACAAATTTGCATCCACCATGCCTTAGGTAGTAGTGTTCTTGCCTCTAAGTCAGAAGATTGTGTGCTCATGTCCTGTTCCAGGGCCGGAGCACCAAAATCATGTCTGACTCTGCGATGCAGTACTGAGGGAGTGCTGCAATGTCAGAGGGTCTCCCTTTTTGTTGCGATGTTAAACCAAAGGCCTGTCTGCACTCTCAGGTGACTATGAAAGATCCTATGGCACTATTTTGCAGAACAGCACTGTAACTCCTGATCAATATTTAATCCCTCAGCCAACATAAAAAAAAACAGATTGGTCATTATCAGACTAATGTTTGTGAAAGCTGGCTGTGTGCAAACTGGTTACTGCATTTCCTACAATACAACAGTGACACTTGAAAAGTACTTAATCAGCTGTGAAGAAGTTTGGGATGCCCGGTCATCAACGGTGTTATATACATGCAAAGCTTCCTTTTTTGGATGGTGTCAAGCTTCTTGAGTGTTGTTGGAGTTGCACCCATCCAAGCAAGTGGAGAGTATTCCATCACACTCCTGGTTTGTACTGATGGAAAGGCTATGGGGATGAGGAGGTGATCTCCAGGATGTTAATGGTGGGGGAATTCAATGATAGTAATGCCATTGAATCTCAAGGAGATGTGGTTGGACTGTCTTGCTTTGGAGATGTTTATTGCTTGGTACCTGTGTGATACATATGTTACTGATCAGTTATTGGACAGGATTTTACTGTTAGTGCAGAGGTGCTGACGTTGGGCGGAAATGTGAGTCATTGGCAAGCAAGAAATGATGGTAGGACTTCCCCCAGCATTTTACATGCAGCAGTTAATTAAGCGGCTGCCACCAGGCTGTCTTCTATTAAGGACAGTGGCCCACCACATCCCCAAGAGCCGTCAGCCAAATCAGAGAGCTAGCAGCTCAGCAGTGCCACCAGAAGCGATGGCTGCTTCAGGGGCAGGCTAAAGATCCAGGTCCTGCAACAAGTTTTTGCATAGGATTATATAGGATATATGATATAGAAACTGGCCATTCGGCTCAACCAGTCTGTGCTTATGCTCCACTCGAGCCTCCTTCTATTTTTCTTTATCTAAATCCGCATTGTAACTATCTATTCCATTCTCCCTCATATGATTGTCTAACTTCACATTAAATGCATCTACACTATTCATTCAGTACTTCCTATGATAGCAAGTTTTGCATTCTCATCACTCTTTGGGTATAGAGGTTTCTTCTGAATTCCCTATTGGATTTCTTGGGGCAGCATTTTCCCATCGGCAAGTGGGAGGCGGGGCCCGCTTGCCGATGTGTAAAATGATGCATGGTGACGTTGGGCCGGCGTCCCGATGTCACCGCACGTCATTCTGATACTCAGTTCGGCGGGCGCGCAGCGGAGTCGGCTGCACACCCATCAAGCTGTCAAAGGCCTTTTAAGGCCTGTTAAAAATGAATTAAAGTACATAACTGAGCTGCCCATCCAACCTTAAGGCTGGCGGGCAGGCGAAGAGCCCAGGCGGCCTTTGCACTTTTCATGAAACCTCACCCATAGACGGAATGAAGTTTCATGAAGGATTCATTAATTAAATTAAAAATTTTGAAAAAATTCATTGACGTGGCCCAGCTCATGTGACACGGTCACATGGGGGGACATCTTTTAAAAGTTTTTTTTCCTTTACTTAAATTTTAATACCTTAAACTTATCTCCCTGTGGCACCTCCATGCATGCATGAAAGAGCGCAGGAAATCACCCAGGGAATTTGCCCCCCCCCCCCTCCCCCTCCACTTGCACAGGGAGCGCTCAGCACTTCCAGGCATGCATTATGATGGGCGGGCCTTAATTGTCCCACCTACTTAAAATGGCAGTGCATCCCCAATCAGGGGCACCAATTGGGTTTGTGCTCTACCCTGCCCGCCCCCAGTCTACCCTTGGTGACTGCCTTACATTGATTGTCTCTAGTTATGCTCTTCCTCAAAAGAGGAAACGTTGGGCAGAATTTTACGGCTGAAGTGTGGGTGGCGGAGCTAGCACGTCAACGCTTAAAATGCCGCATGAATGTCCCGACGTCAGCTGCGGCATCACAATATTTAGGTGGGCGGGCACGTTATGAAGCGTGATGCGCACCCGCTATTAATTAAAGGCCTTGTTAAGGCCCTTAACTCGGCAATTGAAGCCGATTTTGAGGAGCCCCT
The DNA here is from genome assembly GCF_017639515.1 of Carcharodon carcharias. NCBI lineage: Eukaryota > Metazoa > Chordata > Chondrichthyes > Lamniformes > Lamnidae > Carcharodon > Carcharodon carcharias. The sequence goes on along the minus strand of NC_054480.1, from coordinate 59,643,128 downwards.
GCGATCTTCCACCCGTCAAGCGTGCAAAATTCAGCCCATTCGCTCTACAGCCACTCTATTAAAACTATTTATAATTTTAAATATCTCTGTTAGGTTACTCCTCAACCCTTTTTCATGACCAAAGAGTCCCAAGTCTGTCAATCCTTTTCTGAAATGTATACCTATGCATTTCTGCAATCATCATTGTCAATCTTTCCTGCATCCTCTTTGGCGCCTTTTACAAGATGGCAACCAGGCCTGCATGCAGCATCTTTAAGCGTGGACTAATCAAGGATTGATGCAAGTTTAGTGTAACTTCCATACATTCCAATTCTATCCCTTTAGAAATAAAGCCCAGTTATCAGTTTAATATTTTGTTGTCTTACTAATGAGTGGCATGTTTAGTGATTGATGTATTTGTACCCCGAGATCCCTTTGTTCCTCTACTCCCCCTAGACTTGCACCTTCCAAGTCATAAGTGACCTCTTATTCTCCATTCAAAATGTACTACATCATACTAATCTGTGCTGGACATCATTTGTCAATTATATTTCTATTCTGAAATTTAATGCCCTCCTGTATTTGTTGCAGCCCTCTTCAGTATTGATTACATACTCCCACCTCTCACCGAATTTGATATCATCTACAAATTTAGAAATTGTATTTTTGATTCCAATGCCCAAATCGTTAATGTAAATTGTAAATAAAATAAGATAGGCATAGATAAAATAGAAAATTATGAAAGAGCTGCTGCTGCTGGAGGGGAAACCTCTTCAGAAAAATCACTGGGGTCAATGCCTTCCCTGCCCCCAACCCTCTGTTTGCCTCATAATTCCTTACTTTGCTCTCCCACCAGAATGCTACTGGGAGCTTTTTCCGTATAGCTAGCGGCCTCCAGCATTATAAAATAGCTCCTAATTAATTCTTTAATTATGGAAATTAGCTGCCTTCCTCCTATAGGAGTGGGCAGCCTGTCTACTGCTGACCCCGTCATCAGTAAAATGCTCTGACGGCGAGAACATGTTGGGGAGCTGATCTGAACCAGCTCCTTGCAATTTTACTGGGCAACCAACCTTCCTGCCAAACCCCTGGGAGGGGCCAATAAAATTCAGGCCATCAGCCCAAGTCAAAGTCTTTCTTTAGCATTGTGCAATCATCAATGAACATCCCCATTTCTAGCCTTATGATGGAGGAAAGGTCATTGATGAAGCAGTTGAAGATGGTTGAGCCTAGGGCACTGCCCTGAGGAACTCCAGCAGGCAATGTCCTAGGCCCAGCCATCTCTTCTAATCATTAAATTGGATTTCAAACATTCTTCCAACAGCTCTATTACTGTCCAGCGCCTGTTTCTCCTCTACAAAATGTTTTTAGGCATTTTCTACATGAAAGGGAACAATATAAATGAAAATTGTTGTTCCATCTGTTCGAATGAAATGAACCATGTACAACTGACTTGCAAAGCAAGTTGGTGTGGGCCAAAAGAGGTTGCAATTCAAAATGATGGATAAATTAGGTTTACTTTTTTGGAATTTCTCATCATTTACTTTTTTATTTAAAGATGTAATGTCGCCACAGCTTGCACATCCTCTTCATGTTTGCAATTATTTTCCAGCTTTTAGCCTCTTATTCTTGCTTCTCTCTTTAGTGCTTGACTAAATACAAGTGGGTGGAGTGAAGGGGTGAGAGCGAGACAATTGTAGTTATTTTGATTTTTTCCAAGAATTATTTAATCAACCTTTATTGCTGAGATTATAGATAAAAGACTTGCCTTCATATTGCACCTTCAAGACTTTACAAAGCACTTCATAGTCAGTGAGTTGCTTTTTGAATGTAGTCACACAGGCCAGGATTTTCTGTTCTTCGGGTGGGCACAGCAGGTAGACCCAGGAGTGGCCAGGCAACAGCCCGCCGCCCGCGATTGGCCCCCGACTGCAATTTCACGCTGGCTGACCAATCAACAGCCAGCCAGTATGAAAGGTGCGCTGCGGACCTCAACGCTGCTGGGGTGGGGCGGTACGAGTTCAGGTGCTGAAGTATGCGCATGCGCGAGGTAGCATGCACTGAAAGCTCCCCGAAGGCACAGAGCTGCCTCAGTGAGCTGAAGTATTGTGGCAACCAAAATTAAAAATTATAAAATGAGAGAAACATGACCCCACATGTGACTCAGTCACATGAACAGAGACATATTAAAAATTATGTTTAAAAATTATTTTTTAATTACTGTTGAAAGCCTCATCCCACCCTAAAAAGTCCAAAGGCCGTTTGGCTGATTCGCCCATAAATACTACTTAATTCATTGATTAATGGGCTTAATAGGCCTCTTAATTGCCATAATAGTAGGCAATGCACCCGCCAACCAAAATATTACCTGAGTGCGTGGTGACGTTGGGACGCTCACCTGACAACATCACGCACTATTTTACGCCCGATCGGTTTGGCTATGCGCACACCCGGAGGAGGTAAAATCCTGCCCACAGTGTTGTATAGGCAAACACAACAGCCAATTTGTTCAGATCAAAATCCTTCAAATAGCGATAAGGTGAATGAACTGAGCTCTTTTTATTTTGGTGGAGCAAGTTGAGGGATGAATGTTGGCCAGGACCCCAGGAGGCAGCACTTCTCTTTTTACCAAAACATGCCATGGGATCTTTTAGATCCACCTAAACATGCATTGTTTTAACCTGTCATCCAAAAGGAAGTGCCACGGGCATGAAGCACTCCACCAGTACTGCACTGCAGTGGCAAGCTCAATTATGTGCTTGAATGTCTTGTGGATTTAAACGTACAACCTTCTGACTCAGAAGAAAGAGCGCTTCTATTAAGGTGCATTGACATTTTGGTATGTTTTCTGAGTTGGTGGAGGTCAGAACTAATGATGGATCCACATGTTGTGGAGTTATAACACCGTAGCATGCACCTTTTGTTTAACAATTACCCCGTCTGTTTGCCCGCCTGATTGACAGGCATGGTTTTCAGTCAGGCAGGGAACATGCAGGAGCAGGCTGCAGCTGCAGATTATGGGCCTACAGGTGCAAGTGAGAGAATTGATGGGAGGGAGAGAGTTCTGATCACTGACCCTGGAATGGTTGGGAGTGGAAGGGAGTCAATTAATCAAACTGATCTCTGCTTTTGGAGTTGAATCTTTAGTTTTAGAGAGGGGTACAGATAGGGATGTCCAATCTCGCAGAAGCATGTAAGCTTGAGGGGCCAGGGGAAGTATGCTTGGTTCTCCTGGTCCATAAGGGGTGCTGCAAGAACACTTACCTTTCCCCAAAACTGCTCTTGCCTCCCTTGAGCTGCCAAATTTCCTAAGGCCTGGGAAACCTGGCTGGCCAGTTTTTAAGCAGTAAAGTAAGTTAAACATGAATAGTCTCACACTGAGAAGGGGTTTGGCTTCTCGCGACCTATAATGGCTCCATTAAAACTAGAAATGGGCAGGTTAGAGGTGGGTTTGAGATTTATAAATTTTTACATCATAAAACCCCAGTCCACCTCTTTTTGGAGATTAAAAATCACTTCATTATGCAAAATGTTACACCTCGTAAAATAGTTTCCATCCCAGCTTGCTTAGATGCTGTGAATTGGGAAATCCATTCCCCCAATGCAAAATAGGTCTTTGAGGAGAACTGACTAGAATGAATATCAAAACTCCTGACTGAACCTTCACAGGTTGTATTTCTGTGGTACTGTTGTAGGCCAGTTTGGAGGGAGAGAAAAGGGCATGTGAGTGACATGGACACATTTCTCTATGTGTGTGCATGGATCCTGTAATGATGGGATATCAAGGTGCATTATCCAATTAAAGTGTCCTTGAATTCAAGAGAGATGATTATTCTTTGGACAGTGGCATGTCATAATAGAAAATGGAATCCTTGACTACATTAGTCAGACCAGCTGGTAGCCAGCTAGTAGGTGAATCCTGAACAACACTCAGGTTTGGGCTGATAAGTGGCAAGTAATATTTGTGCCACACAAGTGCCAGGCAATGATCATCTCCAATAAGAGAGAATCCAAACATCTCTGCCTGACATTCAACAGCATTACCGTCACTGAATCCCTCACTATCAACATCCTGGGGGTTACCATTTATCAGAAACTGAACTGGGCCAGCCATTTAAATACTGTGGCTACAAGAGCAGGTCAGAGGCTGGGGATGCTTTGGAGATTAATTCACCTTCTGACTTCCCAAAGCCTGTCCACCACCTGCAAGGCACAAGTCAGGAGTGTGATGGAATACGCCCCACTTGCCTGGATGAGTGCAGCTCCAACAATACTCAAGAGGCTTGACACCATGCAAGACAAAGCAGCCCACTTGAATGCACCCCATTCACCATATTCAACATCCACTTCCTCCACACCGATGTATAGTGGCAACAGTGTGTATCACCTACAAGATGCACTGTAGCAACTCATCAAGGCTCCTTCAACAACACCTTCCAAACCCACAACCTCTACCACTTAGAAGGACAATAGCAGCACATGCATAGGAATACCACCATCTGCAAGTTCCCCTCCAAGCCACACACTACCCTGACTTGGAAATATATCACCCTTCCTTCACTGTTGGTTCGCCACAATCTTCAATTTCCTTTCCTAACAGCTCTGTGGGGGTGCTTACACCACATGGACTGCAAAGGTTCAAGAAGGTGACTCACCACCACCTTCTCAACGGCAATTAGGATGGACAATAAAAATGCTGGCCTAGCCAGTGACACTAATATCCCATGAAAGAATTAAAAAAAACACTCTAGTTATGTAAATTATTCTAATCCTGGAACTTTGGTTCAGGTCTGGGCAAACACGTGGGTAGAAGTTACACCTAACCCCACTTCCAACAGCATAATTCAACTCCTGGAATTTCTAGTCCATTTTGTTTGCAGGGTTATCAGTACTGGTGTCCAAAGTGCATGGGATATGATAGCTTAGAAGCACCCTTTGCCTCCTGGCTGGAAATAGTTTTGGGAATCACTGCAACTGGGGAGACCCAATTATGCTTTATAAGAAATTGTTAATCACATAAACCCTAAAGAAATAAAGAACTGCATTTATATAGCATCTTTCATGACTGCAGGATGTCCGAAAACAATGAAGTACTTTTGAAATGTAGGTGGGTATTTTCTGGCCCTGTCGCGGGTGGGACCTGCTGTGGGCGATGCAGCGCCCCAGCCAGATGTCCATTGACTTGCGGTGGGACCGGAAGATCCCAGCGGTGGGCAGGTGCAGAAAACCCTGCCCATAGTCACTGTTTTAATGTAGGAAACACAGTGGCCAATTTGCACACAGCAAGCTTCCACAAACAGTTGTATAACAGTGACTGGATAATCTGTTTAATGGTGGAAAAGACATAGATGAGGGTTTCATTAGCAGATGGTGGCAGTGCTGCATGACATAGGTCATAGCAGTTGATCATTAAGCTTGTTAAGCTTTGTACGTGAACTTCAGTGATCAGAATTATAAAGTATAGAGCAGTACATATGGTAGTCGATTTAGGAAGCTATTAGTTTATTTATATAACCTTAGTACAGTTTGAGGATGTATTTGATATAGCAGGATAGGATTATCAGAGGCACTGGAGGAGTTTGGAATTCCAGTTCATATTTTATAAGTTATATACGATCGTATCTGATTTTAATTATCAAACAGTATATATTTTCTAAGAGTGATTGATGTTTATTTTGAATTTGAGCTCCCATTAAGATTGGAAATCCTGGCTCTCTGACTGGAACTTTTCTACCTTGAAGGCTGTTGTGCAAGAGGCAACACACATAGTAAGAGATGGCAATGGAAAATTTTGATCCAGAATGCTACATTAAATGATCTTTGAGATTTAAAAAATGTTTTCACCTCACTCGACCCCAACCCATCTCTTTTTTATAGCTAAAACTGCCCCGGTGCAGTATTGAAGTGTCACCATTGATCATCCGTTCTGACCTTCTAATTCAGAGGTGCAAGTGCTCCCATTGATCCAATGCCGACACTTCAAATACATTCCTAGACGGAGTAGTAGAGGTAAAAGCTCTGTAGCCATTTAAAAACTATTAAAAGCAGCATTGAGAGGTTTTTTGGATTCTTCTGGATGGATGAATTAGATGGTCCAGGTAGTTTCCTTTAAACCATCTTTTGAAGTTGTCTGTCTTGTGTTCCATTTGGGCAGTTACAGTTCTAGAAATGCGTCAACCAAGGACATCAGCAGGTTTTCCAGAAAACTCCACTACTGATTAGGAGTGCATTGTATTTTTGTTTCCTGGTGTTATCTGGCTCCAGAATATAAGTATAAGCATCTCCATAAGTATTTGGATGCGTACTTGTGATGCCATGGCATACAAGGCTTTGGGCCTAGTGCTGGAAAATGGGATTAGAATACTTAGGTACTTGTTTGACTGGTGCAGACTCGATGGGCTGAAGGGCCTTTTTCTGTGCTGTGGACCTCTATGACTGTATCTCTCAGAATACTGGTCAAATAAGCCACTCTGAAGCCACACCTTCTTGCTGTTTGCAAAGGAACTGTTCCAGAATGCTCATCATAATTAACATCAACAGAGCAACACACTATTTTGACAGAATAGACAGTTCAGCTCCTCAGAATCTCCAGGATTTTATAAAAATTGACATTTTCAAAAGAAATACCTGATAAGAGCGCACAATTTAATTGGGGGAATAGGACTTGTAATTTGAACAAAAAGGGCTCTTACATTTCCCTTTCCCTTCAATGATTGAATGAATATTGTGTCAAGCTATGCTATACTTTAACCAAAGGCAGCCACAGTATTCATGAAGGCCTAGGACAGACCAAATACATTTCTGTGAAGATTGTTGAAATGTTCATTTCAAATTGCAAACCATAATTTCAAATGCCAAAAGACAGTTGCGATGCATAAGCTGCAACAATCGATATTTTAATTCACCCTCTTTTAGGGTTCTGAGAGGACTGAACGAAAGCCTGAAAGACTGAATAAATTGCATTTCTACTTTGGTTGCAATTTAATAATACAAAAATTATTTGTCCCTCACTTTTTCCCACTTAAGTTGCAAGACAATATTCCCACTAACGTAACCTGAATTAGTAAGTTGAGTGTGATTTCAAGAGTACACGTTCAGGGCTGACTTTGAATGTGAAAGCTTCTCGATGGATGTGTGGTGGAGAATAGATGAAACTCAACAAATGCTGTTCTGTGAGTCTTAAAATGGCAGGTAATGCAAAAGCCTGAACCAATGTAACAACGGTTTCAAATCTTTTTCATGGAGCTTTCAGTTTCTTGTGCTCATAGTTGCTGTCAGTCTGAACTTGCATTGCTTTCTGCTCCACACTCTGGCTTCAATCACTGCTAGGCAAAGAAAATGCACTAAAATAAAAACAGAAAATGCTGGAAATACTCAACAGGTCTGGCAGCATCTGTGGAGAGAGAAACAGTGTTAGCATTTCAAGTCTGTGGCTTTTTACCGGTGCTGAGGAAAGATCACAGAGTTGTAATGTTAACTCTGTTTCTCTTTCCTTAGATGCTGCCTGGCCTGCATTTTCTGTTTTTATTTCTGATTTCCAACATCCGCTATATTTTGTTTTTGTTGAAGAAAATGTCTCTCTTTTTAAATTGGCTGCAGCAGGCCCTTGAGAAGCGGTCGCTGTTGTAATATGCCTTTAAGGGATTGCAGCATGACATCACTAGAAAGGAAGTGTGTCATAAAATCTAGCTTTTGTTTCATTTGTGCTTTTAGCAGAGCATTTGCACATACCTCTGCAGTCTGATGTCTTCAGGAATTATATCTATTAAATGTTCCCATGTACCCTGTCTAAATTAATGAACCCACAAAGTGTTTATACATCCCTTATGAGTGATTGGTGCTACTGTAACATACATGAGAGTCGCCCCATCCAAATTCCTACCTTCCAATCTGTGAGCGTTCTATGGAGAGCAACTTTCCAATTATATGTTAATAATAAACAAAAGGGAGGGCCTGTGGAAGACTGCAGTGGTTAAATAAACTGCAGAATCAATGCCAACACCTGCTGCTGAAAAAAAAGGGATTTATGGTCAGAGTGTTACCCCTCATGGGCCGTCGCATGCCTGACCCGAACAGATGTGAAATAGTGTGAGAAGACATTGGATGAGCTTCCCACCGTCACCCTGCATGTGAACTATCTTCACATCAGCAGGCATGCGTGGGTGTCGGAGCCACACCTGCCAACAATTAAAAGGCCACTTAAGGCCATTAAAAAGGTAATTGTTTGGATTTTACGTTGCTCACGCGATTTCATGCTTGTCACATGGGCAAAATGGGCAGGCAGGCAGCCCACTGTAAGCGAAACCTCATCCAAGGAGGGGATAAAAAGGTTCAGCAGCATTGCCATTGTAAATAGTGAGGAGTTTAGGAGATAGTTTTCTGCTGGTTACTTATTTGCATTTGACAGCTTCATCTCTGTTCTTTGCTTCAGTCTTAGCATTTCTAGGCACTATTTCAGGACTCATTGGTGTCTCCAAGGCCCCCAGAGAATTTTGACTACATGGACCCTTCCAGATATCAGACAGTCCTCAGTCCTCTGTTACCCTAGTAATGGGGATTGTGGTCTCTGCTGGTGTCACATCCTCTGAGGAGGAAGGGAGGTGCAGAAGGAAGAGGAGGCCAGGTGTACCAATGCAGCTTCCAGGGGAGGGACCTGTGGGAGGAGAGGCACAGGCATAAGGGGCACAGGGCCAGCAGGTATACCAAGGTGGAAGGGACTGCAGAAGATGCCATTATCCTGCTGCTAGAGCTTACAGGCAGCAATGCAGCTACCTCAACATGTCTGGGGTGCAATGCCGAAGGAGGCTCCATCTCTTCAGTGAGACTGTGACCTCCATTTGTCAGATGATTGGCCCTGAGATCACCTCTGGCTGTGTGGGAGGAATTCCCATGGCTCTGAAGATCACAGTGGCCCTCAACTTCTGTGCCTCCAACTCCTTTCAGGGGTCATTGGCAGGTCTTTGTGGAGTTTCCCAATCAACTGTCCATAGTTGCTTCAAGCAGGTGACTGATATTCTGTTTAGGTGGGTAATGACATTAAATCATTTCTGTACAGATGTGGCCAGCCAGGCTGAGCGAGCCAGACAGTTTGCAGTGATTGCTGGGTTCCCTCACATCCAAGGTGCAATAGACTACACACATATAGACATCAAGGCACCATGGGTCAGCCAGGTGCCTTCATCAATAGGAAGGGCTTCCACTCGATGAACGTCCAGATTGTGTGTGCCCACAGGACGCCAATTCTGCAAGTCTGTGCAAGGTACCCTGGCAGCTCTCATGAGGCTTAAGTCCTCACACACTCACATGTGCCAAGGTTATTCAGCGCTTCAGCCTGACCGGATGGATAGCTGCTGGGTGACAAGAGCTATCTGTTGAAAAGGTGGCTTATGACGCCTCTCCGCCACCCAAGAACAGAGGCAGAGCAGCATTATAATAGGAGTCATGCCTCCACAAGGGCGGTGATAGAGAGGACCATAGGTCTTCTGAAGCTGTGCTTCCGATGCCTGGTCTGTTCAGGGACAATATTTCAATACCCCCCAGAGCAGCTGTCACGGATAGTGGTTGCATGCTGTGCTCTCCGCAATCTGGCACTGGCAAGGGGGGACCCACTGGAGAAAGAAGACCCTGAGGCAACTCCACAGGCCACAGAGGATCAATCCAGTAGTGAGTCAGAAGAGGACCACGGTGAAGGCAATGCTGAGGGTGAAGAGGCAGACCTCCGGATCCTTCAGGGAGGCAGGGAGACGGGGAGCCTGTGCTGGCCCCATCTGCGAGGGAGTGGCCAGAGCCACGGCTGGCATCTTCCCAGTCATCGCAGTGAATCAGGTGCCATGGTCACTGGCAGAGGGGCAGAAGAGCTTCTGCAGTCATCAACAGTGACCTGAGAGGAGACAACAAGCAGCATGTGTGTCAACATGATGTCGCTCTAGATCTCCCTGCTCACTGTTGATGGACGGGCACCTAGTTGCGATGCTTGGTGCCTCATCCATCTCCCACGCTGGCACTGACCACCTGAGGTCATTGCCTGTGTGAGGCCTTGCGTGAGTACAACCCCAGGAACCCTTGATTCTGTCCCTGGAGTTCCCTCTCCATCAGAGTCGCCACTCTCTTAATGGAGGAGGCAGTGTGCTCAGCGATGAGGGTTAACGCAGTACTCATGGTCCACATGGACTCCTCTACAACAAAAATCATGGCACGCATATCCTCATGGATCTCTGCCAGATCCTTCCCCACATCCCACTGGGCATCCAGCATCTGCCGCCTAATGGACGACTCCAGAGGCTCATCATCTGCCTTCGGTTCAACATTGTCCTGGTCTTCAGCAGTCCTCTGACTGCCAGCACCCTGGGCACTCTCTGGCTCCATCTGCTCCTCAAGCGAGTGTGAAGTGCCTTCACCGCTGTGCACTGACGCTCTAGCCGATGATTTAACGCCCACTGAGGTGCTGGTATCTGTACTGGTGCCTGGTTCAGAGTGTGGGTGTGAGGCAGGTGCATCTAAAGCCCCAAGGTCCTCCGGCGTCAAGGGTGGCTCTTCAGGGTCCAGCATTTGAGTGGCGAATCTAAGGGAGAAAAAGGACATGTCATTAGTTTAAGTCATGACACTGTCACTGCATGCCAGATGGCCTGGTGAGACAATGGAGATCTGCATCATTGTGCCATCATCTTTCAATGATCAGTGGGGACTCCAGGTTTGAGGCTCCCATCAATATTGAGGCTGCACAAGGATGTTTGCACCATCCGACACTCTCACTTCTTTGCACTGACTTCCTCAGAGACCCCTGCATCTCCACAGCCAGATGACCAAGGCAGGTGGTGGAGCCTCTCCAGCTCCAAAGCATCCAGTTCAAACATCATCATGACATCTCTATGTTGATATGGCTCCTCTTCTCCTGAAAGGACAGAGAAGCATTGATTAGTCCGCTGTCTACCTGCAGCGCAATTGCAGCCTGGCCAACCCCACCTGAGGAGCACCTTGCAGGGCACATCCGAGTTGTGACCCTTGAGCTGCAAGGCACTCAGTCCAAGCAGCCAGGGCTTACCCCTTGGCCAGGTCTGGCATCATTGACAGTTTGTACTCAGATTCTAACACCCCTGAGCTCGATGGGGGACGGCCAGACCTTAACACTTCTCCACGCTGATCCATGCTAACTTGATACTCATCCTTGCAGAGCGCTGGATGTCATTCAACCTTTTTGTGGCACTGCTCCCACGTGAGCCACACAACATCATGGCCGCTGACCTTGTCTGCCACCTCCTCCCAGGCTTTTTTGGTTGGGTATGGTAGCCTCCTCCTGCCATCCCTGGGCACAAGAATGCCCCGCCTGACACCGAACTCCTCCACAAGAACTACGAGGCATTCGCCTGAGAAATGTGGGACTGAGGGCCAGCTGACTTGCCCTCCTGCCTGACGTTTCCATCTGCTGGTGAGGCCAATGTTTCGGTCTCTGGACCAACACTAAAGATTCCCCCTTGGCAGCCTTCAGGGAGCTGCCGTTGCCAGTTTCAATGCGCCCGCCAGGTTGCAATTGGACCCGGTGCCTGACAGGCCCCCGCCCAGCCCTTCCCGACCATTCAGAAGACACGTTTCACGCAGGGCGGACCTTAATTGGCCATCCAGCGTGAAATCGCGTTTGCAACATGACTGCGGCTTGGAGCAGATTCCACATCCGCTTCCGCTCCTGTTGACTTGGCGCACATGCCAAGTGTGAAATTCAGGTCCATGAGATGAAATTATCGAGCTCAGGTTCACGCTTTTGGACTGAACTGAGGTAACACCGAGCTTCTGGTCATTTGTCATTTTAATTCTCCCCCTCACATGCACTCTGACCTCTCTGACCTTGGACTACTGCAGTTCCAATCAGCACTTTATAACCTCGCAGCATAATCAGCGAGTTTTTGTGCTTCTATTGCCATTCTGCAGGAAATCATTGAACTGGCTGTTTTGAGCAGCTCCTGCAGCTCAACGGATTCTCATCCTGTCAAAGTCCTTTTCTGTGTTCATGAGCTTCAAAACACCACTTTAAAAATGTAAATCGGAACAAGTACTTTGGCTTAACAGGAAAACAAGCTGTAAAGTGGACCATGGTCTCAAAATATGAATAATATTCCTGAAATTCAACGTAATAAAATGGAATTTATCTTGTTGATTCCACCTGAAGCAGTAGCTTTCGTTCTAAGACTTTTTCAGTTATTTTGCAGTTCACTTGCGTTGCCAAGAATTTTTCTGAGACTTTGTCTGATTTTTTGAAATTGCTGGTTACATAATGTTTGCTAATGTTTGCTGCAATGTTCTCCCATTTTTCCTCCTAGAATTCTGGTTGCAGGCATTTAAGAATGTGTATTAAAACCAAATGAACCAGGATAACATGAAATGGTTTCCATCTTATTTTAGGTGGAAAATAAATATTTGCACCCATTATGTTTCTGATAATTCCAATACTATGAAAATGCAATGAGATGACTGGGCAGGATGTATACTTGGAAGAGACAAAGAGTAGTCATTTTGGTAACAGCTGGCCAGAATTAATTGAGAGTGAAAAGAGAAGCATGGAAGCTTTCATCTAAGGTCTGTTAGACATGGTCCTTTGTCTGAAGCTAGAACCTAAAATTTGGGTAGTCAGTTTTTGCAGACAAAAGCAGTGGGGAAGAAAGGTAATGCCTAATTCAACTAAATCAGCTCCTGATAAGATATAAGGCATGTGGTTTAAGGTTGCTAACTGTGAGCTTGTGGGACACTTCAGATATTATCCACCCCTACTCTGATGCCTTCACACTCAATCTCGATTGCCCTCTCCTCCAGAGGAGTTGAGAGTTGGAGCTCTGGTGTATCCTCCTCCTATTTGCAAGAACCAATTTGTGCAGGATTCTCCTGCAAGCAGAAATAAAAGGGCTTGTGTAGAAAATGGATATGAAAATGAATGCTACTAAAGTATCCAGGGAATCAGCCACTTTATATGTGTGTGGTCAAACAGATGTAAAGAACCTGGTACTGGAATAATACAGTTTGGCACTTGATCATTTTGGAGGCAAACAGACAGCATTGAATTACAATAACCTGAACTTGTAAGACAGATGACTATGGACACATCTGTTAACAAAGAGCAGCAACCAGCAAATGCTCCTTCGTCCTCCTCTATGGCACATGAAGTTTACAATGAGGAGCATTAAAGAAGTTTGAAAAGACAAAATACAATGTTGTCCTCTGTCAATGCACTTATTATGAGAATTTGCATAGGCCAAAACAATGCAAAACATGCTCCATTATATTGTGGTGCATGTAGGGCCTGCAACATTGTCTGCCATCGGGCAATGGACATAGTTTGTGTACCCAGAGATAAAAACAAAAAAACTGCGGATGCTGGAAATCCAAAACCAAAACAGAATTACCTGGAAAAACTCAGCAGGTCTGGCAGCATCAGCGGAGAAGAAAAGAGTTGACGTTTCAAGTCCTCATGACCCTTCGACCGAATAGGTCGAAGGGTCATGAGGACTCGAAACGTCAACTCTTTTCTTCTCCGCCGATGCTGCCAGACCTGCTGAGAACAGGTTGAAGGGTCATGAGGACTCGAAACGTCAACTCTTTTCTTCTCCGCCGATGCTGCCAGACCTGCTGAGTTTTTCCAGGTAATTCTGTTATAGTTTGTGTACCATTGCTTGTAAAAAAAGACACTGCACTATTAATTTTCATCTGAAGGAATGAGAATGCACATTTTTACAATTGATTTTTCAGGAACAGAGTGGTTGTTCAGAATTAATTGTCACTTATTACACCATTAAAAACCCACTTACTCCTGATTATACTTATCATTCTTTCATGTGATACTAATCCGTAATCACTGAAGTGATGTCATTACAGTGAACTCTGTGTAGATTCCATTGGCAAAAACTGCAATCAGTACTGTTTATGAAGGAGACAGAATCATTGACAGCAATCTCTGGATTTTCAAGTTTAACTGCGCATATGTAGATGCCAGAATTTGCTCCCAGTAATAATGGTGAGCACTGAGGGTCTTACTGTTATTAGTACAGCCAACAGAATAACGTTGATCAAATTTCAATCAAATGCTCCTCTGAAGGCATTCGCACCTTGCTTGGGGTTGTCAGCGCAAATGATTTTTCTTTATGGGCGGAATTATCCCAGACTTCCACTATGTGCAGTAACGGGCGGGTAAAACAATCTTTTACCCACCAGCTGCAATGACAGCTTTTCACGCCGTATCGTCCCAAACCCGCTGCATCAATTATGCATTCTCAGGAAACACACCATTTCCATGACGGGTGGGTTCTCATTCACCCGCCACGCCATCACCTACCACTTCATCACCCTGGGTGCCACATTGAAAGTGCAACTACACGCATACCTCTCAGCGCTTCCAGCCTAGGACTGCTGCACGGAAGATAGGATGGCCACGAAAGACAAAAAGACTGCAGCACCCTGCTTTCAGTAACACGTCCCTCGAGTGCCTTTTGAATGATGTGGAGGCCTGCCTTGCTGTCCACTATGCCCACTCTGGCCGCAAGATGGGGACAGCTGCATCACCAATCCAGTATGGGAGTCAGTGGCAAGGGTGGTCAGTGCCAATACCCTGCAAAAGAGGATAGCCACACAGTGCCACTACAGGATGAATGGTCTCATCCATTCCACCAGGGAAACTCACTCTTTTCATCACTTTCAACTCACACATTCACAAACTCATCACACATCCACAAGGACCTCACACTTCAAGGGACAATACCACTAACTCTCACACACACCCTTGCATCTCTATCAGGCTTACATCCTCTCGAGCTCGTGTCCTCATCCTATCCATGGCTCTGCTCACCACACAAACATTCCATGCAGTGCCATGTGTCCTGCTCACACTCCTTCCATCTGCTTCCATGCAGGATAAGCCTACTCACATCAGCAGAGAGAGGTCCCAGACTTGGGAGTGGAGTGGCCCACTTTAGGCCCATTTTGAGCAGGGTGCTATCACACTGATGATAAGGACATAGACCATGGCTCTGGTGATGGTGAGGTTGGCTGCGATTACCCTCATGAGGATCCTGCACCACATCATCCCTCCCTCAACATAAATGTGAGTGCTCTCTCCCTCTCCTGCTTTTGACTCAGCTGCCATGCACCATTTTTCTCTACTATTGTTCACAGGGAGCTCTGCCAAGGGACTGACATCCTCATCCAGCCAATCCCTCAGCTCCATCCAGGTCCTCACCTTGAGCCAAGAGGAAACCTCCTTCATTGAAGAGTTGGAAATAAGCAGCCTGGAAGACCCGTCACAATGCTTTTCCGCACTTCCACCAGTGCAAGACACATACTCAGTGGGACCTAGATCTAGAGCAGGCTCAGGTTCACAATCTGGTGGCCACTGCATGGGCACATGTCCACAGCAGGAGAGGCAGGTTTGGCCATGCCTCCTGGCACTCGGAGGACTGCTGGGGAAGAAGCACCTGTGAGGTCCGAGTCAGATGGCGAGCCTCCGGATTTGGCCTTCTAACTCACCGTGGAGAGTCAACAGAAGGCTATGGAACATCACGCAGAGCTGTTGGAAGCCCTCAACAGAGTGGCATGTGATTTGGAAGAGTGAGTCTGCCTGCTCTTTAATGAAGTGGTGCCCACATGTGCATGTATTGAGGTTCCAATGGGGAGAATGGTGGATGCCATAGAGACCTTGGTCCATTAGAATGCGGAGATGTGTGCAGACCTGCACTCCATCACAGGTGGAATCGTCCGGTCCCCTTGGCTTTAGGTGGCTTAGTGGGCATGGGGTGGAGGGACAATTTGGTGAAATCTGTTTCACGCTGGCCAGAAGGCACAGCAGGATCATCTGATGGTGTCCGCCATGGCTGAACGCGAATCCCACTGGAGGCCAGTGTGAACCCGATTTGTATCCCAGTAATGGAATTCAAAATAAAGCCATCAGAATCATTCCCCCTTGCCCAATTTACCATTATGCCAGCAGGAAAACGCACTGGCCCAGAATACATCTGGACAAGCGAGACGTGTAGTGGTTGGGACTTACTGGTCGAGCATTGCTCTGATCATGGACATCCAACAAGAAGAAGATACTGGAGCCCTACAGCTACCAGATCCTGGGGGAACATGCGCATTGCATGATCCTCATGGACTTGGCTCCGCCGTGATGCAGCTCTTGGGAGGTGGGAAGTCTCTGTTGATGCTTCGGATCTGCTTTGCAACATCACAGTCTTGGCTATGGGCTGCTACAGATGATCAGCAACCAGGGGAGGAGAGGAGAGGAAGGTGTACTGGGGTGTGAGTTTGGGAGGGGGGGGCGCTACAAAAGTGGAGGGTGAGGTTGGGAGAGGGGGGAAGAAGGTGTCAGGGTGGGTTGGTTGGGTGTGGATGAAGGCATTGGGGATGGGAGGTTGGGGGGGGGATGAAGGTGTTGGAAGGGGGAAGGTGGGAGTATGGGGGGAGGAGGGTGTAAAGGGATAGAAGGCAGCAAGTGGGGAGGTAGGTGTAAGGTGTAGGAAGGTGCAAAGGAGGGAGTTTGGAGGGAGGAGAGCGTTTGGAGGGGGGAAAGTGTATGGGTGGAGCAGCAAGTAAGGGTGGAAGATGGAGTAAAGGGGGGATATCCAGGTGAATGTGCAAGGGAGGGGCCTGTGGAGTCAATGACTGCCTCCTGGAGAGCAAACTGAGGGTGGGCATGGTAGAAGGGGGTGGTGAGTGTGACATGGGGCAGAGGGAGCTGGAAGGGGGGAAGGCGGGGGTCTATGAGTAGTGGTAGAAGGAAATTATAGGTAGCCATGTTGGTTTTCCATCCATTCAATTTAATGAATGGGAAAGCATGGATTATGATGCTGTGAATTCCTGACGTGCAGACCCAGCAACAAAGTAGAACATTTTTTCTTTTATTTTCACCTTAATATTTTTTCAGGTGTCAATTGTCCAGCTAATGCCAAGACTCCAGGTTAGGCTGTTTCTTCTTATGGACCATTTTGATTATGCCGCTTATGAAGACTATCCCAAAGTTCATTGCAAACTACAGGCTTTACCATTCTTGAAGCATCTGACTCAATAAATAGCACCAAAGGCTGCCATACAACCACAGGTCTTTCTCTTTATCCAGATAAGCCAAAGGTGGAAGACTCCCAGTGAGAAAACAATTAATGCCAACAAAGATGTTAAAGAAAAAAATAAAGCAGGTACATCAATTGCACCAAGGTTTATTAAAATAGCCGACTCAACCTGAACCGTGACTTCATGGAGGATGAAGTTCCAACCTTGATATTTTCAATAAGAAAAATCTTTTAACTAACATTACTGAAGTGGCCTAACATACAGCGAGGGAGATGAAATATTCACTTCAGCAAGAAAACGTTTCAGAACAAAATCACAGAAACTTAAAATAAGAACATTCTTTTCTTCTAAAAAAACTACTTTGAACAAGATGTCTGCTGCAGTTTCCTTCCTCTTTATGGGATCAGTGAATCAGTAATGAGTTCACAATTTTATAGCTACAGTTCTCATGTCTGGTGGCGATGAGCCATCTGATTCTTCAATGTATAAGTGTCTATAAAGTTATTTACAGCAATGACCTTGCTTTGCTAGCTATGATGCAGACTGTAAGGACATAGCCACTAATTGGTGTAGTGAAAAATCACACTGGCTGTAATGACTTTCATCAGAATAGTCTTCTATTTTAATCCTGCTCGTTCATGTTGGAAACAGTACAGAAATCAAATGATGCAGATGGAAATCAGCAAAACAGAATTGTCTGGAAATCCATATCCCTTTCGGCAAACTCTTATTATATGTCCAGTGGGACTGAGGCAGTAGGGATGGAAATTAGGTCAGAACTAGGGTTGCCAACTGTGATTAATTATATTCCTGGAGTTTCATCACATGACTTTCCCCCACACTCCAGCCATTAGTCATTAACACATCCATTCTTGAGATGCACTGCCTTCCTATGCCAGCTGGAAAGCAAAAGGCTCATTACCCAATTGGATAATGCTTGACTGTCAACCAAACAGTCTTTTTTCCCATTTTCAATATTTTTATATCCTGTAAAGAGAAATTATCAAAGAAAATGACAAAAAACAATTTTTTTTTAATGCCTTGGTGATTTTCCTCCAGGCTTGCACACAGCAGTGCCCTGGAGATTGATCTTCAATTCCTGGAGACTCCAGGCCAATCCTGGAGGGTTGGCAACCCTAGTCAGAACCCAAATATTCTAATCTTTTGCACAAGCTTCCTTTAGGGTGTGTTTGAGGTGGAGCTTCTGCCTGTCATATGCAAGGTCACTAACATCAGAAAGGATGTGGATCAGCAAGACAACTCCCAGCCTGGGAGTTCCTGTGTCCCTAGTGCACAAGCTGGGTATGTGAAGTCTACCTGGGGTCTAGACATGGGTTTTGGGTGGAATCTGTAAATACCCCTTTTGACCATAATTTATTTACTCATTTTATAAAGGGAACCACTGGGCAAGCTTCTGAGATCTTTCCTGGGGGAGGTAACTTTTTGCCATTTTTAGTTGGTTTGGCCCTTCTGTTAGGCATCTAAAACATTGCCCAGTGGTGCGAATGCCCATTTGGAATATGAAAATCTATCAACCCCACACTGAGCCCACAGAGCAAAAAAATCACCAGTGGGCCCTTTCTGGCATTAGCACCTGCAGATTTCAGGCCCAGAAAGTAGAAAAGCCATTAATGTGATCCCAGTGTTACATGCAACTAACCTCAACAGAGGTAGCCTTGTCAGATCATGCAAGGTCAACTTATTTAAATGTTATGTTTTGTGTTGTCCATAATATTTAGAGAGTGAAATATTGTAATTACTTTTGGGCATCGAGGCCACATTATTAGGTGCAAGCAGGTATTAAAGAGCCACTGGCTATCACTAAATCATGCAACCCTTTCACCCCTACAACTATGATTAGGGTACAATGATCCATTTGAAGGGTTAGTTTTTGGAGGCCTGGTAAAAGGACCTGCAACAATGAAGGGTGTGGCTATAAAAAGAAGCTCATTGCCCAGGAGGAAAGACGCAATTTTTTTTCCAACTGTGTCCTCAAGTTCCTGCTGCAAAGAGACACCTAAGGCCTGGAGTATTGCTCAATTTATTCAATTAAAACAGTGCCTTGAATCAGTCTTCAGCCTCAGAGTGCTGACAATGCTCAATAGCTGGATTTTTGGGTATTGTGTACGTGAAGCATTGAGTAGATCTCAAATGGATTACATCGTATCAGCTGGATGAGAAACATGAGGCACATCTTCCTTCACTGTAACTGTGTCACATTTGGGTTCCACTGAAATTTCTAAAGGGTGGACCTAGTGGCAGAAGAATTATCAACATCAAATACATCAATAAGGTCACTAATACTCAACTGGGGGTGTGGCAGTCCTGCTCACCATTTTCCCAAGGTCTGATGTAATGAAATAAAAACAGGAAATGATGGAAATGCTCACCAGGTCAGGCAGCATCTGTGGAGAAAGAAACAGAGTTTCAGGTTGATGACTTTTCATCAGAGCTGTGAAAAGTTGAAGATGTTATTACATCATAGGTTTTGAGCAAGAGCTGGGTGTGACAAGAACAAAAGGAAGGTTTGTGATAGGATAGAAAGCAGGGAAGATTGAATGACGGAAAAGTTAGTCTAAGAGGGTCAAAGAGAATGGTGCTGGGGCAAGAATAGAAACAAAACATGTGTTTGGAGGAGGTATGCTATTGTCTGAAAATAAAAATAAGAGAAAAACTGAAACAAGCAAAGAAGAGGAAACAAAATAGAGGGGCAGAGTTTACAGCCTGAAATTGTTAAACTCAATGTTGAATCAGGAGGATTATAAAGTGCATGATTGAAAGATGGAGTGCTGTTCCTCAACCTTATATTAATCTTCAATGGAACAGTGCAGCTGGCCAAGGAGAGATATATCAGCGTGAGAGCAAGATGGAATTAAAATGTTAGGCCCAGAAGCTCTGGGTCATGCTTGTGGACAGAACAGAGGTATTTCACAAAGTAGAATCTGCATTTGGTCTCCCCATTGTAGAGGAGATCGCATTGTGAGCAGTGAATATGGTAGACTAAATTGAATGAAGTCAGTGTAAATCACTGTTTCACCTGGAAGGAGTGTTTGGGGCATTGGACAGTGAGGAGGGAGGAGGTAAATGGGCAGGTGTTACATCTCCTGCATTTGAATGGAAAGGTGTCATGGGAAGGGGGTGGGTGATTGAGCAGTGGACCACGTTCACAGTGGGAGTGGCCCCTTTGGATTGCTGGAGTGGAAGATATGTTTGATGGTGGCATCAGGCTGGATGTGGTAGAAATGGTGGGAAATTATCCATTGAATAGAGAGGATGGTGAGATGGAAGGTGAGGACAAGGGGAAGCCTATTGTATTTCTAGGAGGGAGGGGGAAGGGTGAGAGCAGAAATGCAGGAAATATGACAGAGTTGAGGGCCCTGTCAAAAAGGGTGGAGCATGGGGGGGATGTTTGATGCTTGGATGAGGAGATAAAAAACTTCTCAGGAATGCTGGTGTGGAAGGCTGCATCATCAGAACAGTTGCAATGAAGACAGAGGAACTTGGAAAATGGAATGGAGTCCTTACAGGTTATAGAGTGTAAGGCAATGTAGATGATGTAGCTGTGGAAGTCAGCGGGTTTATAATGAACATAATAGTATAATGGAGGCCTGATATAAGGAATATTCATTTTAAATAGATATCTAGGGTTGCTAGGCAGCAGATAGCATCGCGGAGATCAGTGAAAGTACCTAGTATTTAAAGGTGAGTGAAGATTAGTTATTTCTTAGCTGTTTTTCTTCATTTTGCTTTTTGCTGCTGACATTTTAATTTTAATAAACCTTGGTGCAAGTTGATGTACGTGATTTATTTTATTCTTCAGCACCTTTGTTGGCACCAATTGTTTTCTCAATGGGAATCCTTCACCTTGGCTTATGTGGATAAAGAAAAAGACCTGTGGTTGTATGACAGGCAGATAAAACTGTGAGGGATGCTTTGTGTCCACTATTGACACCTGAACACTTGCATGTACATCAATAAAAATACTTTGCTTTGGTAAGCCATTTATGCAGGTGAAGGCTTCTTTTCCTAATAGAAGTTGTAAAATCAAACCCCTCATGGTACCAGTAAAATAAATGCTTCACTATCCATACTGTCAGGTGCCTCCTTGGAAACACCTCGCTCTTGCCGCTTTCAGTGACATTGCATTAAGGAAAGCCAGCATTGGGTACACATGCTAAGAACTATTTCCGCAGGCTTTGGGACAGCTACCTGCTAGTGGCCATGCAGAACTCTCTTAAAGGGTCTTAGTTAGTATAATGGTAGATACTCACTCACCCGATGTGAGGTTCCCCAAAGTTGTTGACCCAGGTGAGACCCCTCAATTTGTCACTGTCCAGCTGGGACACCCCAAATTGTTATGCCCTGGGTGAGGAGGGACGAACTGGTTCCCTGTCTTTATTCAGCTCCCCCGCCCACCCCACATTGGTCGCAACCAGATTTAACCTAAAAGGGATTCCTTTCATAGATACTTATTTCCCAGGCCCAATCATTCGGTTTTGAAGGAGCCAATTTGATCAGATGTTCTTGACTTAAAGGTAAGAGTAAGTTTATTAACTACCAAAGGCAAGAAAGGATAAAGCACATGCATATACAATCATACAGATTAAAACTAAGAATTTAGCTTGAATTACGTGATTATATATACATAAAACATATATATTAAGAAACAGTCCTTGACTCGTGAGGAGTAGATGATTGAATGTGACGGCCGTTGCGACTTGAGATTCCGATAGAATTTACTCCTGTAGACAAATAGTCAGTTTCGAGGTTTCAGTAGTGTCGAATTTGGTAGAGAGGGCTAGAGATTGGGATACCTGCAAAATGGCGATTTTCAGGGGTACTCTGTGTGGCTGTTACTTCTGAGTCAAACTTCCAGCACTTGCTCTCCCTCAGAAAACCCACCAACAGACAGATGCTGAGGCAGACTTTCAGCTCACTTTTATTCCCCTCTTTGTATATTTCAAGTGGGAAGCAAATTCACAAATCTGTCTGAGCATTGCTCACAGGATTTCTTGATGGGATGATACTCATCTCCCATTATGTCCCATTGTCTTTACTGGAGGGAACAATTAGTTTCTGGATGTCTTAAGAAGTACCTTGTCTGGCAGCAGGGTGGAGTTCCATTACCTCTTAGGGAGTCATCCTCCAGCATTCCAGCCAGTGGCTTGTGTGCATTTTTAAAAACTCAGGTCTTATTCTTAAAGTCCAATATTCGCGGATGCAATTTGGTGTCTTTCTTTCATTATCATGACACTACAGAGTTGTGCCAGTTACTGCAACAACATTTGTCACCACCGTACTATATGGGGCTGGCACATACAATAACCATATGGTCAAGTATGGTCTGACATTTGTCTGCATCCCTTAGAAATTTACTGTAATGCTGACACATGGGCATGGTGGCTTGGAGAGGCAGAGAAGGCCAGACTCCTTAGAGCCAATTCATGCAATATCATCTTCAAATCAGCAGTGATTAAACAGCATAAATGGTTAATTTTAAATATGTAAATATATAATCTACATCATGAGTGACCTAAGATCTCATGATAGTAGAGCATGGAGAGAAAGAGTTCTATGTAGAGCCTTATGCTGAGTCTATATTGTACAGTTAGGATAATTTTCAATAAAAGGTAGCATTACCTTGTTTCCAGCAGTATCTGTAAGCCAAGATCATAACACCATCTAAGACCCACAACAATAATAACAGATAAAATTCCCATGGTCTCAATGGAAATGAGGAGGTCATCTATGGTTCATTTTGCTCTTGGTGATGGATTGCAAAGAGTGATTTTGGGATCCCTGGTATTACTACCGGCTGAGGAAGAGTGAACTGGCTCCCCTTTTATTCAGCCCCCTTGGCTGGTCGCAACAAAGATTTTTAAAAATTCCTTTCCCCTGTAGATACCTTTTCCAGTCCAAATGTATTTACTTCTTACTAAGGAGCCAATCAAACCAACTTTTCTTGAGTTAAAGGAAGAGCAGTTTATTAGTTATTAAAACCTGAGAAAAATAATAAAGGCATAATGGCACACACACATGTGTCAGAAGTAAGGAAGTTAGAGACCAAATTAAATTTAAAAGACTATATGAGTAAGTCCTTTGCTTGTCTGTTAGGCATAGATTGGGGAACTTTTGTCTGTTGAAGTTAGGTTGTTTCCAGTAGAATTCTGAAGGTGACTTTATTCAGCTCTACACTCTGTTGAAGCCTCTCATTGACTCATAGACATTTAGAGAACAGATGGCCCATCGTGTCTGCACTGGTCATCAAAGGCCTGACTACATCAATCCCATTTTCCAGCGCTTGGCCCATAGCACTGGAGGTTATGGCAACGCAAGTGAATATTTAAATACTTCTTAAATGTTACGAGAGTTTCTTTCTGACCCAACCACCCTTTCAGTCAGTGAGTTCCAGACTCCCAACACCTTCTTGATAAAAAAAATTCTCCTCAACTCTCCTCTTAGCCTTCTACCTCTTACCTTAAATCAATGCCCCCTGGTTATTGACTTCTCTTCTAGTGGCAAAAGTTCCTTCCTATCTACCCCATTTATGCCCCTCATAACCTTATACCCCTCTATCAGGTGCCCTCTCAAACTTCACTGCTCCAAGGAAAACAACCCCAGCCTATCCAATCTAGAGGCTGTTCTGAAACTCCATGTAATTGGTCTGCAGTACAATTTATGTAGGCTTTCCAGAGAAGTGATCAGCTTTACAGTATCAGACATCAGGTGACAGCTGGTATCCATCTTTGGTCAGTGTCTTTACTTGTATTTTAAAAAAGGGTCTTCTTTAAACAGTTCACTATGCCTGTGGTTAGCTGGTGAAGTTGTAGATTTCTCTCACTCTGTCACAGTATTTTTGTCATCATGACATTGGGCACCAAGCTGAATTTCACACTCTAGCATGGCACTTTGTAATGCCTAGGGATGGAATTGTCCCAGGTTTACACTAAGTCTGGTCAGTAGGCAGGGAAAATGACATTTTATCCGTTGGCTGCAAAGGCAGCTTCTCATGTTGTATCATCCCAAACCCGCCACATTAATTATGCATTCCTGAGAAGTAGCCCATTTCAATGCCACTCTCATTGCCACTTCATCCTGCCGGGCACCACATTTAAAGTTCAGCCACAACTTTTTTCCTTAGGGGTATCCAGGTGAACATGCACGTTCCCTTCCTTCCTGAAAATCCTACTCCGATCCACATTCACCTCCCCGATCTCATCCTTCCCACCCCCAGAGTCCATGTCATTTTTTAAATTCATTCATGCGTTGTGGGCTTCGTTGGCTGGGCCAGCATTTATTGCCCATCCCTACTTGCTCTTGAGAAGGTGGTGGTGAGCTGCCTTCTTGAACCGCTGCAGTCCATGTGGTGTAGGTACATCCACAGTGCTGTTAGGAAGGGCTTCCAGGATTTTGACCCGGCGACAATGAAGGAACGGTGATATATTTCCAAGTCAGGATGGTGAGTGACTTGGAAGGGAACTTCCAGGTGGTGGTGTTCCCATCTATCTGCTGCCCTTGTCCTTCTAGATGGTAGTGGTCATGGGTTTGGAAGGTGTTGCCTAAGGAACCTTGGTGAATTTCTGCAGTGCATCATGTAGATGGTACACACTGCTGCTACTGAGCATCGGTGGTGAAGAGAGTGAATGTTTGTGAGTGTGGTGCCAATCAAGTTGGCTGCTTTGTCTTGGATGGTGTCAAGCTTCTTGAGTGTTTTGGGAGCTGCACTCATTCAGGCAAGTGGAGAGTATTCCATCACACTCCTGCCATCTGCTTTGTAGATGGTGGACAGGCTTTGGCGAGTCAGGAGGTGAGTTTCTCGCCATAGGATTCCTAGCCTCTGACCCGCTCTTGTAGCCACAGTATTTCTGTGGCTAGATCAGTTCAGTTTCTGGTCAATGGTAACACCCAGGATGTTGATAGTGGGGGATTCAGTGATAGTAATGCCATTGAATGTCAAGGGGCGATGGTTAGATTCTCTCTTGTTGGAGATGGCCATTTCCTGGCACTTGTGTGACACAAGCATTACACTGGGTCTCTGGATTACTAGTTCAGTGACAATACCACTACGCCATTGCTTCCAAGGGCAGAAGGAGTTCAAAGAGGGAAGGGGTGTGGAGGGGGGGCATGTCCAGGTGAATGTGAATGTACAAGGGAGGGCTCTGATGAGTCCATGGCTGCTTCCTGGGGTGTAACTGAGGGTTGGCTTAGTACAAGAGAATGGTGAGAATGACTGAGAGCAGAGTGAGGCGGTAGGGCGGGAGATTGAGAGTTCAGCGGGAGCGGTAGAAGGGACGGTTAGTGGTGACTCAGAAGGAGCCCAGCACATCAGTGCAAAAGAAAAGGCTGAAGCATTTGCTACAATCTTCAGCCAGAAGTGCCGAGTGGATGATCCATTGCAGTGACATCCGGAGGTCCCCAGCACCACAGATGCCAGTTTTCAGCCAATTTGATTCACTTAACGTGATATAAAGAAATGGCTGAAGGCACTAGATAGTGCTAAGGTTTGATAATATTTCGGCTAGTACTCAAGACTTGTGCTCCAGAACTTTCCCCACCCCTAGCCAAGCTGTTCCAGTACAGCTACAACACTGGCATCTACCTGGCTATGTAGAAAATCCCCAGGTAATTCCTGTATACAAAAACCAGGACAAATCCAACCTGGCCAATTACCGCCCCATCAGTCTACGTTCGAACATCAGCAATGTATTGGAAGGGGTTATCAATAGTACTATCAAGCGACACTTGCTTAGCAATAACCTGCTCACTGATACCCAGTTTGGATTCTGCCAGGGCCAGTCAGCTCCTGACCTCATTTCAGCCTTGGTTCAAACATGGACAAAAGAGCTAAACTCCCGAGGTGAGGTGAGGTGAGAGTAACAGCCCTTGACATCAAGGCCGCATTTGACCAAGTGAGGCATCGAGGAGCCCTAGCAAAACTGGAGTCAATGGGAATCAGGTGGAAAACTCTTCACTGGTAGGAGTCACACCTAGCACAAAGGAAGATGATTGTGGTTGTTGGACGTCAGTCATCTCAGCTCCAGGACATCACTGCAGGAGTTACTCAGAGTGGTGTCCTCAGTCCAATCATCTTTAGCTGCTTCATCAATGATATTCCTTCCATCATAAATTCAGAAGTGGGGATTTTCGCTAATGATTACACAATGTTCAGCACCCTTCGCGACTCCTCAGATACTGGAGCAGTCCATGTCTAAATGCATCAATACCTGGACAATATCCAGGCTTGGGCTGACAAGTGACAAGTAACATTCACACCACACAAGTGTCAGGCAATGACCATCTCCAATAAGAGGGAATTCTAACCATTGCCCTTTGACTTCCACCATATGGTCTGCAGTGGTTCAAGAAGGCAGCTCACCACCAACTTCTCAAGGGCAATAGATTTATCCCAGGCAGTGAAGACCCCTTCCCATGAATGAAAAAAAAGACCCTCTCCACTTGGAGCCCCTTCCCTGGCCCTCAGATTCCCTGCTCTTAGTCCTCCCCCAACCCCCTGACTCCCCCCACCAATCCAGCTTAGTCCTTCCCCCTTACTGACCTCTTCAGGCACCTTTCCTTCAAATACCCTTACTTCTTCAGCCACCCTTAGTCCTTCCCTCTGCTGACTCTTTCCACCAGCCTTACTGCTTCCTCCATCCTTACTCCTTCCTCCACCCTTACTCCCTCCCCTCTCCGCAATCCTTCCTCCCCTGGACACATTCCGCCCTCCAACTTCCTTTGCTTACACCTTCCATCGCCCTTACACCTACCTCCCCAGTTGCCATCTTCTTCCTCGTTACCCTCTCCTCCTTCTGTACTCCCTCCACCCCCCCACAACCCCCTCCCAAACCACTCGCCCAACACCTTTGTTCCCCCCCCCCCACCCCTGACCCTTCCACCACTGACAATCCAGCAGGGGTGGGGGGCAGGGGTGGGTGGTGGTGATTCCGGTGGGCTGGTCTCATAATGATATGCAGATGCATTACAATGAGGCTCTCGACTTCCAACAGTGTGAAACATGGTCCACCCTCAACAGGCTGAACAGATGATCACGAACTGGTTTCAGGATGTTGTGAAGCCATTTTCTGGCCTTCTCGCCATATTGTCTGCTCATGCCGCTGAGCACGCCCAATGCCAGTGGGCATAGAAAATTCCGCCCTAGGTGTCCCAGTTGTATCCTTTGAAGGATCTTGAGTATGAGGATTCTTGGTATGAGCAACCTCTCATCATAAATTAACAATTCATCGATGATACTGAGATGTCTTTGGTGTTTGCAGTATTGTTTCAGGATGAGATTGTTTGGAACATATTCTGGCCATCCATTTTTGCAGTATTGTCTAATTTTAGCACATTCTTCATCTGCCTTTTGTGCTTGTCAGATTTCATTCAACCTCTGTTTTTGCCGGTCGGAATTTTGTAGTCAATGAGTCAGCTACCCCCAAGTCTCTGACTCTAAAAAATACCATTTACATTATCCTACAGAGGCCTGGGGTTTACTTGACTCCTTTGGCTTTGTTTGGCATTATTCCTTTTAATCAACATAACTGTTATGAAATATAAAATTCTGAGTGCAAATTGCATTCAGCGCAAGTCAGGTTTCCTTGATCTTTTGTGCTGGTTTTAAAAACATCGCACTAGAAGCAGACTCAGCCAACAAAACTGGCTGTGCCCCAGGATGAATTAATCTATATTTAGGGTTTCTGCTAATTAATTCATTTCCAGGCCTTCAAAGAGGATCTAAAAATTAAAGTGTTTCATTTGGGTGCAAGAAAACTCAGAGGATTGTTTTAAAAGGTTTTAAATGAGTAATTTCTTTATAAGTTCTTTGGGAACTGAACATTGTACCCCAATATAACAAAAAAATGGATCTGTATATTTTCAGAAAAATATTTTTTGGTCATTTAAAATCAGGTAACTCACAGGTGGTGAATTGATATTGCAAATTGAATAGCTTATTTTTCATGCTAAATCTGTTTTCAGCTATTAATCAAATTGCTCCATGTTATCACTGTTAACCGTATCAAGGAATATTTATCAAAGCAACATTTTTAGATTATTGTCTGATTGTGTTGGCTCTTGACAGAGATTGTGTTTGGTGTATTGCGGACAAGTTTGAGTGGAAACATTACGAACAGAAAAACTTTCCAGATAGGCTCAATTTTGAGTCCGATTCATGTCAGAATTGTCATTTGCACTCCAAGCGAAAACTCTACCACGGATTTTATATTGGGAAACTGCCACTTTTATGTAGATGCATCATGCACCTTCATGGTTGCTTATGCTTCCATCAACCTTTGTAAAAACTCATGATTAGGTGCCTTTCAGTCCCTCCAAACACCTTCAGAGATTTTGTCCTCTTTTATAACATTTCTCTCTAACTCTCCAATCCATAAATTTCACTTGAACACTATTTTCCACTTCCCCAAAGCCTGCTCTTAATATCCATTCACCTCCATGCCTGAAGCTATGCTAACGTGCTCATCTGGGAAAACTGGGTCTAAACAGCCATTGTGACTGTAACAGTGTTAAGGAGGAAATTGTAGACTTTTTACAAACCAAACCAGGATGGACATGAGGTGACAAAAACGAGGGGGCTTCCAACTGGCACCAGTGGCTCGGAAAGGGGACATGCCCCATTTCTCTCACCAACTGCCTGTAGGGTTAAACCTGGACACAGGGCTCTCTTGTCACCCATTAAATTGGAGCGGTGGTGGGATAAGACCCTTGATTGGGCATTAATTGCCCACTTAAGGGCTCAATTAATATGACAAATACATCTCCGGAAAAGAAACAGATTCCTACTGTTTGACTTCCAGAGACTTGGATTGCATTCTCCTGTTTCCTTACACAATAACATATTCGACTGCCAGGGACTTCAACTATTCACTTACACTAGTAGTCTGCTAAGAACTTTTGCTGTGTTTGCTTCTTTGTAATGTTGTACAGCATCATTACAATACAGTTCTTAATATCAGTGGGAGGCAAGCCAAAACTGACTATATCTGTAGCCGAACATTTAATTCATACATGATTTTAAGTAGCATTAAATTCACCTTTAAAATGGTGGAGTCTGTGTGCAGTTAATAGTGTAGTCAGCAAAGAAATAACTGCCGCATAATTACATCAATTTGTCAGGTACAAGGCATGTAGAGGACTGAAGTGAATACACTGACTCAAATGAGGGGAGGAAAATGGTAGTGACAGAGTTATCAGCAAAGCCTGTGGGGTTTTATTGTGTGGTTATAAAGATCAGTCATATTATCAAATCAAATGTTTTCCTGTCACTACATAATTGATAATTTGTTCAATTAAATATAAATGTGTTGTGATTGTCCGATTAGCATTTATATTCTTGTAGGCTGAAGGCATGTTAGAATATCTGAGAAATGGATTTCAGGCAGTACAGTTAATTCTTTAAAGAAAAGATTGGTGTGAATAAAGTAAGGACTGAACACATATGGTACACTTGAGAACACGGAATCATAGGGCTGGATTTTATGCTGAAGGCAAGCTCACCTCTGCTTAGCCAGCTTGTCCCACTTTAATTTTTCAGACAACGGCCCTTTACTTAGTGTGAGGTGGGACTTTGGTCTGCCTCCAGGAGGACATTCTGCCTCAGAAAGCTGCCAATTCTGCAGGCTGACCTGGCAGCGTGAAGCAGGAGTGATGACCACTGCTGGCACTGCAGATTGGCCAAGGAGTTGCCATTCAGTGATGACACGGACATTCAGGTAAGTCTGACATCTCACTGGGGCCAGGCTGAGAGGCCTCATTGAGGGGGTGTGGGGGTCATGATGGACAGGGCAGGGGGGAAGGATGAACATTGAGGGACAAAAGTGGAGGGGGGTGCTTGTGTGTGAGCACTTAGGGTCCAGGAGGGGTTCACTCCCCCCACCCATTTCACTCACCAGCTGCCTGCAGGGTTAAACCTGCTGAGCTAAACGTTGAGCACAGGCCTCTCCTGCCACCCATTAAATCGGAGCGGAGGTAGGGTGAGGCCCTTATTTGGGCACTAATTGTCAACTTAAGTGTCTTACTAGCCATGGGTAGCCGACCCACTGCCTGTATAATTGTGGCAGGTGTGGGTGGACCAGTGACGGGGAAGCCACTGATGGCATGCCACCCTAATTTACAGGCCCATCTGCCTGTTTACCTGCCTGTGGGTGACCTCTAAAATTCAGCCCATAGAATCATAGGATACACACTACAGAAGGGGGTTATTAAGCCCTTTGTGTTTGTGCCAGTTTTCTGCAAGAGCAACTCAGCTGGTCACACTGCACCATCTGTTCCTCTTAGCCCTCAAAATATTTTGTTTTTAAATAATTAACCAATTCCCTAGGAAAATCATGATCAAACCTACCCCCTCCACAGTCACAGGCAGTGCATTCCAGATCCTAACCTCTCGCTGCATAAAAATGTTTTCCCTCATGTTGCCTTTGGCTTCTTTGCCATTCACTTTAAATTGGTGTCTTCTGGTTCTTGGCCCTTCTGCCACTGTGAACAGTTTCTCTCTATCTATTCTGCCTAGATCCCTCATGATTTTGAAGTTTCCATTAGAAGGTTTATGGTAGTACAGTTTGGTTAGCTGTGGAACAGGAGCAGATCCCTGTAAACATTCCTAATTTAAGGATCAATCATACAGTTCTTGATCTGGAAGGAACCATGCACCAGGACAGTCAATGGAATAAATGTAAAAGGTAATTCATCTGTCAATGTCTGTGGCTTGGCTTTGGTCCTCTACCAGATTAGGATGACATAATGTACTTTAGGGATAAGTCAGCTATTGTTAACTGGACTAGATGTGAAGGCAAGACCTATCTTAAGTCATATTAGTCATTCCCCCAACTTTTTTTTATTTTCAAAATTTCTGCAAAAGAACTTATTGGTACAAAAGACTTAAGTTTATAATCTTTGACTAATCAATAATTATGATTGTGTGTTACTTTGTTTCTTCTGTCCATCCCTACTGCATGAGTAACTGATCTTTTCTGAACCAATTCAGAAAGCTTACCTCTTTAATAAATAATATTTGTTTGTGTAGCTCTATACATTAATGACCATTTTTTGCATATACTACAATTAACTCCATATACTTGTGGCTCAATTTCCAGTATCCATCAATGAAGTAGATAATTTTTAATATACTTGCTACCTACTGTGCCATGTGCAGAATTTGTCAAGAGAATAAATCCAGTTACTGGCTATCCTGTGGATTGGAGGTTGATGCAGTTCTGCTTCTGGCACAGTTCACCTGATCAAATAATGGAGGTATAGTTGTGATTTTATGGACCCCCTCCTGCAAATCCACCGGTGGGTTAAAAGTTTGCATAATGTTTTAGTATACTGCACGTTATATATCTTTGGGAATATCTTGAGTGCATAAGAATTTATTTCCTGTATGAAGACCCGAACGAGGGTCACTGTTTTCTTCTGAAAAAAAAATGGACAGCCTCATTTTCCAGCGATTGTGTTTTCTTTACATTCAATGGATTGTAACAAATTGCTTGTTAATTGAATTGATGATGGACGGCAAGGGAAGCTCATCCATTTAATTAGCAGAGAGTGTATGTAGGATCTGAATTACTGATTAAACTAAAAAGTGTTCTATGACTTTAAACTGGTTTTAAAAGCAAATATCATGTAACGTGGTACAAACATATTTTATCCAAATAATAATAGATTATATATAATAAACTGAATATCCCCAAGAAAGTTAAAATTATATTAGTTGATCAATGGCATTGCACACGTGTAAAAATGTTAAAGGTTTAACTCTGATTGTTGCTCCCACTTGCTCTAATACTTTGTTTCTCTAAGTCTTCACTTCTTTTGTATGCTTCTCATAAATTAACATTCATCTCTCTTTTTTGGACATTTTTTCACTTTTGCTTTTCTATGCTCTTCCCTGTTTTCCCTGTCTTCTGGATGTGTAAGTGATTCACTAAAAAGAGTCACACAAAAGTTGATTGCACCAAAGGATTGTACTTACAAAATGTAAAAAATATTTACATCTACTGGCAGTCCATCACTAAATTTAAATGTAAACTTGGAAGCACCACCTGGTGATTTTGACATCAGGTGTAAAACAAAGCAATGCATACAGAGTGGTCAAACTGAGTGGCTGTAAAAGCATAAACTCAGAAAATTAAATATAATCTCTTAATACAAATTCAGGGGTGGCAAATGTGGCTGAAACAAACAGATGACTATATTACAAAGGCAACACTGTAATGGTTCAATAAACGTTACCTCATGTTGATACGACGAGCTAGTGCACATGCATTGAGATAATTGCTGAAGTAAGTTGCATTTATGGTTTAATAGAAACATAGAAAATAGAAGCAGGGGTAGGTCATTTGGCCCTTCGAATCTGCTGCATCATTCAATATGATCATGGCTGATCCTCTAACTCAATGTAATACTCCCATTCTCTCCCCATACCCCTTGACACCTTTGGAAACTAGCAATCTACCTATTTCCTTCCTAAATATATTCAGTGACTTGGCCTCCACAACCTTCTGTGGTAGACAATGCCACAGGTTCACCACCCTCTGAGTGAAGAAGTTTCTCCCCATCTCAGCCCTAAATGGCCAACCCCGGATCCTGAAACTCTGACACCTTGTTCTCATAGACCCGTAGAGTCATAGAGTTATACAGCACAGAAACAGGTCCTTCAGCCCATTGTGTCCATGCCGGCCATCAAGCACCTATCTATTCTAATCCCATTTTCCAGCACTTGGCCCATAGCCCTGTAAGCAATGGCGTTTCAGGTGCTCATCTAAATACTTCTCAAATGTTGTGAGGGTTCCTGCCTCAATCCTCTCAGGCAGTGTGTTCCAGATTCCAACCACCTTCTGGGTGGAAAAAGTTTTCCTCAAACCCCTGCTAAACCTCCTGCCCCTTAAATCTATGCCCCCTGGTTATTGACATCTACACTAAGGGGAAAAGTTTCTTCCTATCTACCCTATCTACGCCTCTCATAATTTTGTATACCTCTATCAGGTCCCCCCTCAGCCTTCTCTGCTCTAAGGAAAACAACCCTAACCTATCCAGTCTCTCTTCATAGCTGAAACACTCCAGCCCAGGCAACATCCTTGTGAATGCCCTCTGTATCCTTTCCAGTGCAGTCACAACCTTCCTGTAGTGTGGCAATCAGAACTGCACACAGTACTCCAGTTGTGGCCTAACTAGCGTTTTATACAGCTCCAACATAACCTCCCCGCTTTTATATTCTATGCCTTGGCTAATAAAGGCAAATATCCCATATGCCTTCTTAACCACCTTATCTACCTGTGCAGCTGCTTTCAGGGATCTATGGACATGTATACCAAAGTCCCTCTGATCCTCTGTACTTCTTAGGGCCCCATCGTTCATTGTGTATTCCCTAGCAATGTTAGTCCTCCCAAAATGCATCACCTCACACTTCTCAGGATTAAATTCCATTTGCCACTGCTCTGCCCATCTTACCAGCCCAGCTGTATTATTCTGTAATCTAGGCTTTCCTCCTCAACCTTTACAACACCACCAATTTTCATGTTACCTGAGAACTTACTGATTATACATCCTATATTCATGTACCAGCACCGATCCTTGCAGTACACCACTCATCACAGGCTTCCAATCACAAAAACAGCCTTCAACCATCACTCTCTGCCTCCTGCCACCAAGCCAATTTGGATTCAATTTGCCAAATTGCCCTGGATCCCATGGGCTCTTACCTTCTTGACCATTCTCCTATGTGGGACCGTGTCAAGAGCCTTACTGAAGTCCATGTAGACCACATCAACTGTACTAACCTCAACTACACAACCAGTCATCTCCTTGAAAAATTCAATCAAATTTGTTAGACATGATCTCCCCTTGACAAAGCCATGCTGACTATCCCTGATTAATCCCTGCCTCTCCAGTGGAGATTAATTCTGTCCCTCAGAATTTTTCCCAATAGTTTCCCTTCCACTGATGTTAGACACACTGGCCTGTAATTACCTAGTTTATCCCTACTATCCTTCTTGAATAATGGTACCACATTTTCTATCCTCCAGCCCCCTGGCACCTCTCCTGTGGCCAGAGAGGACTTGGAAATTAGTGTCGGAGCCCCTGCAATCTCCTCCTTTGCCTCACATTGCAACCAGGGATACATCTCATCTGGGCCTGGGTATTTATCCACTTTTAAGCCTGCTAAAACCGTTAAAACCTCTTCCCTTTCAATGCCAATTTGTTCAAGTATATCATAGTCCCCTCCCCGATTTCGGCACCTACGTCGTCCTTCTCCATAGTCAACACAAATGAAAAGTAATCATTCAAAACCTCACCCAAAGCCTCCGGGTCCACACACTGGTAGCCACTTTGGTCCCTAATGGGCCTTACTCTTTCCCTGGTTATCCTCTTGCCCTGAATATATTTATAAAATGCCTTGGGATTTTCCTTTATCTTGCATGCCTGTGTTATTTTGTGCCCCTCTTCACTCTCCTACTTGCTTTTGTAAGTACCTCCCAACACTTTCTATACTCCTCTAGGGTTTCCGCTGTTTCAGCCCTCTGTATCTGCCATAAGCCTCCTTGTTTTTCCTTATCCAATCCTCTATATCACTTGACATCCAGGATTCCCTGGACTTATTGGTCCTAACCTTCACCTATACAGGGACATGTTGGCTCTGAACTCTCACTATTTCCTTTTTGAATGATTCCCCCTGGTCTGAAGTAGACTCTCCTACAAGTAGCTGCTCCTAGTCCACTTTGGCCAGGCCTTGTCTTCTTACATTGAAATCAGCCTTCCCCCAATTGAGGACCTTTATTTCCAGTCCATCATTGTCCTTTTCCATAACTACCTTAAATCTTACAGAGTTATGGTCACTATCCCTGAAATGCTCCTCCACTGACACTTCTACCACTTCCCCGGCTTCATTCCCTGAGATTGTGCCCAGTACCGCCCCTTCTCTTGTAGGACTTTCTCCATGCTGGCTCAAAAAGCTCTCCTGCATGCACTTTAAGAATTCTGCCCCCTCTAAGCCTTTCAGATGAAGACTATCCCAGTTAATATTGTGGAAGTTGAAATCCCCTGCAATTATTACCCTACTATTTTTACACTTCTCTAAGATTTGACTACATGTTTGCTCCTCTATCTCTCCCAGACTGTTTGGAGGACTACAGAACACTCCCAGCAAAGCGATTGCCCCCTTTTTGTTTTTAAGTTCTACCCATATGGTGTCATTTGAGGAACCTTCTAATATACCATCCCTCCTTACTGCAGTGATTGACTCCTTGATTAATAGGGCAATGCCACCTCCTCTTTTACACCCGTCCCACTGTCACCCCTGAAGATTCTATGCCCTAGAATATTGAGCTGCCAGTCCTGCCCTTCCCTTCTAGACCGCCCCCAGCCGGAGGAAGCATCATCTCTGCATCCAGCAGGGATCATTCAGCCCTGTCAGAACTTTATACATTCCAATGGGATCCATAAGACCATAAGACCTAAGAGCGGAAGTAAGCCATTCAGCCCATCGAGCCTGCTCTACCATTCAGTGAGATCATGGCTGATCTGATAATCCTCAACTTCATTTTCCTGTCTTTTCCCCATAACCCTTGATTCCCTTACTGATTAAAAATCTATCTATCTCAGCCTTGAATATACTTAACAACCCAATCTCTACAGCCCTCTGTGGCAGAGAATTCCACAGAATGACTACTCTCTGAGAGAAGAAATTCCTCCTCATCTCTGTCTTAAATGGCCAACCCCTTACTCTGAGATTATGCTTTCTGGTCCTAGACTCTCCCATGAGGGGAAACAACCTCTCAGCATCCACCCTGTCAAGACCCCTAAGAATCTTATGTTTCAATAAGGTCACCTCTCATCCTTCTAAACTCCAGTAAGTTCAGCCTCCATAAGGAAATCCCTCCATCTCTGGGATAAACCTAGTAAACCTTCTCTGGACTGCCTCCAATGCCAGTATATCTTTCCTTAGGCAAGGGGGCCAAAACTGTTCACAGTATTCTAGGTCTAACTAATGCCTTGTATAGTTTCAGCAAGACTTCCCTATTTTTATACTCCATTCCCTTTGAAATAAAGGCCAACATTCCATTTGCCTTCTCTATTACTTGCTGAACTTGTATGCTAGCTTTTTGTGATTCATGAATGAGGACACCCAAATCCCTATGTGTTGCAGCTTTCTGCAGTCTTTCACCATTTAAATAATATTCAGCTCCTCTATTCTTCCTGCCAAAGTGCATAACCTCATTTTCCCATGTTATATTCCATCTGCCAAGTTTTTGCCCACTCTCTTAACCTGCGTATACCCCTCTGTAGACTCTTTGTGTCATCCTCGCCACTTGTCCTCCCATCTATTTTTGTATCATCCGCAAACTTGGTGATAGTACATTCATTTCCCTCATCTATGTCATTAATATATATTGTAAATAATTGTGGCTCCAGCACTGAACTTGCGTCTTTCCACTAATTACAGGTTGCTATCCTGAAAATGCCCTCCTTATCCCAAATCTCTGTCTTCTATTAGTTAGCTAATCCTCTATCCATGCTAATATACTACCCCCAACACCATGGGCTCTTATCTTATTAACTATCCTTATGTGTGCCTTAACCTTATCGAATGCCTTTTGGAAATCCAAATCGATTACATCTACTGGATCCCCTTTATCTATCCTGCACTTCCTTAAAGAATTCTAATAAATTTGTCAAGCATGACTTCCCCTTCATGAATACTCTGCTTGATTAAATTATGTATTACAAATGCTCTGCTATGACATCCTTAATAGACTCTAACATTTTCCCAATGACAGATGTTAAGCTAACTGGCCTGTAGTTATCTGTTTTTTGTCTCCCTCCCTTTTTGAATAAGGGTGTTACATTAGCCGTTTTCCAATCCTTTGGAACTTTCCCAGAATCGAGGGACTCTTGGAAGATTACTACCAGTACATCCACTATCTCTGTAACTATTTTCTTTAATATGCTTTAGCCTTTAGCCCCATTAGTTTCCCTAGTAATAGTCATTGTATTTATTTCCTCCCCATCCCCCCCTTTTGCCTTTTGATTATTTAGTGTTTTTGCAATGCTATTAGTGTCTTCTATCGTGAAGACTGATGCAAAGTATTTATTCAACTCCTCTGCCATTTCCTGGTTTCCCATTGTTATTTATCAGCCTCATTCTCTAAAGGGTCTATGTTCACTTTGGCCTCTCTCTTCCTTTTTATATACTTAAAGAAGCTCTTACTGTCCATTTTTATAATATTTGCTAGTTTACCCTCAAAGTTTATTTTCTCCCTCTTTATTTTTTTGGTCATCTTTTGTTTGTTTTTAAAACTTTCCCAATTCTCTGGCTTACCACTAATCTTTGTCACATTGTACATTTTTTTCTTTCAATTTGATGCTATCCTTAACTTCCTTGGTTAGCATTGGATGGTTTACCCCCTTCCTGGAATCCTTCTTCCTCCCTGAGATATATCTTTGTTGTGAGTCATGAACTATTTTCTTTAATGTCTCTCATGTTCAGCAACTGTCTTTTCTGCTAAGCTCCTTTCCCAGTCCATCCAGTCAATTTTGCCCTCATTCCTTTGTAATTACCTTTATTTACCCCTCTCATTCTTTTAAACTCCAGTGATTACAAGCCTAATCAACCTGATCTCTCCTCATACGACAATCCTGCCATCCCAGGAATCAGGTTGGTGAACCTTCGCTGTGCTCCCTCTATGGCAAGTATATCCTTTCTTAGGTAAGGAGACAAAAAGTGCACACAATACTCCAGGTGAGGTCTCACCAAGGCCCTGTACAACTGCAGTAAGACATCCTTGCTCCTGAACTCAAGCGTTCTCGCAATGAAGGCCAATATAGCATTTGCCTTTGTAACTGCTTGCTATACTTGCATGCTTGCTTTCAGTGGTTGGTGTGCAAGGACACCCAGGTCCCTTAGTATGTCAACACTTCCCAATCAATCGCCATTTAAGTAATACTCTGCCATTCTGTTTTTCCTACCAAAGTGGATACCTTCACACTCTCACCCATGTTATACTGCATCAGCCATGTATTTGCCCACTTACTCGACTTGTCTAAATTGTCTTGAAGCATATTAACGTCCTCTTTACCACTTACATTCCCACTAAGTTTTATGTCATCAGCAAACTTGGAAATATTGCATTTGGTTCCCCCATCCAAATCATTGATGTACATTGTGAATAGCTGGAACCCAAGCACTGATTCCTGTAGTACCTAACTAGTCACGGCATGCCACTCCAAAAAAGACCCATTTATTCTTACTCTCTGGTTCTTGTCTGCTAACCAATTCTCAGTCCATGCAACTATATTACCCCCAACCCCATGTGCTTTAATTTTGCACACTAACACATTATGTGGGACTTTATCAAAAGCTTTCTGAAAATCCAAATACACCGCATCCACTGGCTCTCCCTTATCTATTCTGCTAGTTATGTCCTCAAAAAACTCCAGTAGGTTTGTCAAACATGATTTCTCTTTCATAAATCCATGTTGACTTTGTCTAATCCCATTGATATTTTCTAAGTGTCTTGCTCTCACATCCTTTATAACAGGCTCTAGCATTTTCCCTACTACTGATGATAGACTAACCAGCCTTTAATTCACTGTTTTCTCCCCCACCCCCTCCTTTTTTAAATAGTGGGATTACATTTGCAACCTTCCAATCTGCTAGGATTGTCCCAGAATGTACAGAATTTTGGAAGATGAAAACCACCGCATCCACTATTTCCATGGCCACCTCGTTTAGTACCCTGAGATGTAGGTTATCATGCAGGCCCTGGGGATTTATTGTCTTTCAGTCCCATTAATTTCTCCAGCACTATTCCTGTAGTAATACTAATCTCCTGCAATTCCTCCTTCTTACTAGACCCTTGGTTCCCTAGCATTTCTCTAAAGTTATTTGTGTCTTCCTCTGTGAAGACAGAACAAAAATAGTTACTTAATTGCTCTGCCATTTCCTTGTTTTCTATCATACATCCTGCCATTTCAGACTCTAAGGGATCTACATTTGTCTTCACTAATCTTTTCTTTTTACATTCATATAGAAGGTTTTACAGTCCATTTTTATGTTCCATGCAGGTTGTTGTATGGTGGCCAAGCTGTGGTATTAATGATAGCAGAATTATCTGCAGATACTTCTTGGATGGGAACATTAAATTTATTTACAATATACTCAGCAGCAACTACACATGGGCTTTAAACTCTAACTCTATCTCTACACTGACTACTGATGTAGACTGTGCTACTCTCCTATTGGTTACTACAGATCATGTGATCTTGCCTAACATGTGTTATTCTTAAAGGTACATTACACACTAAATAAAACCATAATTACTATATTCCTCCCCTTTTAACTCGGCTATACATATTATATTTACAAGCGCATATTTTTCAAGAGAACATATTATTTACACTGGGTAAGGAATTTACAAGTTCAGTCTTTCAGGTGGTTTCCTGGTATGTGTAGAACATCACAGCTCCACGACTTCAGATCCTTTTTCAGGAACCTCCTTCTCCAGAGTTGCCTGAACATCAGGTGCTTCGGTGGGTGCTTGCAGTTCTGTATCCTCAACTCATACAGGAACAACAGACATGTCTGACCTGGGTTGAGTATTCCCAACAGGAAATGCAGACATGTTCATGATCACTGCTGGAAACATATCTTGGTGAAGTGTCTCTTTCTCCCACATGGTCCACATGTTTACGGATTATCTGGCCTTCCACCCCCACGTGGTAAGATGGAAATCCAGTCATCGCACTTATTTCACCCAGTTACCACTTAAGCCCTTCCCCAAAGTTCTTCATGTATATCGGCTCTCCCATGGTAAATTTCATCTCGTGACTATGCCAGTTTTCTGGCATCCCTGACTCTGTTCCACCTTCCCCTCTAAATTCGGCATTATTAAGCTCAACCCCATCCTGTGACAGCATTTCAACAATAACTCTGCAGGTGTGACACCTGTTGTTGTGTGAGGGGTAGTTCTGTAATGAAAAATATAGCTCTTTTTCATACCTGCATTGAATGCTTGAACTGCCCTTTTGGCCAGTCTGTTTGAGGAAGGGTGGTATGGTGTAATTTGCATATGAGCGATACACTTGAGGCTGATTAACTGTTGAAACTCAGCATTCGTAAATGCCTTGCCATTATCGGAAATGACTACTTCTGGTAGTCTCTGAATGGCAAACTTTTGATGTAGCCTCTCAATTGTAGCAGCTGATATTGGTGACCTCATTTCATATACATCCAACCATTTTGAATAGGCAGCGACAATTAGCAGAGACATTGTTCCCAGGAAATGTCCAACGTACTCAATGTGTTATCACACCCAGGGTCTAGCTGGCCACTCCCATGGGTGTAATGGAGCTGTCGCCGGTAACTTTTGCAGTCACTGACATTGCACACAGTGCTTTACTAAACTTTCTATTTTGCCATCCATCCCAAGCTACCATAATAGCTGCATGCTAAGCCTTCATTCAGGGAATTCCTGGATGGCACTGTATAGTTCAATTAAAAGAGGCTCCCTTCCCTTTGGAGCAACTATCACTTGTGCACTCCACAATAAGATGTCATCCTGGTTGCCTTCTGTTGAAGTATGGTTTCATTTTATCAGATACGGGCTCCTGTGACCAATCATGAAGCACTTGTTCTTGTACTTGAGATAGAACTGGGTCCCGACTTGTCCAGTCTCTGATCTGTCGAGCACATACCGACGAGGAATCTAAGAAATTTCACAGTAAACCAAGTTCCTATGGAACTGGGACATGCTCATCATTTTCTTGTAAAGGCAAACAACTAAGGGCATGCGATGATCAACTTGCGTTTGCAATTTGATTGCTAGTCCTATGTATGAACGTGTATTCGTATGTTGCCAGAATTAAGGCCCATTGTTGTATTCTTGCTGAGGCGATGGGTGGTATAGCCTTGTCCTCACTAAATAACCCTGGCAATGGTTTGTGGTCTGAAATGATTGTAAAATGGCAGCCGTGCACTGGTGAAATTTCTTAAAACAAGAGATGATTGACAGGCCTTCTTATTCTATCTGCGTGTATCCTTTTTCCGCTGTGGTGAGCGTTCATGATATGTAATTTATTGGCCGTTCCATGCCGTCATCCATCCAATGAGAGAGTGCTACTCCCACTCCATAGGGAGATGCATCACATGTCAGCACCAACTCTTTCCTCTGGTGATAATGCACTAATAGATTAGACAAGTGCAACAATTGTTTCACCTTTATGAAAGCTCCTTTCTGGGTTACCACCCAAGACCAATGTTGGTTCTTTTTTGTGTAGAGAATGTAGGGGGGGTCAGCACTGCAGACAAATGGGTAAGAAATGTCCATAATAATTGATCATTCTTAGGAATGGTTTGAGCTCTGAGGTGTTCTTTGGTGCAAGTGCCTCTCTTATGGCTCTCATTTTCTCCTCAGGCGGGTGGAGACTCTGTGAATCTACCTGGTGACCCAAGTAGATGACCTCCCTGGCTTGGAACATGCAATTTCCTTTTTTTAAATGCACTCCAACCTGCAAGAAACATTTTAAGACTTCTTTTAAGTTTGCCAAACGTTCTTTTTCAGTGAATTCTGTCACCAATACATCGTCTAAATAGACTACAACCTTGGGCAGTCCCTGCAGTAAGCTTTCCATTGTTCTCTGAAAGATGGCACATGCGGGGGAGACACTGAAAGGCAATCGTGTACATTGGTACAACATTTTTTGTGTATTAATTGTGACAAATTCCCGGGAGGCATTATTTAACTCTAAGGGCAGAATTTTCCCGTTGGCGTGCGGGGGCAGACCCTGCACACCGACGCATAAAATGACATATGGTGATGTTGGGCGAGCATCCTGATGTCACCACACACCATCACGATAGTTCAGTGGGTGGGCATGCGATGATCTCTGATTCGTGCCCGCCATTAATTAACGGGCCAGTGAAGGCCCTTGAGGCAGCAATTGGTCTCGATTTTTCGTAGCCCAAGTGATCTTCAGGACGTCGCATGGGCGCAACAGGTAGGCAGGTGGGAGACTTTTGTATAAACCTCATCCATGGGCAGGATAAGAAGGGTCAGTGGGGTCGCAAATGTGCTCAGTCAGATATTTAATTTGGAAAATTACTGATACTTGCTTGTGCGAGCAGGAATACTTCAAAACTCATACCAACTGCTTGGATGGGACTCACAACCTTCTGGTCAGCACTCTACAATGGAGATCCTTTTTGGGACCTGCAGATTTCAGGAAACCTTCTCTTAACCTGGGAATGGGAGTCGTGCTCTCCACTGGAGCCACCTCCTCTGAGGAGAAAGGGAGGGCCAGAAGGGGGAAGAGGCCAGGAGTGCACATTCAGCCTCCAGGGGAGCCATCTTTGGGAGGAGAGATGCAGGCACAAGGGACGGAGGGTCAACAGGAAGTCCAAGGTGGAAGGGGCTGCAGAAGATACCACTATCCTGCTGCCAGTGTTTACAGGCGGTGAAGCAGCTACCTCAATATGTCTAAGGTGCAGTGCCAAAGGAGGTTTCGTCTCTCAAGTGAGACAGTCAACTCTATCTTTCAGATGATAGGCCCTGAGATCTCCACTAACTGTGTGGATGGGCACCCAATGCCAGTGGCTCTAAAGGTCACAGCTGCCCTCAACTTCTATGCCTCTGGCTCTTTCCAGGGCTCGGTGAGTGATCTTTGTGGTAACTCCCAATCAGCTGTCCACACTTGTGTCAAGCAGGTGACAGATGCTCTGTTCAGACATGCAATGACGTTCATCCACTACCACTGGGACCAGGTCAGCCAGACAGAGTGAGCCAGAGGCTTTGCAGTGATTGCTGGCTTCCCCCGTGTCCAGGGTGCAATTGACTGCACATATGTGGCCATCAAGGCGCCGGTGGGTGAGCCCAGTGCCTTTGTCAACAGGAAGGGTTCCACTCCATGAACGTGCAGATAGTGTGTGATCACAGGATGCTGATTCTACAAATCTGTGCAAGGTACCCAGGCATCTCCCACGGCGCCTACATTCGCTATAGTCCAACCTGACTCCAGTGGCATTCTGCGGTTTTCCTATAGCCCATACTGACTCCAGTGGCTCTGTACAGTTTCCCTATAGCCCACAATAACTCCAGTGGCTCTCTACGTTTTCCCTATATCCCACACTGTCTCCAGTGGCTCTCTACGGTTTCCCTATTGCCCATACTGACTCCAGTGGCTCTCTCCGGTTTCCCTATAGACTGCGATTGAATCCAGTGGCGCTCTACGGTTTAACTACAGTCCACAATGACTCCAGTGGCTCTCTACAGTTTCCCTATAGCCCACACTGACTCCAGTGGTTCTCTACGGTTTCCCTATAGCCCCCAGTGTCTCCAGTGGCTCTCTACAATTTCCCTATAGCACACACTGACTCCAGTGGCTCTCTACAATTTCCCTATAGCCCACACTAACTCCTGTGCCTCTCTACGGTTTCCCTATAGTCCACACTGACTCCAGTGGCATTCTGCGGTTTCCCTATAGCCCACACTGCCTACATCCTCAGACACTGCCAGGTGCCAGGGATCTTCAGTGCTCCAGCCCGGCTGGATGGATGGCTGCTGGGTGAAGAGGGCTATCTCCTCAAAAGGTTTCTCATGACCCCTCTCTGCTATCCAAGAACAGAAGCTGAGCAGTGGTACACTAGGAACAATGCCTCCACAAGGGCTGTGATGGAGAGAATCTTCGGCCCTCTCACGATGCGCTTCCGATGCCCGGACCATTCAGGGGGCACATTCCAGTACCCCCCAGATCGTGTCTCGGTGATAGTGGCTGAATGCTGCGCTCTCCACAATCTTGCGATGGAAAGGGGGGACACTGTGGATGAAGATGTAGACGCAGTTCCTGCGGCTGCACACGATAAGTCCAGCAGTGAGTCTGGGGATGAGCAGGCACAAGGAAATGCTGAGGGGGCAGACACTGACCAGGCAGGGAGGCAGAGACACTCGGGAGGCTTTAATCCAATGAACCTTCAGCTAGAACACCACAGATGGACCTCCAACAAAAGCCTGTGCTGCAGGCTCCATACTCGATACCTGAGTACTAAATCTGCCTGGACAGGAACATTAACTCAGGGCCGTGTCAATGAAGCTCAGT
Source organism: Carcharodon carcharias (assembly GCF_017639515.1). Lineage (NCBI taxonomy): Eukaryota > Metazoa > Chordata > Chondrichthyes > Lamniformes > Lamnidae > Carcharodon > Carcharodon carcharias. The sequence continues at coordinate 59,599,007 of NC_054480.1, read as the reverse complement.
GTGACACAGCTCACTCAGAACATCATGGGTAACCATCCACCTGCAGAGGAATAGAGGCACCCTCAGCCATGGTCACATGTCTAAATTTAATGATATAATAAAATGACCATAATGAAACAAAATGACAAAGGTGTTAAACAGCACTCCAACTAGTCATGACCTCATTGCGGGGCAACACAAAATCACCAGTGAGAAACCCATGGTGTGTCTAAGTTGCCTTAAATTTATGCTTTCAGGTGCTATGTCTAGGTGCTGACCCCTCGCTGGCCCTGGCATCTGAGACAGCCTGCTCACTCTGCTGTCCTGTTGGCCTCAATGACCTTGGAAGCCGTCCTCTTGCCCATGGAGCCTGTGCTGGCCCCATCTGGGAGGGAGCGGCCAGTTCCACAGCTGGCATCTCCCCAGTCATCGCAGTCTCATCGGATGCAATGGTCACTGGCAGAGGGGCAGAGGAGCTGCCGTCCTCATCCGGAGCACCCTGAGAGGAGCCCGCAGAGACGACAGGCAGCTGCTGCACCGACGTGAGGTCACATTGGACCTCCCTGGTCACCGTAGATGGACGGGTACCGAGCTGGGAAACTTGGTGCCCACACCATCTCCCACACTGGCACTGATCAGCTGAGGTCAATGCCAATGTGAGGGCTTGCTGGTCAGAGCACATTCCCAGGAAGCCCTGATTGGTCTCCTGGAGGATCCTCTCCATGAGAGTCGCCACTCTCTCCATGGAGAAAGAATGGCGCTCTGCCATGAGGCTCATTGCATTGGCAAGGGTCCGCCTGGACTCCTTCACTATGGAGACCAAGCCAGGCATAACCTCATGTATCTCCGCCAGATCTTCCCTCACACCCTGCTGGACTTCCAGTGTTTGCTGACTCATGGACGACTCCAGAGGCCTATCATCAGCCACCGACTGAGCATGTGCCTGGTCCCCTGCAGTCCTCTGACTGCTGGCATCATGGGCACTCTCTGTTTCCACCAGCTCCTCCAGCGACTGTGAAGTGCCCTCACCACTGTGCCCCGGGACACTAACTGGTGATGTAATTCCCACCGAGGTGCTAGTATCTGTGCTGGTGCCTGCCTGGCAGAGATGGTGTGAAATTGGTGGGACTTCAGGCCCCTCAGGTGTGAGAGGGGGCCCCTGTACCTCCTCCTCCTGGCCCTGATCTACTGATGCTGAAAGGAAGAACAACGACATTTGATTTAGTTAACGTGAAGACAATGTCAATGTGCATCCCTGTCCCCCAGATCATTATGCGCTCATCCTTCCATAAGCAATGGTCAAGCCATGTTGCAAATTTCAACCTCTGAACATTCAGCACTGCCATGGCTGCTGGGACACTAATGGTGACCTCAGTGCTGGGCTAACATACCTGCCCGTGTCACTCCAGCCTCACCAACACCGATGGACCAGGGCACATGGCGCCTCTCCAGATCGAGGGCCTCCTGCTCGAACCTGATAATGATGGCCAACTGGGCCGACCCTCCACCAGTCCTCAACTGCTCGGCGACATTATCAGCATTCTTCTCCTGAAAAGGAGAAAAGAGCATTGATTAGTGCAACTTGTACCTGGAATCTCTTCGCTGCCATCCCACACCAACCAGACTAGAACATTGCAGAGCTCCAGTGCCTCCTCACCCCACAGCTGCCGCACACTTGCACAAAGATGCCAGGCCTGTTCCACCCCACCGACCTTGGCCAAACGCAGCCTATGTCACATTTGGCACGACATGGTCTAACCTTGCAAAGCAAGGAGGCACAAGTACATGGAACACAAAGGGTAGCAGATGGATTGTTGCCCCGCCACCTGGAAGCTCCCCTCCCAGCATGTCAGCTCCCTGACTTTGACATGTTGTGCAGTTCCAGCCCTAAGCCGAGGTGCAGATCCTCCAGGTTGCCCCGAAAACAGTAATGTGGGTCTCACTGTACCACATGCTGCAGGTGCAGAACCCATCTGATCACCACCCTCTCAGGGTGACTTCGGCATGGCCAATATTTGCTGGCCCAGCAAACTTAAGAAGAATCATTACAATTGCAGGCTGATTCTGCGCTGCTAGAGAAGCGGCGGGAAGAGATGCAGACGGCAGCAAACTGCTCCCTCCCGCACCGAGCAGGAGTGGCCGTTTGGACAGGGGAAGAGGGCAGTGCGGACCTGATCGCGGGTGGTGATCCCACACATGCAGAAAATTTTGCCCTAATTGTTGATAAACATGACTCAAGTCAAGCTTTGTTTACATTTTCCCTCCTGCCAGCTTGGCATACAGGTCTTCGATTTTTGGAATGGGTTGCCTGTCTAGCTTGGCTACTTTATTAACCATCAGTTTGTAGTCTCAAAAATTCAGATGCTTTGGTCAGGCTTAAGGATGGGGGCTATGTGTGCTGCCCATTCTGAGAACCGAACAAGTTGTATAATGCCCAGTTTCTCTAGTCTGTTCAGTTCAATGTCGACTTTTTCTCACAGGCCATAGGGCACCGGTCTCACCTTCATGAAGCAAAGGATTGCATCCGGATCCACATGAATCTTGGCCTGTAGGCCTTGGATTTCCCCCAGTTTGTCCTTAAAGGTGGTGGCTTACTTTGTAAGTAGCTCTGGGAGCCCACTTACTCTCAACTGAAAAATTTCAGCACATTCTAACTTCATCTCCTTTAACCAATTTTGACCCAAAAGGCTTGGCCCATCACCTGCTACCACCAGCAAGGGGTAGCTTTGCCAATTGGCTTCTATAATGGACAATTGCTCTGCTTATGCCTTTTACATGAATGTCTTCACCCATATATGTTTTTAGTTTGACGGCTGTTTCTTCTAAACAATTGATGTTCACCATTATTCAAATATCTGAAGGTATGTTCCCCAATTACTGTAGTGGAAGCTCCTGTGTCCACTTCCATTCTAACAGGTTTGCCATTTACTTTCACTGTGACTAATATTGGTTCCGTCTTTCCAACTTTTAGGTTAAACAACAAATAAATGTCTGAATTTGTTGTTTCAGGCTCCCTTACATTATAGATTTCCTTGGGCTTCTTCTTTTGTTTACAAGCCTGTTTGGACTTTGCCTTGCATTGCCTCTTCATATGTCCATTTCTGTAACAATAGTGACATTTGATTTTTTTTAAACTGACAATCGCTAAAAGACTGATTGTTTCCACCTCTATTAAAGTTATTTTTCTTTATTCTTCGGTTAGCTGAGCTGTTTCCTGTTTCTTGGCAGAGTCTCACTTTTTTGCGCCTCTTTCGGCTGAGGTGTCCCACCCCAAGTGGAGGATGGCGCCATTTTGCGCACCCTCTATTGCTTGTGAATCTCTTACTGCACTTTCCATGACCAGTGCTATCTCTAGTGCCCTTTTGAAATCCAGATTCGCTTCGGACAATAATCTTTTCTGAATAGTGTCCTCTTTCACACCACACACCAAACAATCTCTGAGCATGTTGTTCAGAGTCATACCGAACTCACAATGTTCGGTTAGCTGCTTAAAATTTGCCATGTAACATGCAGTTATCTTACCTGGGGCTCTATTGCGTGAATTGAACCTGAACCGCTGCATCATGACAGAAGGCTTTTGTTGAAAGTGACCCTTCACGAGGTCCACCAATTCATCAAACTTCTTCAAATCTGTGGCCATGGGTGTCGTCAACTTTGATTCAGACAGTAGGTTTTGCTCCCACAAGTACTCAAGAGGATCGCTTGCCTCTTCTCTTCCCCCATAATTTTGTTCACTTGAAAAAAGAATGTGAGGCGTTCTATGTATTGAGACCAATTGTCTGCGGATGGTTCAAAAGGATCAATTCTCCCAAATTGTGGCATTTTGAGAGAGGATAACTGCTTCAATTCTAATGGAGCTTACTACTTATAATCACTGGGTAAGGTACAGTACAATTTATTTTTAACTTGATTTCTTCTGTTCAACCCTGTTTTATCCTCGTCACCAGTTTGTTGTGGGGTGGCTGAGTTGTACTATTAATGATAGAGTTGATGTGCAGACCGTTCTTTGGTGGAAACATTACGCTTATTTACAATATACTCAGCAGCAACTATGCCTGTGCTCTCAACTCCAACTCTATCTCTACATTGACTGATGACGTAACCCATGCTACATTCCTCTTGGTACTGCAGATCATGTGACCTTGCCTAACAAGTGTTATTCTTAAAGGTACATTACACACTAAATAAAACCATAATTACTACACAAGTTTACTTTCATATTTTATTTTTTCCACTCTTAATCAATCTCCTTGTCCTCTTTTACTAAATTCTAAACTGCCCCCAATCCTCAGCACTGCTACTTTTTCCAGCAACTTTATATGACTCTGGACCTAATACTACCCTTAATTTCTTTTTTCAGTCATGGTTTAGCTGCTTTTCATGTTGTGGTTCTGTGCCAGAAAGGAATATATAACTGCTGCAATGCATACATTCATTCCTTAACTATTAGACATTGTCTATCCACCATCATGCCTTTTAAAGAAGTTCCTCAATCTATCTTAGCCAACTCACGCTTCATATCTTCGTAGTTTCCTTTGATTAGGTCTGGGACCCTAGTTTTGGATTGGACTACTTCACTTTCCATCCTATAAAGTATGCTATAATATTATGGTCAAAAGACCCTGCACAACAGGATTATTAATTAATCCCTTGTCATTGCATAATATCAAATCTAGGATAGTCTGTTCCTTAGTTGGTTCCTCGATGTACTGGTCTTAAAAAAAATCTTTTACACACTCCAGGAATTCATCTGCCACAGAATTTTATTGCTAATCTGGTTTGTCCAGTCTCTAAGTAGATTAATGTCACCCACGAGTACCCTTGTTACATACATCTCTGATTCCCTGTTTAATGCTGTCCTCTACCTTACCACTACTGTTTGGAGGCCTATAGACAACTCCCACTAATGTTTTCCACCCCATGTTGCTTCTGAGCTCCACCCAGACTGATTCTACATTTAGATTTTCGGAGGCAATATCCTTTCTCACTATGCACAAATTTCATCCTTAACTAACAATGCCACCCCACCTCCTTTTCCTCTTTAGCCTAACCTTCCTAAATACCGAGTACCCTTGGATATTCAGTTCCCAGCCTTGGTCATCTTGCAGCCATGTCTCCATAATCACAAGCATATCGTACCCATTTACATCTATTTGTACTGTTAGTTCGTCTACCTTATTGTTAATGCTCCGTGCATTCATATACAGTGCCTTTAGACTTGCCTTTTTAATATTTTTACACATCATTTTTCATATTATAGCCCTATTTTCTGCTAGCCCTTTTTCCTCTATCTTCTACTTTTGCTTTCTACTTTTCTGTCTTTAATTCCTATCTTTTTTCCCTCTCTTCTGTCTCCCTGCTCAAGTTCCTATCCCCCTGCCACTCTAGTTTAAATCATCCCCCATAGTACTAGCGAATACCTCTGCGAGAATATTATTCCTGGTCCACCTTGTACAAGTCCCAATGTCTCAGGGATCTAAATCCCTCCCTCCTACACCATCTTCCCAGCCACACATTCACCTGGTCTATTCTCCTATTCCTGATCTCACGAGCAAGTGGCATGGGCATTAATCCTGAAATTACTACCTTGAGATCCTGCTTTTTAATTTATTCCCAGCTCCCTACATTCTGCTTTCTGGACCTCATCCATCTTTTTCCCTATGTCATTGGTATCCGGTTTGGATCATGACCTCTGATTGTTCACCCTCCCTCTTCAGAATGTCCTGCTCAGTGACTTCCTTGATCCTGGCAACATACCACCCTGGTGTCACATATTTGGCTGCAGAAATTTCTATCTGTTCCCTTACGATAGAGCCCCTATCACTTTGCTCTCCCACTCTTTTTTTCTCTTTCCTATGCAGCTGAACCACTTGTGATGCCACAGACTTGGTTCTTGCTGCATTCCTCTGAGAAACCATCTTCCCCAGCAGTAGCCTAAATGGAAAATCTGTTAGATAGGAAGATGGACCCAGGGGATTCCTGCACTACCTGCTTAGTGCTTTTACTCTGTCTGGCTGCCATTCATTCCCTTTCTGCTTGTGCACACTTTGCCTGTTTTGTGACCACCTCACTGTATGTGCTATCCACAAAGGTCACATCCTTGCGGATGCTCCACAGTGATTCCAGCCGCATGACCAGCTCCGAAATGCAGATTTCGAATAGCTGCGGCTGGAGACACTGCCTGAACACGTGGTCACCCTGGACACTGGAATTGTCCCTGACTTCCCATGCAGCACAAGAGGAGCATTCCATGTGGCAGAGCTGCCCTGCCATTACTTACCTTTAAATTACTCTCTTTGCTTTCACTTCCTCGAGGGAATATTAAGCACTGCAGAAATAGCAATCTTCACACATATAGCAATCCAAGAGACAATGCTCCTCTGTTTGAATTTTGATGGAAACATGGCTGTGCTCCTTTAGGCTTGAAGTTGGCTGGAAACCAATAACAGAATCAGCCTAGTTGTTATCACAGATAAGTTTTGGTCCTATTTTGACTTCTGTTTCTCCATTGTCCAGTTATGGAATACACTATGAGCTGATAGCTCAGCTGATTCCCAAAGGCTTCTGCAGTTGACTGCTGCATTAATAAAGCCTTTTAAAAATCATTTTTACTGGTTAAATAACTTGCTGGTAGGAGGTCTTGAGGTGCAGTGGGTATGTGTCCCTGTCTCTGAACTAGAAGCACTGTGTTTAAGACCCACTCTAGGACTTGATAACCAAGGAAGGTGCACTCATAGCGTGGCCAGACAGATTGAACATCAACTTGTAAACATTTCCAACACATGCATTTGTGGACAGTAAGAGCAGGAGCGATTCCTGCTCAGCCATGCAATGTAAAGAAATTGGAATCTCTACCATCACTATCCATAGCTCCAAGCTACAAAATGCATGAAAATGGGTATGTTGCCGCTGCAAATTGGACTTCCTGGAGGGCCCATTAGCTCAATTGGATGGATGGTTGGTGTGGATTCGATTGGTGCCAAAAGCCCAGAGTTTGATCCCTATTCCGGCCGGAGTAGATAGGAGTCCTCCCTCCTTTCCCTACCCTTGGTGGAGATTGTGGTGCTGTGGGTCAGAACTGAACTTGGTAGAGAACTGAAGAACTTGCTCTGCAGTTACAAAATGTTCTAAACCATTATAACAAATAATAACCAATTACCTGTCATTCTCAATAACAAAATTGCATTGTAGAATATCATCAGGAGGTAAATCAAGCAGTCCCCATTTTGAAAGCAGGTTATTCTAATTCCTTGTGCCTTTAGTAATTTAAAGCTACAGTGGTCCAAGATTTAATTTTATTGAAATTAATGGGACAGGCAAACTATGCCTTTAAGCTGTGGTTGAAATATTGCAAAAGAGAAGTATTTCCAGCTTTTTTGAAGTTAGGAGAATGTTTTTCTGATTTTCTAGTCTGGCACCTATAGCTCTGGCAGTCCAAGGAGGCTTGTTCTTCTATGCTATCGGCTCTTATGGGTTCTTTTTGAATGGATTCAGCTAACAAAAAAAGAAATGGATGTTTACTCAGATGCAGGAGACGTTCAGAAGATAACTTTATTTGCAGGTTTTTTCCCAGCCATGTTATGGATACCCTGCAACCACATACTGCCCAAAATTAAATTAAACCCCACTGAATCTAATTTTAATGACTCGGCACTCCCTCTGCTGGCCATTGTTTACATTGAATATAATTGAAATCGTACCTCACCTTATGCTATCAACATCAATCTTTATTTTTATCATTAATTTACTATCTTCAGAACTAAAGCTTAGACCTTGTAAGGCTCAACACTCCTCCCCAATGAAACATTTGAATAACGCCCTTGATTCCTCCAAAGAAATTTAGATGTGCCAATCTAACTGTATGACATATTTTAATAGTAGTATCTACAAAGTTGTACTTCTACTTCATGGAGTCTCTTAAAGCTGCAGAATGCAACCCCTCGGGCTTGCTGAACATTTTAGGAGCAATTGGACAAATGTTCAAAAAACAAATAGATATCTTTGATAATAGAACCTAGTTTTAAAAAAATATATATACATACTTTGCCTCAGGCATTCCCAAGATAAGGTTAATGAGAAGAACATATCTAATGCTGTGTGCAACAAACAGAATAGGCATGAAATAATATATCTACTGGATCCTAAATGTAACAATTGGAGATTTGCAAAGGAATATGCCTAAGTGTTTTTATTGACTTGAACTTGGTATGGAATGAATTGTTCTGTTAATCTGGATATTACTTGGAATAGATTAATGCTGTAAATTCCAATGCACGTATGCAAACCATGGGAATTACTTACTGGGCCACTGTCCTATATAAATTTAAAACAAGATCACTTTTAGTCCCTGACAAAAAAATAATCTAACAGTGCATTCCATTTTATGTCAAACCTCCAAATTCTGTTGTTTTGATGCCATATTTGTTTTAAACCTTGCCACCTTGCCTCTCTCTACCCTTCCCCCATTTGCCCAACGTGTAATTCAAATTTGTTCACCTTTTTCTCCCACCCCAGTCCCTATCCCTTAGTCCGTTTGTTCTTACTACCATGGGAACCGATCGATTTCAATATCTTCAAAGGCATATTCCACTTTCAGAAGAGGTGTCAAGAATGTGGATAGGCCAGTACTGTAACGCTGTCTTCTTTATTGCAAGGACAAAGCTCAGCTTAGTCAGTGGTGCTTGGGAACATAATATGGAAAAGGACTTACTATGGGACAAAGTGGGCACTGCATTCCCTGGAGAGGACTAGCTGAGGTAGCTTCAAGCTGGAAGGAGTTCTGAGATAAAGAGAAAGAGCTAGCCTACAACTATTCTGGCCTACATTTACAATGAGTTCTGATGAAGAGTCATATTCAACTCAAAATGTTAACTCAGTTTCTATCTCCACAGATGCTGCCAAAGTTGCTGAATCTTTCCAGCACTTTCTGTTTTTTATTTCAGATTTCCAGCATCCACAGTATTTTGCTTTTACATTTATTCAGCATCTGTGTTGCTCTTAGCACCTCCCAAAATACTTTCCAAAAAAAAGGACTCTTTTTTCAAATGCAGTCAATGTTACAAAGGCAAAAAGGGTAGATTCATAGAGGGCGTTATCCGAGTGCAGAGTAGACACTAAAGTCTTCGAGGCACAAAAGCACAGGCCAAACTAGAGTACCATTTATTGTTCAGAGGAAGGGAAATGGCATTCCCTTGAAAGTACAGCATTTCCAAATTATTGAAAATTGAAACAAACTTAATTTTTTCACATCTTCTTTATATAAAATATTCACTTAGAAATGACATTAAAGATTACCTACTGTTTGGAGTCTTGGTATTTGATTTCTTAAATATTTGAGAAAAATTGTGTCAGCTTCGTTTATTTGCAAAGATTCTGTAGAAAAATGGTTCTTTGTGGTGGAATAGGGTGGAGCCAGCTGAAGTAGACTTGATCCATATTTTCTCAAGTTTGCTTTTTCACATGATGTGTCAGGCTAGACTGTTGCATAGTATGTGGCCTGAAGTGCATTAAGTGGAAACTTTTTTTTACAGTCCTAAATAAGCTGCTATTGTTTTGTCTACATCTAGCACTGCATCTGAAGCCTAGAGGTGAAGAGGGAGCAGAACAGGGAGACTGCTGAGAATAGTGTGGAGACAGGACTAGGGGATGTTACATTTTCCTTCTCTTTAACATACATGAACCAATCATACATGAGAATTAGTGAAACAATAATATGGATTTTTTATTTGAAGATAAGATTATACAGGTCTGCATTGGTGCTTCCTATGTCTACTGGTGCCACATGCCTTGCATACAGCATTAAAAGCTGGGCAACTTCTAGGTGCATGTGTGAGGCCACACCACCCACATTACTTACTAGGCTTGCCTGCATTGGCTAATGTGTCAATGGTAGACAAGTTACACATAGACTTTAGATTCTACCTTCCCATTAGTATGGCTTTGTACTTGTGTCTTTATAGTACTGCTTCCATGGTGTAACATTTGGGTTGATGGGAGATATATTTCTGGAATGTTTTCATTGGGGTAGATGCTACCATAAGCATGTTTATTCTGTCCACTAGCTCAGCTACCGTGAAGTAGCAATCACATGCCTTGACTCTGAATCCACTGATGAATTGATCAATTGTCCCAAATGGTTGTTGCCAGGCCATGAGTTCCAGAGAGTGCATTCTGAAGTTGAGCTTCACTTGTAATTAATCTTCAGGTGTTGACCTTATTATATCTGGATATGGTTGTTGGACACACCTGATGTGTTCAGTCTGTGGAGACCTTCATTGCCTCATTGAGGTTCAGAAAACATAGTTCAATATGTTGTCTGAGCAAAGTAAGTTCAGATAGGAGATCTGTTGCTTTCCAATTGAGTGTTGGAAATATCATGGTCAACATTTAGCTTTTTGTGGGATTTTTAATGTTTTTTGACAGCTATTCAGGTTTCCTCCATCTTTGAAAAAAGGTCATACAGACTCGAAATGTTTACTGTTTCTCTCTCCTCACAGATGCTGTCAGACCTGCTGAGTTTTTCCAGCATTTTCTGTTTTTACTCCTCCCATCGTTTCCCCTTGTGGGAGAGTCTAGAACCAGAGGGCATAATCTCAGAGTAAGGGGGTGCCCATTTAAAACAGAGATGAAGAGGAATTTCTTCTTTCAGAGGGTAGTGAATCTGTGGAATTCTTAACCACAGAGGGCTGTCGAGGCTGGGTTGTTAAATATATGCAAGGCTAGGACAGACAGATTTTTAATCAGTAAGGGAATCAAGGGTTATGGGAAAAAAGGCAGGAAAGTGGAGTTGGGGATTATCAGAACAGCAATGATCTCATTGAATGGCGAAGCAGACTTGTTGGGCCAAATGGCCTACTTCTGCTCCTATGTCTTATGGTTTTATGGGACAGAATTTTGCACTTGGCTTGTGGGCTCGGCGGGGGCTGTCAGGAAGCCAACCGCCACCCACAACCGGACCCGGAAGGCAATTTCACACTGATGGGACAATTAAGGCTCGCCCAGTGTGAAACATGAGTGGCAGGGCTCAGCACTGCCTGTGCGGGGGCAGGGGGAGGAGTGCAAGCCGGGCAAACTACATAATCTCCCTGAGGCACAGAGCTGCCTCAGGGAGATGAACTGATTTTAAAAAAAAATTGAAGATTTTATAAATGTTATGAAACACGTCCTCTCATGTGCCTCTGTCACATAAGCAGGGACATGTTATTAATGAAAAATAAAGTTTTTATTTGATTTTTATTTGCTCTTGGAAACCTCATCCCACCCGTGGATGAGGGTTCCAAAAAAGAGCAAACGCTGCTAGGCCTTCTCGCCTGCCCGCCAACCGTAAGGTTGGGCAGGCAGCGAAAAATTTACATTGATTACCTTTTTAATGGACTTCTTCAGCCTTTTAATTGTCAGCAGGTGCATGACGACGTCGGGATACACACCTGGTGTCATCGCGCATCATTTAATGCTCAGTCGGGCCAGGCGCGTGCCCGCCCACTGAGCTAAAAGTTTTACCCTTGGTCTAACTCTAAACTTGTTAGAGCTGATTTAGTGCTGAGATGCATTAGCAGTCACTGCCTTAGCTGTCATAAGGAAGAACTTTCCTGTCGGCGAGCAGGGGCGGGTCAGGGCAGCAATGTCGGGTGAGCGTCCCGAAGTCATCGGGTGTCATTTAGATTGTCAGTTTGGCGAGTGCACAGCCGACACGGCTGCGCCGCACCCACTGAACTGTCAAAGGCCTATTATGGCCATTAACAAAGTAATTAAAGTTGTTAAGAATGCTGCCCGTCCAATTTTAAGGTTGGCGGCCAGGCGAAGAGCCCAGGCGGCCTTCACATTTTTCATGAAACCTCATCCACAGGCGGGAAGAGATTTCATGAAGGGTTTATTATTTAAATGAAAATTTTTGAAAAAGTTAATGGACATGTCCCAGCTCATGTGACAGTTCCACATGAGGGAAATGTCCTTAACATCCTTTTTCACCTTTATTAAACATTCCAGAACTTAAACTGATCTCCCTTAGGCACTCCCATGCCTCAGGGAGATTTCTGCGCAGGCCTCAACTCAGAGAACCAGCTCAGCCCCCCTGCCTGCGCAGGGAGTGCACAACGCTTCTAGGTGTGCATCACGTTGGGCGGGCTTTAATTGGCTCGCCCATGTAAAATGGATGCATGCCCCCAGCCAACGGCACCTGCCCCAGCCCACCCCTGCACAATCCCCCAACAGAGGGAAAATTTTTCCCGTAGGTTACTTCATGACTGCAATGGTGGCACTGTTGTGTTATTTCTGACTTTTGCTTGGGGAGAATTTTTCCTATGGCAGGTGGGTTAGGTGTAAGTGGGCAGGGAGGAGGCCATTTAAGGCCCACCCAGTGTAACACATGGCCAGTAACGCTCAGCGCTACCTGTGCAGGCTAGGGGGAGGAGGGAGAGTTGGGTCCTGTGCTCTTTCAGACATGCGCATGAAAGATCGTAACAATCTCCTGAGACATGGAGCTGCCTCAGGGAGATTGAATAGAGAATAAAACATTTTAATAAATGATGTAAAAATTTATTTAAACATGTCCCCTCATGTGACAGTGTCACATGAGTTGGGACATGTTTGTGAAGTTGGGAAAAAATATTTATTTATTTTGTAAAAGCTTCAGGAAACCTCATCCCGTCCATGCATGAGGTTTCCTGAAAAACATGAAGGCCGCTTGGGTTTTTTGTCTGCCTGCCAATTATAAGGCTGGATGGGCAGCATACTCAACTGGTTTAATTATTTTTTTGGAAAAACTCAGCAGGTCTGGCAGCATCAGCGGAGAAGAAAAGAGTTGAAGTTTCGAGTCCTCATGACTCTTCGACAGAACTTGAGTTCGAGTCCAAGAAAGAGTTGAAATATAAGCTGGTTTAAGATGTGTGTGTGGGGGGTGGAGAGAGAGAGCTGTGAAAGCGGGTTTTAGTAAACACCTTGTCAAACACCAGGAGGGAAATGGAAAGCAAGGAAGGTGAGCAGGGCAAAAGAGAGGAAAGTCGCAGAAAAGAACAGAACTTGTTCACCAGTTTTTTTGTTTTTATCTCTGTGTTTAATTAACTGCCACTGCTCTTCAAGAAATGCCTACCGCCTTGAAGAAGTTCTGTTCTTCTCTGTTTAAGAACCAGCTTATATTTCAACTCTTTCTTGGACTCGAACTCAAGTTCTGTCGAAGGGTCATGAGGACTCGAAACGTCAACTCTTTTCTTCTCCGCCGATGCTGCCAGACCTGCTGAGTTTTTCCAGGTAATTCTGTTTTTGTTTTTGTTTTGGATTTCCAGCATCCGCAGTTTTTTTGTTTTTAATTATTTTTTTAATGGCCTTAACAGGTTGTTGACATCTTGGCAGGCGCGTAGCCGCCTCCGGTGCGTGCCCGCCTTCCGAAATATTGAGATGACTCACGATGGCGTGAGGATGCATGCCCTACATTACTGTGAGTCATTTTACCTATCGATGTGTCGGGCCCACCCTCGCACACCATCCAGAAGATTCAGCCCCTGGTTTGCCAGTAATCTCCACCCACAAAGCAATGATTTATCTGGAACAATGGCTGCTGACTTCAAAAATAAGATCAGCCAGTGAAAAAAGTTTTTTTGCAGGGCTCTTCTAGCTTTTGCTGAATAGGTTCTTCTTTTCAGTTCAGCCTCTATTATTTTACTTCCCCAGAAGCAGCAACAAAATACCCTCTCTTGCCTGTAATTTCTGCTTACAATGAGACCTGCCAGGCTCTGATATTTAATTTCTGTTCTTGCTTAAATTTCACAGCAGACAGACTTTTACTATTTGAGTTCTCCCAAATTTGAACAATTTTGCTGGAACCCAATGTCTGCTGCCTGGAGCGAGGCGATCCCAGAATGAAGGTGTGAAGTATAGAATCACTACAAAGCTGCAGAATCCTTACACAAGGTGAGTCTTGATGGTTGTTTCACTTTCACACCATTGTTTTCTTCAGCTGAATGCGAAATTTTGATGCTTTTATATCTTTCAGTCATTTTTTTAAAACCGTGCTATCACCTTGCCACCATGTTATGTTCATTTTCTGTTTGACATAAACATACCAATCATACACAGGACTGAAGAAACAATAGTGTAGGTTCTTTACTTGAATGTAAGACTATATACAGATAATGTTCACTGGAGGCTGTGAGGCACATATCTAAACTTGAACATTGCTTCTTGTAGACTGACAATGTCATGGACCTAGTACATCACATCCTGTTGAGATATGTAATTATTGACAGTAGTTTAAGATATGCTTCCATAAAGGTATATGCACATCATATCACAACAGCGGACAGGTGGGGAGGGGTAGTTGGGATTGATGGGGAGTTTGGAAAGGGGGGGGCGTTGGTGCAACTTGCAGGATTCTTCCCTTGGCAGAATTAAAAAATTAAAAAATTAAAACAAGAACCTGAGAAGCCTAAGTCAGTCCAGGGTAGTCTGAATATTATTTTGCTTGCAGTTACTTTTGTAGCATATGTCTTAAGCTGGTTTTATTTCATACTGATGAACAAAGACGTTTCTTTTATTAAATCTACTGTAGTGCTTCAAACATTAAAGAAAGAATTACATTTACATAGCTCCTTTTGTGACCTCAAATGCCCCATAGTGTTTTATAGCCAATGAGGTAGTATTGAGATGTAGTCGCTATTTTAATATAGGAAACATGGCAACAGTTTTGCATACAGCTAGCTCCCACAAACAGCAATATGATAATGACCGGATAATCTCTTTTTGGTGATATTAATTGAGGGAACATAGCCTTCTTCAAAATAATGTCATGGGATATTTTGCATTAACTTGAGAGCCTTCAGTTTAACAACTTATCCAAAATACAGTATCCCCAGAAGTACAGCACTAAAGTGTCAGCCTGGGTTAATAGCTCAAGTTCCTGAAGTGAGACTTAAACCCCGAATCTTCTGACTCAATTGTGAGCATGTCACCACTGAGATAGATTAACTAGTTTTCACTGGGATAGGAAAGGTTGAAAACTTATGGCGATGTTTAACATATGCGGTTTAGAACTTACAATTCAAAGATGTTCCGTTTATGGACAATATTCATTGGCTTATATCCTGGATAACGTTGATTCCTTTGACAAAAGTTAAAGATATTTTTATACCTTTTGTACAAGACTTTCATCTTTGGTAGTTCCACCAGTAGATGTTGCCATTTTCAAGTCGTTGTGAAGATCTGAGGATCTCTTAGTCTGACTCCCTATGAAAGATTTATTTCCACATTCTTCCCCTTGCAACAGGGGTATTTTTAAAAAGATGGTTACTCCTCACTTTTATGATGAACCATATATTTATGTTATAAAATTATTACCTCTATATTTTTTAATAACTTACTCACCATAGAATGAGCCCTTGTCTTAGTGATAGCTTTTGAGCTCTGAGTCAGGAAGTGCAGCAGCTAAAAGCTGCTCTGGATAATCCCAGTGAGTGGAGACCAGAGTTCTGGATCTAAATTCTGAGTTATCAACCATCAGTTTACTTGCATCCAGTGGATATGGATGGTCCTCACATTGTATGGATTGTGGGAGCCTCTAAAAACTTTTGGCCATGGTTTTTGTTTGCTATTGTATGGGATGTGAACAACGCTGGCAAGATCAGCATTTGTTGCTCATCCGTAATTGCTCTTGTGAAGGTGAACTGCCTTCTTGAACTGCTGCAGTCCATCCAGTGTGGGCACACCTACAGTGCTGTTAGGAAGGGAGTTCCAGGATTATGACCCAGCAACAGTGAAGGAACTGCAATATATTTCCAAATCAGGATGGCATGTGGCTTGGAGGGAGCTTGGAGTGATGGTGTTCCCATGCATCTGCTGCCCTTGTTCTTCTAGGTGCTGTTAAAGGAGTCTTGGCGCATTGCTGCAGTGCATCTTGTATATGGTATGCACTGCTACCATTGTGCAGGAAGGAATGAATGTTTAAAGTCGTGGAAGGGATGTAAAAATAAAAAGCCTTTTGGCTGGTATAAGGATAATTATGGCCATGGGAGGAGCATTCACTTTACAGCCTGTGCTAATCAACCTGTAAATCCTCTATTCACACTGTTCTCAAAGGGGAAACAAAACTCATCATCAAGACACTTCATTCCTCTATGGTCACATTAGCGTCACTCTTCTGAGCTCCATGTTGGCACAATTCAAGTGGGACTCAAATTATTGCTACCCTCAATGTTCACAGTGAATCAGCCCAATTTACACAAGACCTGACGGTCTTTCCAGTGACATCACAAGAAAGAAAAGCCAGGCGCAGTGTAAAATGAACTGCCAAATTGTCGTGAGCACATTTTGCACTACTACCAAAGACCAATTTTAACCCGACCAACAACCAACTGTAGCCGCTCAACTAAGTTAATGGGAGAGGCTGCATTTGCACTCATTTACAACCTCCTGTTTAACAGCAGAGTGATTATTTGAGTTAGTTCATGTGTAGCTAGGGTGCCAATTCTGGTCAAAAAATTACCTAAACTATTTTTTTAGGAAAAGGTATTTTGTTATTTAAAATCCAATGTGAGTTGCTTTGCAATCCAAAATGAAAGAAGAAAATAAATAATTCAGTAATAAGCTCTTTATTGATGCAATATTTTTATCTCAACAGATAAAACTGATTGCACATAACAGACAGTGTTGCAGCACAATTTACTATAATTAAGTTCTTTGACACTGGTTGCTCAATCTATATTTGAGGTTAGCAGGTACACAACATTTTAAAGTTGAACATTATAGGATAAAATTGAACAAGTTTAATAGACACTGGATTGTACATTTAATAGTTTTGAGTCATTGTATTTTATCAATGGAAAATGGTATTTCTAAATTTGTTTCACATTTATTCTTATGATATTTTGCAGATGAGAATTTAAAAACTTCACATAATGTGTTTGAAATGAATATGTTTTGATATAAATAATGCAATATACACAATATTTGTAATTGAAATCTGGTTAGCCAGCCAGAAAACTGATGGTTAATTAGAACTGACTGTACTAGGAACAGGAATATACCATTCAGCTCTGCAAGCCTGTCTCACTATTCAATTAGATCACAGTTAGTATTTATGTCAACTTCATTTATCCAACCTTGTTCCATTTCCCTAATAAAAATAGTAATGGGACTCAACACTCAGGTATGGAACTGAAATACAATGAAATATACTTTGTTTTTTGTGATGCCCGGGCAAACATTCAGCAATGAAATTAAGTGCAGATGAAATATAAATGAGCTTAAAACTTTTCCATTTGCAAAGCAAGTGACAGAAAGATGTTAGGAGTGCGAGGTTTTATAAGATAATTATGTTTTAAACTGTCTCTTTTAATTCAAGGTAAAGTGGAGCATGTGACCTCTTTCTAGTTTTGCCTGGTGATAAGCCAATGTGACTGGTTGCCACTGGCGACTGGGGGCCCAAGGATATTTCTACTGAAACTCAGATGCCAGCTTTCCTACCTGGACATAAGGAAAGGAGCAGCTGGCCTTGCTGTGGGTAGACTTACTGTCTCAGAAAGTGGAATTCAATGCCCTCCCTGATCTGAAGTTGGTGGTGAGTGGGGCATTTAATCAGGTGGAAGGGTGGGGAAGTGGGGACCTCGTTAACTTCCTGCCTCTGCCCAAATTAAGTCCAAGGCAGAAGGCTTGTGGATAGTTTTCATGCTGCAAATTGAAGCCCTTAAATTGGCAATTAATCCCACTAAAGGACCTCATCCTGCACCCACTGTTATTAATGCAGTGGCAGGTAGGGGCTCACAATGCAGGGAATGCAACAAGTTAAACCTTGCAGGCTTCCATGGGAGGGGGTGTGCTCCTCATTCAAAGGCACTCAATGCCTGATTGAGAGCCCCAGCATGGAGAAGGGCAGACACCACTGAGAGTCACTCCCTGCTCTTGCTGCACGTCCCCTCCTCCAAGATCCTCACCACATGATCCCACCACCCCACCATCGCCCACCCGTGGCTTGGGTCCCTCTGTGACCCTAGGCCTCGGGTGGGTGCATTACTGGCAACCACCACTGCCCCACTGGTGGCGCTCCTGGGCAGTGCACAGATATCAGCCACTGATTGGTCGGCATCTCTCCTGGTTCAGGATTTCCAGGGGCATCGCTGGGGAAGGCCCACCGCTGCCCACTTAAGTGCCTGATGAACACATAATGTGGCAGGTGTTCCCAAAAGCAGGCGACACAGGACTCTCGCTGGCTCTCCAGCCAGCAGGCAATGCCCCCCTTTGCCTATATTAGTTTCCACCCAAAGGCCCTGGAGAGAAAGAATGTCCCAGAGATAAAGAGAAAGAGAGAGAGAGAGAGAGACAGACAGAGGCAGGTAAATAGCAGTTGCTGCTAACAGCAGGGGAAAAGGCTGTTTCTGTTAACCACCAGGCAGAATGCTGATGGGAACTCATTCTCTGATCAAAAAGATTGGACCTGTAGATACTTAAGGACACTGGAAAATTTGTCCTGGCATAGTCAGGAGAGGAGTAAACAGATGGACCTTGCTGCCAAGGGCGGTGTAACGTATAGTCATGATGTGGAGTTTTGATTGTGTCAGGAAGTTAAGTGGGATACTCTTTCTGTAACTTATCGTGTTAGTTGTCTACAAAGTAATATTTAATCAATGCTAATTTTAGTCTGTTTGTTACTGTGAAAATCTTAAAAAGTGAAATCACGTCATGTGTTCCTTTGAGTCCATCATCAGTCTCTATAGGGATTGTAACAAAGGGATTATAATATTTTAAAAAGTGCCCTTACAGGAATGAATTAAAGTTGCTGAAACTTTAAGAAAATGACATTTTGCACTGATAGAGTCATAGAGTTATATACCACAGAAACAGAGCCTTCGGCCCATCGTGATCTTTCTTTTTTGCCTCAGTCAGGGGTTTATATGCCTGTTCTAAGGGACCTGTGGTAGATGAGAGCTGTAGCAATGTATAAATTGACCCATAGCGGGATGGAACCAGGCTTGATGGGACCAGTTGCTTCCTCCCCTGTACTTTGTCGTTTGCCTTTAAGTGAATCTCTGCAAATGGCATCTTACTTGTCCACCAGTGGGTGGAAAATATGAATTGATACTGTATCTTGTTCAGAACCAAATTATTTCCTTCAACCCAGACTAGAATGTGGAAAACTGCAAACACCATGGTTTCAGATCATTCTTTTTCTCTGGTAATGACCTCTTATGAAGGTGTTGACTCCTTTGCTGGGGCATGGTTGCATTGGGGCAGGTCACTATCCGGTGCTTCATCCAAATAACCATTATTTATGTTTGAGTCTTGATTTCATCAACCTCCCTGGCTGCCATCTCCCCAAAGAAGAGTTCCTGTGCCGCTTGCTGAACTTCCTTCTGTGCACCCACCCACCATGCTGGCCCCCACCCCCAACCACCCACCAACAGCAACTATTCTGTTGCACATCCAAACTGAAGCCAATGCTGTCTCCATCAAATGCGCACAAGGGCACATTTTCAGCAAATTTCACTGGATGGTAATTGTGAGTGTGGATTCAGGGTAATTTTCATCATCTAACCTGAGGACACAGCGTTTTTAGTTATTGCCATATCTCAGACTTATTAAATAATAACAACCATAGGTTGAAATAGGACACTTATTGGCCTAATGGATCAACTGTTCACTAGATCAACTCTGTCATCAGAAATGGTTTTAACATAATTTTCTTCTATTTAATTTTGTTAATAGAATTTTGGACAGAATGCAACGGAGAAGAGGTCCATTACTTTTACGGGTGTTAAGGATGTTTCTGGCTATGATAATGGTGAAGTTACGTGTAACAGACAGAATTCTATAATCTTTACTTTTGTTGAATGCTGGCTGGCTAAATAAGTTAATGATGCCATTATCGGTCATCAAATGAGCATTACATCATTTATGCTCAATGAAAACATGCCACTTCCACATTAATAACTGCACCATGCCTCAAAATGTATCAGAAAATTTCCTCTGTGCTCTTGAAGTACACTAAATCCACTAAGAATATACTCTGTATCAATTCTAGATTTTGCAATTGTGTAGTTCCATGCTTTTATATATTTTCAAAATATGTAAGCAGGCAATAAAAATACGCTATTTACAAAATACAGAGTCACATTCCTAGATTTTCCAGAGATTTCCAGCTCCAAGAAGCTTCAGGTCAGCTGCATGCACTTATTTGGGTTTTCCTTGCCACAGATATTCATGCCCAGTTTATGTTTCCTGATTAAAACCTTTAACTAAACTAATGGTGAACAAAATGTGCAGTTTAATTACACAAAAATACAGATGTAGACCTATTTTATTTCAACTAGTTGTCAAATGCATTGTTAAACTCTTAAATATTTGAACATATTACATAACAGAATTACACCAGACAGCTTAAGGTACAATTACATATGTTTAACAAAGGCATTATTTTCCAGCTAAAGAAAGCAGGATTGAGTATACACTGTGCAACAGTAATGAAATACAGCACAACTACTTATAGCATTTTACTTTACATAGAACTTTTCAATGACTCAGCTGGTAACTGAACTGCTTGCTATAGAACAGAGCCACATGGGACAGAAGATTTCAAACCCTTGGGCTCTGCTGGCTTGGCTGACTTCAGGCTGTCAAATATTCTTATTCAAAAATTTGCATTTGGATTTAACTTGAGTACTCAATGAGGCTTTGTCTTCCCTCCCATAATCTATATAATCAAGTACCCTCTGTTGTTTCCTGTTCAGGCTTAACAGAAGAAGGTTGATCATTTGTGTGAGGTATGGATGGTGCCTCAAAAGCCCAGCATTAACTTGAGTCACTACCTTCGAGGAAGGAAAGCAGAAAACTGGGAAAGTGAGGAGTGTATTAAACAGTGCCACTGAAGAAAATCTTTACATTTAGTATTTTCATCCTATGGTATGGTCTTTATCAAATTGTTTGAAGATTATAAAATAACTTTTAGTTTCAGTATGGTGCCAAATGCCTAATCGAAAACCATCCATTACATGGTTTAAAAGTTGGTATTTGCTATTTGCCGTTAACACAGACAAACTTGCTGAGAAACCTTTAACCCTTTCAGTATAAATTGGTTCAATCTAGCTGGGTTTTTCCTCATAAAAAACTCTTTTTTATAATTTTTATTCTTGTTATGTATTTGATGTAATTATTAAGTTGATTAGGTCTGCTATCCATGCCTCGCAAGTGGTTAATTGATGTGTTTAACAAGCAAGGTCTGTCAATAAGAGCGCATTCAGTAAGTTTGGCACTACAGCCATCACTGTGTGCGAAGTCTGGCTTATTCAACCTCATGGATCTTTTTGGGCAATTGCAATTGTCAGTGGAACCTGACCTGCTTTTGTTAATGCACTCTTTGAGTTAGGTGTCACGTTATTTATTTTTGAAATGTAAACTCCATCAGAAGTTTGACTTACAGTGTTTTCTGTACTTGGAGTTTAACTTTTCTGAAAATAATCTTTATGACATATATACGGAACGGTGCCAAGACTCAAAATGCAGGTTCAACCAAGCACTCAAAAAGTGGATTCAAAAATAATTTGACCCAGTTTGGAAAAACATCAAATCTATGATATCCTCCATGAAAATGATCCGCAAGTTAGACCTGAAAATGCATCCAATCTGCCAATAAAGTTACATGCAAGTTATAAGTTACACGCAAATTTCCTGTGAATCCTATTAGCATAATCCTGAATTGAAAAATGGGCATAAATCAATTGAAAGAGCTGAATTCACACCATGTATTACATGGGCAGATGGGCAGAATTTTTCCCTCATCAGGCGGTGCGGCAGGCAGGTCTGGGAGTGGCCGTGAAACCGGCCGCCGCCCGCAATCAGGCTCTGACGGCGATTTCACTTTCGCAAGTCAATTAAGCATCATGAAATATGGCTCCGTGCTGGCTGGGAAGGGCCAAGCAGGGGCAGGGGCCTGTTGGCCGCCAGGTTGCTGGCTTAAAAGCTGCCCAGGCAGCCCCAGAAAGGCTACCAGGGAAGGACGTCGGTGTGCCTTTGCAGTGATGGAATCAAGAGCATCTGCAAATGCCAGGTGGGAGGGCAGGTCAGGTTGGCACTTGGCCCCTGCTTTTCAGATGAGTGCCTCGCCCCTCCGCGAGTGACCGTTGCACCTGATGAGGCTGCGATTACAGGGGTGGCACTGGCCGCACCTTCCTAGGCAGGGCCAGCAGAGGCTTCATTGGCTAGAGGATGACCGCCAAGGTTAGCAAGGCCAACAAGACAGCAAAGTCGTCAGGCTGTCTCCACTGCTGGTGTCATCGAGGTGGGGAGAACCAAGATGTAGCACTTGCAAACGTAAGTTAAAGGCACCATGAGCACAAGAGGGACAGGTCACGATGATTTTTTGTTCATTTGTGTTCAAATGAAAGGGTCCTTTCAGACATCCAGGATGGAGGAGGCAGCCCTCGCATGCTTTTGCAGCTGACCTTTGGTAATCTAGCTGAAGGAGCATCGGATCAAGGCATTCCTGGTGTCCCAGCCTCTCTGGAGGTTACTGAGGTCTGGTTCCATGCCCTCAGTGTCCTCCTCACCGTGCTCATCTTCAGACTCACTGCTGGACTTATCATCTGTGGTCTGTGCAGCTGTATCAAGATCCTCTTCCTCCAGCGGGTCCCTCCTTGCCAGTGCCAGATTGTGCAGAGCACAGCATACAACTACTATCTGTGACACCTGCTCTGGGGTGGTATTGTATTGCTCCCCCTCTGAACAGTCCTGTGGTCCTCTCTACTGCTGCTCTTGTGGCCTGGCAGAGAGCAATGAGTCCTGAAATGAGGCCTGGAAATGCTAAGAATGAAGCCCTGAACAGAGATGAAACTGCCAAGTACCAATAAGCAGCCAGCAGCAAACTATCTCCAAAACTCCTCACTACTCACACTGGCAATGCTGCTGACCCTTTTTATCTTGCCCTTGGATGAGGTTTGTGAAAATGTCAGCTGGCCACCTGCCCGTTTTGACCATGCAACGAAGAGAAAATTGCACAGGCGAGGTAAAATCACAGTCAATTGGACTGTTAAGGGCCTTAAGTGGACTGCTAATTTATGACGGGTGCCACTCCAGCGTGTATGCTGAGAGAAATATCCTACGCAATGATGTCGGAACATTCACCTCGCACTATTTTACTCCTGTTTAGATCAGGTGCGCGCCCGCCCAATGAGGGAAAAATTCTGCCCCATCTTACAGTAAGAAAGTGATAGTTTTATTGACTCATTTAACCATTGTTTATGAACATCAAGTATATAGCATGTTTAAGGGTACGTCATAGAAGTTTTTCAATTTCTGATGTAACCAATACTTATACCATAAAAAATGCATTCAAACAAAAAGGAAATGCAAAGTAGGTCTCAGATTTTTTTTACAACTCGCATAATTGCAATGAAACACCAGAAGAACAACTTTGTTTCCTGCTGCACCTGCAAAATCTGGTCGTAATTTGAAAAGAAATTTGCAGGAATGTCATGCAGCTCTGTTCAGGCTGTGGGATGAATAAACAATTGTGAAAGATTGACAAGCTTTAGGTATTGTACTTGTGTGAGTAGCTCACTTCTGTCCAAAATTCTGCAATCTTTGAGGCTGCGTATTTGATTGTGCACACCTCTGGCTGCAAATACACAGGAGATTCCAGGATCCAAATCAATGCTAACTGTAAACATATTCTGGTGCAATCAATATGAGCTATTAGCAATCTTACAAAGTGAAAAATTGAAAAACCTAGAATGCAGAAAATTGCAGTCTTGTATTGCTTGAGCAGACACTGGGTATTAAAATGAAACAGCAGCATTAATAAGACTCCCAAAGATGGGGACAACATGAATGAGAAAAAGATAGGCTAGAAATGACTGATGACAATATTACCAGGTGACCTTGAACCTGTTCGGCCTTTATTTTTAATTTTAACCGAGGTCTTAAAATAAACAGTGTAATTCCTCTATTACAGTAGTAAACAGTAGAATATCAAGCAAATCTATTATCCGCTTAACACCCAATAATTATTCCAGCCTACCTTATATCTAAGTATATAAATGTACACGATGGCATATTAATCAAATCTGGTTTTGCATTTTTGTAGCATAAGTACATTGTTTGCAACCTATTTTCTACCTTAATGCATCATGAGAGTTTGATGCAGTTTGTTTTTAGTCTCTCTAAAAGCTGCAACCACAATTTCCACCACACGTTTGATGATGAATTTGATTCAGGGCTTCCTTCATCCAAACTTCTGTCCAAAGTTTTCTTTTCATATTGTTGCGGCATGAGGTTGTCTGAAGTGAGCTGAAACCCTACTCAGGTAACTCAAACAGAGTAAAAGGGTTATTGATCTGCCACAGCGATGCAAAATTTGATGAAGTTATTATTTACAATGCAAGCTGAGATTCACACAGTAGCATGTAAATGATCTCTTTGAAGGTCTTACGCATCTCCTGACTCCGAAAGGCATAAATCATGGGGTCAATGACTGAGTTGCACATAATGAGAATCAGGTATGTGTTAAAATGTGACATGTAACAGATGCAGTATGGATTTTTAGGGCATGATATGATAAGAATGAGGTGAAGGAAAAAGGGAGCCCAACAAATGATAAAGATCCCAAGGAGGATGGTGATGGTAATGGCCCCTTTCATGCAAGTCCTCTGGCGTACAATACCATTGACTGGGAAAGTGGCAATTCTTTTAATGTGTAGACGAGCGAGCATGAACATGTGGACATAAAGCGTGGTCATGAGGAAAAGCATGGTGAAGAACATGGTGGTAAGACAAATAATGACGGTTTTGCTGTCTGAGTAAATGATGAAGATAATGCCGCAGAAAATACAAACAATCCAGATAATTACGATCAAAATTAAAGCCCGTTTTACTGTCATAATGCTGTGGTAGCGTAAAGCATAGAAGATAGTGATGTACCTGTCAACGGCAATAACCAATAGATTGCATATTGATGCCACTAGTGAAATACAGATCATTGAGTCAAAAACATTGTCCATTTGCTGAATGAACTGGTCAGTACCAACTAAGTAGCCATTGTTCAAAAATGCCATCACAATTGTCTCCAAGGCATTAGATACACTTACCAGCATGTCTGCCACTGCTAAACTACAGAGGAAAAAATACATGGGAGAATGGAGGTTTTTGTTCTTAAGAATTGCGAGGATAACCAAGATGTTTTCCAGGAGACTGATGATTCCCAGAATCAGAAACACTTCAGCTTTAATTGGGACCTGTTCGCAGAAGCCTGCACTGGTCATGTTGTTCAGGATACTGCTTTCATTCAGATCTTCTGTGCTGTTCATTATCAGCAGTTGCAAGTAGAATATAGAGCGGGTGGAATTCATTGTGACAATGGGCAACTTATGTCATTAGAAGCAAATCCTAAAAGAAGTGACTTTTCCACTGTGGCAGCGTTGGAAAGTTCCATTAATTCATAGTGCAAAAGCTTGACGATAGCATGTTATTCTTCACCTTGTGGTCTTCGGTCAATAATTTTTGAATTCCTTTCTGCACACAGAAATTCCTTCTGTTGCAGGACTGAGAGTTCCAAACTTATTTTCTTTCATTCTATTTACATGTGTTGGAGCCTTGAATTATTTCTGAGCTGTATTGGCTGATGGTTCAATGAATTTATAGTCCTCTGGTAGTCAGCAGCTCCTCCCTATTATATAGGGACTTAAAATATCCATTTAAAGTGCAGGGTTGGGGCTGATTGACAGTGAATTGCTGCTAAACTATTGTAATGAGGTACAGTCTTCAAGCTCTTCAAAATGCTGGTATACTAGTGCTTGGTGCCCCCTTGTGTTGTTACTTTTGTTCGCATATCTGCAAAAAAGCTGCACATCAAAACAGCAAATCACTGTACGATAAATACAACCAGCCTCTTAACAAAACCTTGTGAATGCTACTGACTGAAACTGATGGAACTATTTACACTGGAAATCATTACCTGTATCCCAGCATTAAGTCAGTGCTAGAAATTTGAAAGAAGGTGCTAGCATTGGAAAAAAGAGGCGTGACTGCATGGAGCTGGTGAGGCCCATGTTTCCTTGCAAGGCCCAAGGGAGTGCTCCTGCTAAATCTGGCCTAGAAGGAATCTCTTGAGAAGTTAAATAAAAATACTTCCCTTGGCCTCTTCTGCCCACTTCGCTGACTCCCATCATGGTCTGTCTTTTGGGTGTGGCCCCATGCTGATCTACCAATTTCCTGTGTTAAATCGCATCATGCTGCCGATGATAGTGTCAAACCATGACCATTGAATGTGAAGTAAGCCCCCACCTACCTGGGATGGTGGACAATTTTGAGGTGAGTTTGAGTCTGGGGAGGTGGGTAGGTGACTGTGCCACAAACTCTTTCCCATTATGTTAACAACCCACATTCTTTGTTCAGTCCAGGCAGGCTGGATTATAATCTATCCTCAGGGACAGCAATCCTAAATATTTTTTGCTCCTGGTAGCTGCTTGACTATCTCTGGATGAAAATAGCTAACTCAAAACCCAGGAATCAATCTTATAAATTTGCTGCTCTGTACGGCTCACCCCAACATTAAGTGAAAGATGAAGAACTCAGCAAGGCCTCCTGCATCTTCTGGACAACATGAAGTTCTACGGAGCTATACTTAACTCAAGGCCTCATGTCTCAGATCTGCTGGCGGGCAGCCGATAGCAAGGGGTCTCCTCCGATGTTCACTTAAATTTAAATATTTAAATCTTGGCATTAATGATGTCATCAGGCTACAACTTTTGAATGTTTACTAGGCTCCTATTTGCTTTTCATTGGAACCTCGCTAATGGCCTGTTTTAAGTTTAGTAAAAATGAAAACTGCCAAGAGGTTGGCAGGTTGGAGGTGAGAGGTGAATTTGAAAATTTTAACCTCTCCCCGTTTCATTTCCTGGGGAGGAGAAAATAGACGGTTAAAATTGGGCCTCCATATCTGGGATATTCCATGTTCGGTTTCTTCAATTGCAAAAATGTGCTTCAACTTTAATGCAACAACAGATATAGAAACTAAAATCTTCAGTTTATCTTTATTAAACCTTGAGTTTCTGTTTATTATACAAAATCTTACCATTAGGATAATGCTTCCATTTATGTGTTTATACCCTGCTTGTAGCTCTGTGGCAGTATGTTAACACAGTTTTGCAGGATTATTCATATAGTACAGGCATAGCACGAGATTATCATCATTTATCATATACAAGGCAGCATTGAGAGGTTTGAAAGTGTTGTGGTTGCTGAGAGGTCACAGCTGAATGCCAGAGGTGGATAATCACACAAAAATTGAAGCTCTGATTGGGGGCAGCCCTGTGATAGAAGATTATTAAAACAAATATGTTAAAATATGCATTAAGTACATTATTTTGTTATAAAGTAATTTATTCATTGAAGACAATAGCATTATAGGACCTTTCCTCTGCCCATTTAAACTTTGCTTTCCTTTATTCTAATCATACTGTTTGTATTACCATAAATATGAAAGTAACTGAAATTTTCTGGGGCAGAATTTTATGTCCTGTGGGTGGGCGCGTGCCCGACCTGATCGGGCGAGCGACCCAACATCATCGCGCACTCGTGTGCTATTTCACTCAGAGGGTGCGTGCCAAAGTCGGAAGCGCGCCCACCGACAATTAAGAGGGCAATTAATCCCATTAACAGCGTAATTGACTTGGATTTTTTTGTTAGCTGTCCAACCTTAATGTTGCCAGACAGGCAAATTGGCCAGGTTATGTTTCATCAAACCTCATCCAAGGGTGGGATTAAATTTCCATGATGAAATAATTTAAAAATAAATTTCTGTGGACAGCACTTTTATCAGCTATATTTTTAGGTGTTTGTGTATGATGCATGGACACTTTTTTCAGCTTTTAAAACCTTTATTTCAGCCTTTTCAGGTCTTCAGCTCCCTGAGATAGCTGTTTGCCTTCAGGGGGCTTTTTCGCAGCCCTCATCCACGCCCACGGAAACATCATTGCCCGCCCTGTTCCTGTTCCCAACACCAGCAGCGCTGAACATTTCAGTGCGCGCTTCATGCTGGCTGCCATTAATTGTGTGCGGTGAGTTGGCATGGAGGTGTAAAGGGCCATGGGGTGGGTGGGCAGCATGAGTTGGCAAGGGGGGTATAAGCGATCATGAGTTGATGGGGGAGAAGGGGTTGTGCGGGTGAGGGCTAGAGGGCCTAAAGTATTATAACACAACTGGGACAACTGAGGCATGCCTTCTAACCAGTTCGCCTCGCCACTTGGCCATCTCTGTAGCCCCATACACTCTGTTACTGGGGACAGCAAGCATGACTGCACTCCTGTGCCCCCAGATCAAAGACCACAACATTTGGGGCTGGTTTCTTCCAAGGTGGGTTTAGCAGGTTGGGCAATTTCTCCACTCGAGCCTTGGTAGCAAAAATCCAATCCTTAATTTTCATAGGCAAGATGGATTCACTTATGGAGTATCCCTTTTAAGTGTAGAACTCATGACATTGTATGCCAGAAGAACCCATTTGGAAGATGGGAGCAAAGTATCTTGACAATAGAATTGGAGGAGCAGGCCATTATCAAATTTCGATTCGATTCTTCTCTTGCACGAAGACAATTTATTTTTCAATTAAAATGGGAAAATTTGAATCGTTGCAGTATTAATAAGATGTTTGTTTGACAATTAAAAGTTAATGCTTTTTATAAGCTATTTTCTCTTCATGTAATGGCGAGTTGTCTTTCCTAAATTGACATTATAGTATTAGAGAAGTTGAAGGTTATCCACAGCATTCTCCATATTAGCATCACTTGATTAGCCAGCTTATTTTCAAAGCAAAGCAAACCCCAGATATATAAAGGATTTATAATTCATTTAATTCTCCTCAAAGTGCATGTATGTTTTAAGTTGCATTGTGGTGCAAGGATTATGATGGACTAGAGAAAATTAAAATGTGCTCATTGCTCACTTAGGTGACATTAAGTACATCCACATTACTGACTGCATGAAATACCAATCAAATATCAATTTAATTTGGTTTATTTCTAAACTAGGAATTACACTGGTTTTAAAAATGGGAATAAAATCATAGCTCTTGCTATGTTGTGTTTCTCATAGATCAAGGAACTTCAATCAAAAGTTATGTTAATTCCTACATGCTGTCACATTTATATCTGATTTTTGAGCTAAGGTACATTCTTTAGTGAATATACCCCCCCCCCCCACTGATTAATAGCCTGTTTCAAAATGTTTACTAATGCAGTAAATTGATATACACATTTAAAATATTTAGGGCTGGAATTTCACCTCCTAATGGAAGCAGAAATTGGATTGGGAATCCTGACATTTTGATTTCTCTGGCTGTCAAACCAAATTTACTCTGCCTTCCTGACAGTGTACTATTTTTATGTGGCCTATTCATATGAAGGCCTTAGGTGCAAAACTGATCTGAATGTCCAGCGATTTTTAGCTTTGTAAAGAATTACTCTGCTGTTGAAAATAAAACAATATCTAAGCACCTGCTCTACCCCATTGGTTGACAGGCAAACTGCTTTGAAATGGAAATAAAACTCCATCTGAAGCTTTAAAAAGGCTATTCTCTTTGTAGTTTCAATTATGCTCCTCAAGGTTAATTTTTATAGCTGGGACCATTACGAATGCTTGGCTGATTTTCAAAAGATCCAGAACCACTTATCTCATCGGGGATCATATTTAAACTTTGATTTACAGTTTTAAGAGCTTATTATAAGTTAATCTGTCTTTGATGTGGTGAGTCGGTAAGTGGTTGTTTGCTTTTACAACAGATTGACCACTTGAGGGGATTTATGCTTTTTGAATGGCTTCTTAAGAATGAGAGTTCTTTTTCAGTATGAGGTGTTTTTGAATAACAGCACCATTAGATTGTTAGAAGTTTATTTTTTAATGTCCATTTCAAAAACACCCTGACCTCTGATTATAGTGGATAGTGGGTGAGTGTCTATAGAAAATACATGAGGACCATGGAGGTATGAGCGGGCATTGGGAGTATGAGGGAGAATGGAGGGGTCAATGGGAGTATGAGGGAGCATGGAAGGGGCATGGGGTGGCATGGAGGATAGGAGGGGGCATGGGGAGTATGAGGGGAAGGAAGGAACATGAGGAGTATGACCATGCATGCAGGGGACATGGGGATGGGTGGTGGTGAAGGGTGAAGTTTAGAGGGCATAAGAACAATATTGGGGGCCGTTGTCCCCAAAAACTGAGGCGTGTCTTCTAACCAGACCACCTCGGCACCCACATTGCATTGCAATTCCAGAAGCCGAGCCTTCCCCACCATCATCTCACAGAAACAAAAATATTGTGGGAATGGGGGTTGGAGGTGGGCCTGGGTTTCAGAAGCCGCAAAAGAGCCAGAATCGTGTTTCCCAGGTCTGAGTTGTGAACCTTAGTATTGAAATGTAAAATCCAAGTAATCAACCATTTGGTGCGGCCATACCTGCTTGAAATCTGGAACACTGCTGTTAATCTCCCTGATCATTTAAATAGGGCACTGAGTGATCTTTTAAAATATATTTAATATAGAAAAAATGTAATATTTAGTATGGAAGTATTTAATCAAACTTATATTTGAAAATTTATTAAACCCTGTGGCCAAAACCCACTGTGAATTACAAGCAAAAAGTGAAATGCCTGTCTGTTTTTTGGCACTGCAAATAGCAAGCAAGCCGAACTAACCATTTTATTATGGTGCATTGAATGCACTAATCATTCATTCATTAAATTAGGCATTTTAATTACTCCATGCTTGTGTTGTTGAATGGAATATGTTACCACTTTTGAAACTCAATGTTAGAACTAAGCACTCTAAAGCAAAATACTGGATTCAATGGGCAGAACAAGAATATAAGAATCCGCCATTATTTTCTGACAAAATGCCACAAACCCAACCTGAGAAAAGCACCTGCAACTGGTGTGAACATTTCTACTTTGAACCTGGCATTCTTTGGCCTCTCTGAATTACATTATTGATTCAGCCTCAATTTGTGCTGAATTGTGTGCAGACTATATGTACAGGATGCTGCAACCATTAGGAACTGTGATGAGGCTGTTCAAGCTCATTTTAGATAGATCCCCTGCAGCTAAAGGAGAGAGAAGACTGCTACCGCATCAATGTGACCTAGATTGAACCTAAGTGCTAGTGCTAACTAATTCGTACCTAGTTACCGAATTCAGTCATTTTTAAAAGTTAGTACACAGCTTTGAATAAAATTCATTGCTCATGTTATTTCAGCTGGAAAGTATATTCGTTTGGGTGCCCTTATGAAAAGTTGAAGGAGTATTTTGAAAACATTGTTCAACTTGTTAATAAGCTAACATTTACATACCTTATCTAATTTGAGTACCTGGACTGAATTTTACACTCAGATGCCATAGACAGATGCAATAGTCGGTGTATCGCCCTTCCCGCCAAGTCCCATTGTGCAGCAGCAATTTAACATTAACCTTGTCCTGCTCTGTGTCACTTCTACTCATTCTCTCTCTCATGCATGATGCTGCACCGATATTTAGGAGCAAGTCGTTTGTGCAAGATCCTTGAAGTCAGGACAAAGCCCTTTTGTGCATGCCAAAACATTCATTGTGGACTTCAGCAGCTTTAAAGAACTCTAGACACCACCACACAATTCTACAATTGCTGTAACAGCCAAAGAGATCAATCCAGCAACTATCCTGAAAGTAGCTGATGGTCCCTTTAGATAGCACAATGGGAGCGGGGGTGGGGAGGTACATGTTTTTTCTGCTGCTGAATGCACCTTAAGCTGTGCATGCTTCAGAGATGGGATTAGCTTGAATACTGAACACCAAAATGGTAGCGCTGATGTCAAATCAGCATTATCAACATACATACATATGAACATACAATGTAGGAGCAGGAGTAGGCCATTCAGCCCGTCAAGCCTGCCACTTGATAAGATCATGGTTGACTTGATTGTGGCCTCAGCTCCAATTTCCTGTCTACCCCTTGATAACTTTTGACTCCCTTATTAACCAAGAATCTATCTAACTCAGCCTTTAAAATATTCAATGACCCAGTCTTCAATGCTTTCTGGGGAAGAGAATTCCACAGGCTAATGAGTAAAATTTCTCCTAATTTCTCCTTATTTCATAGGAGACCCCTTATTTTTAAACTGTTTCCCCTAGTTCTAGTCTCACTCACAAAGGGAAACCTCCTCTCAGCATCCACTCTATCAAGCATCTTCAGAATCTTATGTTTCAATAAGGTCACCTCTCTTTGTTCTAAACTCCAATGGATATAGGCCCAACCTGTCCAACCTGTTCTCATGACATAGCCCCTTCATCCAAGGAATCAGTCGAGATAACCTTCCCTGAACTGCTTCTAACACAATTAGAATCCTTTGTTAAGTAAGGAGACCAAAACTGTACTCCAGACGTGATCAAGTCAATGCCCTATACAACTCCAGCAAAACTTTGCTACTTTTATATTCGATTTCCCCTTGCAATAAATGCCAACATTCTATTTGCCTTGCTAATCACTTGCTGTGCCTGCATGCAAACCTTTTGTGATTCATGGACTATGATACTCAGATCCCTCTGTATCACAGTATTCTGCAATTTCTCAACACTTAAATAACATGCTACTTTCTATTCTTCATGCCAAAGTGGATAAGTTCACACTTTTCCACATTATAGCCCATCTGCCAAATTTTTCCCCATTCAATTAATCTACCTATGCCCCTTTGCAGGCTTCTTGGCATGGCTTTTCATTCTCAAGGCGGGTAGTGGGAGTTAGGAAAATTTCATTTTCTGCCCAACTCGGGAGAAAGAGCTTGCCAAGGTGAGATCTTCATTATTGGGGATGGGCGTGGGCTGGAGTCGGGCCAGGTGACCTGGGAAGAAGTACAGAGGCAGCAAAAGCCTCCTATCCATGCTACCACATGCTCCGCACCCATCCCCTATGGGCCCTCATGCCACCTTTGTCAAGCTATGACACTTCCATGCATGCATAATAATAGGATGAGAACCCTGACAGCTATTTGAATTCTAGAACACCTGGTCCCAGAGGGAAATGTGTTTGATTGACAGTTCAGACACTCTGATCTCTGTTGTCAATTTCCCAATGTTTGTTTACATAAGCTAAGTGCTTTCAAGGATTTGTGGTTTTTGAGACTTTAAAGGGCCTGGATGATTGAAACTTTTATTACCTTGTAATGCAGACTTTTTATTCGGAACAGAGGAGAAAGTAATCAACGAATTACTTTTTTTTCCAAGTTTTTTTTTACACACACTCTATATGCTACAGGATTTATTGGCTCTAGAAAGTTTACAATGAGTCATTAAGCATGGTAGTACCATAGTATGGCTTGGGGTGGGGTGGGGGGGGGACGATGAGGGGCCATATGGGGTGGGTGAAAGGGCAAAGCTTTGCATCGGGAGCATAAGGGGACATAGTGGGTGAGTGGTAGGGCATAGCTGGCAAA
The DNA here is from genome assembly GCF_017639515.1 of Carcharodon carcharias. Taxonomy (NCBI): domain Eukaryota; kingdom Metazoa; phylum Chordata; class Chondrichthyes; order Lamniformes; family Lamnidae; genus Carcharodon; species Carcharodon carcharias. Next base: position 59,565,612 of record NC_054480.1, on the reverse strand, counting down.
GGGGGAATGAGGGGGGCCTTTTGAACCTACCTTGCAAAAGATCCCTCATGCAGACTAGGATTCATGATTTTTCCGAGGGGCCGTGAACCAGGACTCTAAAAGCTTGTCCCAACTCCATGAAAATTGCAGTGTAGTAGTAAATGCTTATCTCTGGTTCACCAGACTGGCTCACCGGACTGATCCCTGGGATGGCAGGATTGTTGTATGAGGAGAGATTGGGCTAACTAGGCAAAGAATGAGAGGGGATCTCATTGAAATGTATAAAACCCTGACAGGGGCGGACAGACAGGATGAAGGGATGATGTTTCCTCTGGCTGGGGGGCAGTGGAGGGGGTAGTCTAGAGCAAGGGGTCACAGTCTAAGGATACAGGGTAGACCATTTAGAACTGAGATGAGGAGAAACTTCTTCACTCAAGGGGTGGTGAACCTATGAAATTCTCAACCACAGAAGGCTGTGGATGCCAAATCCCTGAATATGCTTAAGAAGGAAATAACTAGATTTCTGGGCTCTAAAGGTGTTAAGAGGTATGGGGAGAGCGCAGCAGTATGGTGTTGAGATAGAGGATCAGCCATGATCATATTGAATGGCAGAACAGGCTCCAAGGGCCGAATGACCTACTCCTGCCTTTATTTTCTATGTTTCTAAGGGCAGAATCTTGCCCTTAGATGGCGGGCGGGCTGCCGACCCTCACCACTGAAACAGGGCCTGCTGCCATTTTAAGTGGGTGGGCCAATTAAGGCCGGCCCAGGGGCATCCCTGACGGGAAGTGCTATGTGTTTCCTGTGTGGGGGTGGGTGCGGGGGTGGGGGGGGTGGCGGGGAAGGTGGGAAGGGAACCCCCAGCTGACAAAGTGCACTCTTTTACGCATGTACGCGAAAGAGCGCACTTCTCCCTGAGGCAAAGTCCTGTCTCAGGGAGAATACTAACAGTGTAAAAAACATTAAAAATATAAACATTAAAAAATTATTAATATCCCTCATGTGGCAATGTCACACGAGATGGGACATGTTAATAAAGACCACATAAACTTTATTAATTTGTTACAATACGGACATGAAACTTCATCCCGCCAATGGATGAAGTTTCATCAATAATCTGGAGTCTGCTGGGGCTCCTGGCCTGCCTGCCAGCCTTAGGTTGGACAGTCAGGGTCTTTAATTACTTTAAACAGCCTGTCAATGACCTCAATTGGCCATTGACAGGTCGGTGGGCGGACAGCTGATTTCACAGTGCGCCCGCCTTCCTAAAAATTTAAGTGGACTGTGATGATGTCGGGGATTCCTCCCAATGTCATCCCGCATCATTTTCCCCTCAGCGAGCAGGCCCCACCCCTAAATCCCCGAGGGGAAAACCCTGGCCTATGTTTCCAGAATGGACCTAGCCAGGCCAGGAGTGCCAGTTGTGGGCTGGTCCCTGTCAAAAGCCCGCATCTGACGTAGGAATGGGATCGGGAATCCCAGATTTGGCACCCACCACCATTTTTAAAGGGCTGCCGAGTCAACCCGACTCAGTGAATATCCAGGCACGTATGTCCTTTTTGCAACCTACTCGCTTACCTGTCTTTGTGTTGTTATGGCCAGATGAGAAAGGACAAACTGGTTCCCCTCTATTCAACCCCATAAGTTGGTCAAAACAAGGGTTTAAGTTTCTTTTTTATGGGGTTATCAAATCCCATTTATCAAATCAGAAAGTATTTAATTATTTCAGCTGTGAGCAATCAAGAACCAATCAACAAGGTTTCCTTGAGTCAATGAAAAAGAAAATTAATTAGCCACTAAACCTGAGAAAAATAATACAATCAAGGAGTCAAGCTTCGGCCCTCATGCAGTCATTCGGGCCCATACACACACACACACTCTCATACGTAAACACACACGTACATACATACAGACACAAACATCCGCATACACATACATGCACACACACAAACATACATACAGATATACATACATGCACACACATGCATACATGCACAAACACACATACATACATACGTACATATGCACACACAAACACACACATATACACATACATACACACACACATACACACACATACACACATGCACATACATGCTCACACATACACACATACATATAAATACATACATACACACTAACACATGCATATACACACACACATACATAGATACACACACAAATATACATATACAGACACATACACAAACACATACATGCATACACACACACATATAAATATATATATATATATATACACACAAACACACACATACATACACAGACACACACACATGTATAGATACACACACATACACACACAAATACACATACATACATACACACACGCGCATTAATACACACACACATACATACAAACACAAACACACACATATACATATATACACGCACATATGCACACATACATACACACACATACATACATACACACATACACGCAAACATACATACACACAAATACATACACACAGACATACATATACACACACACAAACACACACATACATACACACGCATACATACACACTCACACATACACACAAACACAAACACACATACACACACATATACACACACACGCATACGCACATGCAAACACACACATATACATACAAACACACCAAGTACATGCACACACACACACACACATACAGATACATGCACACATATGTACACACACATACATTTGTAGCTCTGTTTGGTTCTGCCAGGCTATGTTTGGCTCAGTTTGGCTTTGTTTGGCTATATTTGTCCCTGCCAGGCCCTGTTTAGATCTGTTTGGCTCTGTTTGGCTCTGCCAGGCTCTGTTTGGCTCAGTAAGTCTCTGTCTGGCTCTGTTTGTCCCTGCCAGGCTCTGTTTGTCTCCCTTTGGCTCTCTTTGGCTATGCTTGGATCTGCCAGGCTCTATTTGGCTCTGTTTGACTCACTTTGGCTCTGCCAGGTACTGCTTGGCTCTGTTTGGCTCTGCTTGGCTCTGCCAGGATCTGTTTCGCTCTGGCAGGATCTGTTTGGCTCTGTCAGGCACTTTATGGCTCCCTGTGGCACTGTTTGGCTCTCTTTGGCTCTGCTTGGCTCTGTTTGGCTCTGCAAGTCTGTTTTTAGCAATGTTTGGCTCTGTTTGTCTCCAGTCAGCTGCATTAGGCTCTGTATTGTCTGAGCTTGCATGTGTTTGGCTGTGCTTGGCTCAGTTTGGCTCTGCCAGGCTCTGTTTGGCTCAGTTTGGCTCTGCCATGCTCTGTTAGGCTCTGCCAGGTTTAGCTCTGCCAGGCTCTGTTTCTCTTTGCTTGGCTCTGTTTGGCTCTGCTAGGCTCTGTTTGCCTCTAACAGGCACTGTTTGGCTCTCTTAGGCTCTGTTTGGATCTTTTTGGCTCTGTCAGGCTCTATTTGGACTTGTTTGTCTCTGTTTGGCTCTGATTAGCACTGCCCGGATCTGCCAGGCTCTGCTTGGCTCTGTTCAGCCTTGTTTGGATCTGCCAGGCTCTCCTTGTCTCTGTTTGGCTCTGACGGGCTCTGTTTGGCACTGCCATGCTCATTTTGTTTCTGTTTGGCTCTGTTTGTTTCTGCTGGGCTCTGTTTGGCTCTTTTTGGCTCTGCCAGGCTCTGTTTGGCACTGTTTGGCCCTGCCAGGCTCAACAAGGCTGTGTTTGGCACTGATTGTCTCTGTATTCTCTGTTTGTCTCTGTATGCCTCTGCAGGACTGTTTGGCTCTGTTTTGGCTCTGTTTCACTCCGTTTGGCTCTGTTTGGCTCCAATTGGCCTGTTTGGCTCTGCCATTCTCTCATTGGCACTGTGTGGCTCTGTTTGGCTCTGCCATGCTCTGTTTGGCAATTTTTGGCACTGCCATGCTCTTTCAGGCTCTTTGTAGCTCTGTTTGGCTCTGCTTGGCTCTGTTTGGCTCTGCCAGGCTATGTTTGGCTCAGTTTGGCTTTGTTTGGCTCTGATTGGCTCTGCCAGGCTCTGTTTGGCTCTGTTTGGCACTGTGGGGATCTGTTTGGCTCCGATTGGCTCTGTTTGGCTCTGCCATTCTCTGTTTGGCACTGTTTGGCCCTGCCAGGCTCTGCGAGGCTGTGTTTGGCACTGATAGTCTCTGTATTTTCTGTTTGGCTCTGTATATCCCTACAGGCCTGTTTGGCTCTGTTTGGCTCTGTTAGACTCGTTTTGGCCCTGTTTCACTCAGTTTGGCTCTGTTTGGCTTTGATTGGCTCTGTTTGGCTCTGCCATGCTCTGGCTATTTTTGGCACTGCCATGCTCTTTCAGGCTTTTCCTAGCTCTGTTTGGCTCTGATGGGCTCTGTTTGGCACTGTTTGTCTCTGCCAGGCTCTGTTTGGCTCTGTTTGTTTCTGCTGGGCTCTGTTTGGCTCTTTCTGGCTCTGCCAGACTCTGTTTGGCACTGTTTGGGTCTATTGGACTCACTTTGGCTCTGCCAGGTACTGCTTGGCTCTGTCAGGCACTTAATGGCTCCTTTGGCACTGTTTGGCACTGTTTGGCTCTCTTTGGCTCTGCTTAGCTCTGTTTGGCCCTGTGTGCCTCAGCCAGCCTGCTTTTAGCAATGTTTGGCTCTGTTTGTCTCCGGTCAGCTGCATTAGGCTCTGTATTGTCTCTGCTTGCATGTGTCTGGCTGTGCCTGGCTCAGTTTGGCTCCGTCAGGCTCTGTTTGTCTCAGTTTGGCTCTGCCATGCTCTGCTGGGCTCTGCCAGGCTCTGTCTAGCGCTGCCAGGCTCTATTTCTCTTTAAAAACAAAAAAACTGCGGATGCTGGAAATCCAAAACAAAAACAGAATTACCTGGAAAAACTCAGCAGGTCTGGCAGCATCGGCGGAGAAGAAAAGAGTTGACGTTTCGAGTCCTCATGACCCTTCGACAAGACTTGCAAGTTCTGTCGAAGGATCATGAGGACTCGAAACGTCAACTCTTTTCTTCTCCGCCGATGCTGCCAGACCTGCTGAGTTTTTCCAGGTACTTCTGTTTTTGTTTTCTATTTCTCTTTGTTTGGCTCTGTTTAGTTCCGGTTGGCTATGCCAGGTCTGTCTGGCTCCGATTGGCTCTCTTTGCCTCTGCCATTCTCTGTCTGGCACTGTTTATCTCCGTTTAGCTCTGCCTCACTCTGTTTGGCCATTTTTGGTTCTGCCATGCTCTTTCAGGCTCTTTGTAGCTCTGTTTGTCTCTGCCAGGCTTTGTTTAGCTGTGTGTGGCTATCTTTGGCTCTGCCAGGCTCTGTCTGGCTCTGTTTGCCTCTAGCAGGCACTGTTTGGCTCTCTTAGGCTCTGTTTGGATCTTTTTGGCTCTGTCAGGCTCTGTTTGGATTTGTTTGTCTCTGTTTGGATCTGCCAGGCTCTCCTTGGCTCTGTTTGGCTCAGATTGGATCTGCCGGGCTCTGCCAGGCTCTCTTTGTCTCTGTTTGGCTCTAACAGGCTCTCCTTGGCACTGTTTGGCTCTGCTACGCTCTGTTTGTTTCTGTTTGGCTCTGTTTGTTTCTGATGGGCTCTATTTAGCACTTTTTGGCTCTGCCAGGCTCTGTTTGGCACTGTTTGGCCTTGCCAGGCTCTGCAAGGCTGTGTTTGGCACTGATTGGCTCTGTACTCTCTGTTTGGCTCTGTATGCCTCTGCAGGTCTGTTTGGCTCTGTTTGGCACTGTTTCACTCTGTTTGGCTCTGTTTGGCTCCGATTGGCCTGTTTGGCTCTGTTTGGCTTTGCCGTGCTCTGTTTGGCTGTTTTTGGCACTGCCATGCTCTTTCAGGCTCTTTGTAGCTCTGTTTGGCTCTGGCAGGCTCTGTTTGGCTCTGCTTGGCTCTGTTGGCTCCACCAGACTCTGTGTGGCTCAGTTTAGCTCAGTTTGGCTTTGTTTGGCTCTGTTTGTCCCTGCCAGGCCCTGTTTAGGTCTGTTTGGTTCTGCGACGCTCTGTTTGGCTATTTTTGGCTCTGTCATGCTCTTTCTGGCTCTGTGTGGCTCTGCTGGTTCTGTTTGGCTCTGCCAGTCTCCGTTTGGCTCAGTTAGTCTCTATCTGGCTCTGTTTGTCCCTGCCAGGCTCTGTTTGGCTCTCTTTGGCTATGCGTGGCTCTGCCAGGCTCTATTTGGCACTATATGACTCACTTTGGCTCTGCCAGGTACTGCTTGGCTCTATTTGGCTCTGCTTGGCTCTGCCAGGACCTGTTTGGCTCTGCCAGGATCTGTTTGGCTCTGTCAGGCACTTTATGGCTCCCTTTGGCACTGTTCGGCATCGTTTGGCTCTCTTTGGCTCTGACTGGCTCTATTTGGCCCTGTTTGGCTCTGCCAGTATGCTTTTGGCAATGTTTGTCTCCGATCAGCTGCGTTAGGCTCTGTATTGTATCTACTTGCATGTGTTTGGCTGTGCTTGGCTCACCTTGGCTCTGCCAGGCTCTGTTTGTCTCGGTTTGGCTCTGTTTGGCTCCGGTTGGCTATGCCAGGTCAGTTTGGCTCCGATTGGCTCTGTTTGCATCTGCCATTCTCTGTCTGGCACTGTTTGGCTCTGTTTGGCTCTGCCTCACTCTGTTTGGCCATTTGTGGTTCTGCCATGCTCTTTCAGGCTCTTTGTAGCTCTGTTTGGCTCTGTCAGGCTTTGTTTAGCTGTGTGTGGCTATCTTTGGCTCCGCCAGGCTCTGTCTGGCTCTGCTAGGCTCTGTTTGGATTTGTTTGTCTCTGTTTGGCTCTGATTAGCACTGCCCGGCTCTGTCAGGCTCTGCTTGGCTCTGTTCGGCTTTGTTTGGATCTGCCAGGCTCTCCTTGGCTCTGTTTTGCTCAGATTGGATCTGCCGGGCTCTGCCAGCCTCTCTTTGTCTCTGTTTGGCTCTGACGGGCTCTGTTTGGCACTGTTTGGCTCTGCCACACTCTGTTTGTTTCTGTTTGGCTCTGTTCATTTCTGCTGGGCTCTATTTAGCTCGTTTTGGCTCTGCCGGGCTCTGTTTGATACTGTTTGGCCATGCCAGGCTCTGCGAGGCTGTGTTTGGCACTGATTGGCTCCGTAATCTCTGTTTGGCTCTGTATGTCCCTGCAGGTCTCTTTGGCTCTTTTTGGCTCTGTTAGGCTCGTCTTGGCACTGTTTCACTCTGTTTGGCTCCAATTAGCTCTGTTTGGCTCTGCCATGCTCTGTTTGGCTATTTTTGGCACTGCAATGTTCTTTCAGGCTCTTTGTAGCTCTTTTTGGCTCTGCCAGGCTCTGTTGGGCTCTGTTTGGCTCCATCAGGCTTTGTTTCACTCAGTTTAACTCATTTTGGCTTTGTTTGACTCTGTTTGTTCCTGCCTGTTTAGATCTGTGTGGGTCTGCCAGGCTCTGTTTGGCGCTTCCAGGATCTGTTTGGCTCCGATTGGCACTGTTTGGCGCTGCCAGGATCTGTTTGGCTCTGCCGTTCTCTGTTTGGCACTGTTTAGCTCTGCGATGCTCTGGCTGTTTTTAGCTCTGTCATGCTCTTTCTGGCTCTGTTTGGTTCTGCCAGGCTCTGCTTGGCTCTGTTTGGCTCCGTTTGGCTCCGTTTGGCTCTGCCAGTCTCCGTTTGGCTCAGTTAGTCTCTGTCTGGCTCTGTTTGTCCCTGCCAGGCTCTGTTTGGCTCTCCTTGGCTATGCTTGATTCTGCCAGGCTCTATTTGGCTCTATTTGTCTCACTTTGGCTCAGCCAGGTACTGCTTGGCTCTGTTTGGCTCTGCTCGGCTCTGCCAGGATCTGTTTGGCTCTGCCAGGATCTGTTTGGCTCTGTCAGGCACTTAATGGCTCGCTTTGGCACTGTTTGGCTCTCTTTCGCTCTGCTTGGCTCTGTGTGGCCCTGTTTGGCTCAGCCAGTCTGCTTTTAGCAATGTTTGGCTCTCTTTGTCTCCAATCAGCTGCATTAGGCTCTGTATTGTCTCTACTTGCATGTGTCTGGCTGTGCCTGGCTCAGTCTGGCTCTGTCAGGCTCTGTTTGTCTCAGTTTGGCTCTGCCATGCTCTGTTGGGCTCTGCCAGGCTCTGTCTAGCTCTGGCAGGCTCTGGTTCCCTTTGTTTGGCTCTGTTTGGCTTCGGTTGGCTATGCCAGGTCTGTTTGGCTCCGATTGGCTCCCTTTGCCTCTGCCATTCTCTATCTGACACTGTTTGGCTCTGCCTCACTCTGTTTGGCCATTTTTGGTTCTGCCATGCTCTTTCAGGCTCTTTGTAGTTCTGTTTGGCTCTGCCAGGTTCTGTTTAGCTGTGTGTGGCTATCTTTGCCTCTGCCAGGCTCTGTCTGGCTCTGCTAGGCTATGTTTGCCTCTACCAGGCACTGTTTGGCTCTCTTAGGCTCTGTTTGGATCTTTTTGGCTCTGTCAGGCTCTGTTTGGATTTGTTTCTCTGTTTGGCTCTGATTAGCACTGCCTGGCTCTGCCAGGCTCTGCTTGGCTCTGTTCGGCTCTGTTTGGATCTGCCAGGCTCCCCTTGGCTCTGTTTGGCTCAGATTGGATCTGCTGGGCTCTGCCAGGCTCTCTTTGTCTCTGTTTGGCTCTGACGGGCTCTGTTTGGCTCTGCCAGGCTCTGCAAGGCAGTGTTTGGCACTGATTGACTCTGTATTCTCTGTTTGGCTCTGTATGCCTCTGCAGGTCTGTTTGGCTCTGTTTGGCACTGTTAGGCTCTTTTTGGCTCTGGTTCACTCTGTTTGGCTCTGTTTGGCTCCGATTAGCCTGTTTAGCTCTATTTGGCTTTGCCATGCACTGATTGGCTATTTGTGGCACTGCCATGCTCTTTCAGGCTCTTTGTAGCTCTGTTTGGCTCTAGCAAGCTCTGTTTGGCTCTGCTTGGTGCTGTTGGCTCCACCAGACTCTGTGTGGCTCAGTTTAGCTTTGTTTGGCTCTGTTTGTCCCTGCCAGGCCCTGTTTAGATCTGTTTGGCTCTGCCAGGCTCTGTTTGGCTCTGTTTGGCACTGCCAGGATCTGTTTGGCTCTGATTGGCTCTGTTTAGCTCTGCCAGTCTCTGTTTGGCACTGTTTGGCTCTTTCTGGCTCTTTGTGGCTCTGTTTGGTTCTGCCATGCTCTTTCAAGCTCTTTGTAGCTCTGTTTGGCTCTGCCAGGCTCTGTTTAGCTGTGTGTGGCTATCTTTGGCTCTGCCAGGCTCTGTCTGGCTCTGCTAGACTCTGTTTGCCTCTACCAGGCACTGTTTGGCCCTATTAGGCTCTTTTGGATCTTTTTGGCTCTGTCAGGCTCTGTTTAGATTTGTTTGTCTCTGGTTGGCTCTGATTAGCACTGCCCGGCTCTGCCAGGCTCTGCTTGGCTCTGTTCGGCTCTGTTTGGATCTGCCAGGCTCTTCTTGGCTCTGTTTTGCTCAGATTGGATCTGCCAGGCTCTGCCAGGCTCTCTTTGTCTCTGTTGGGCTCTGACGGGCTCTGTTTGGCACTGTTTGGCTCTGCCACGATCTGTTTGTTTCTGTTTGGTTCTGCTGGGCTCTGTTTGGCTCTTTTTGGCTCTGCCAGGCTCTGTTTGGTCCTGCCAGGCTCTGCGAGGATGTGTTTGGCACTGATTGACTCTGTATTCTCTGTTTGGCTCTGTATTTCCCTGCAGGCCTGTTTGGCACTGTTAGGCTCGTTTTGGCTCTGTTTCACTCTGATTGGCTCTGTTTAGCTCTGCCATGCTCTGTTTGCCTATTTTTGGCACTGCCTTGCTCTTTCAGGCTCTTTGTTTGAATCTGCCTGGCTCTGTCTGGCTCTGACAGGCTCAGTTTGGCACTGTTTGGCTCTGCCACGCTCTGTTTGTTTCTGTTTGGCTCTGTTTCTGCTGGGCTCTGTTTGGCCCACTTTGGCTCTGCCAGGCTCTGTTTGGCACTGTTTGGCCCTGCCAGGCTCTGCAAGGCTGTGTTTGGCACTGATTTGCTCTGTATTCTCTGTTTGGCTCTGTATGCCTCTGCAGGTCTGTTTGGCTCTGTTTGGCTCTGTTAGGCTCTTTTTGGCTCTGTTTCACTCCTTTTGGCTCTGTTTGGCTCTGATTGGCCTGTTTGGCTTTGCCATTCTCTATTTGCCACTGTTTCGCCTCTGTTTGACTCTGCCATGCTCTGTTTGGCTATTTTTGGCACTGCCATGCTTTTGAAGCTTTTTCTGTAGCTCTGTTTCGCTCTGGCAGGCTCTGTTGGGCTCTGCCTGTCTCTGTTTGGCTCCATCAGGCTCTGTATGGCTTGGTTTAGCTCAGTTTGTCTCTGTTTGTCCCTGCCAGGCCCTGTTTAGATCTGTTTGGCTCTGCCATTCTCTGTTTGGCACTGTTTGGCTCTGCGATGCTCTGTTTGGCTATTTTTGGCTCTGTCATGCTCTTTCTGGCTCTTTGTGGCTCCCTTTGGTTCTGCCAAGCTCTGTTTGGCTCTGCTTGGCTCGGTTTGGCTCCGTTTGGCTCTGCCAATCTCCGTTTGGCTCAGTTAGTCTCTGTCTGGCTCTGTTTGTCCCTGCCAGGCTCTGTTTGGCTCTCTTTGGCTATGCTTGGCTCTGCCATGCTCTATTTGGCTCTATTTGACTCACTTGGCTCTGCCAGGTACTGCTTGGCTCTGTTTGGCTCTGCTCGGCTCTGCCAGGATCTGTTTGGCTCTGCCAGGATCTGTTTGGCTCTGTCAGGCACTTATTGGCTCCCTTTGGCACTGTTTGGCACTGTTTGGCTCTCTTTGGCTCTGCTTGGCTCTGTTTGGCCCTGTGTGGCTCAGCCAGTCTGCTTTTAGCAATATTTGGCTCTCATTGTCTCCGATCAGCTGCATTAGGCTTGTTGTTGTCTCTGCTTGCATGTGTCTGGCTGTGCCTGGCTCAGTTTGGCTCTGTCAGGCTCTGTTTGTCTCAGTTTGGCTCTGCCGTGCTCTGTTGGGTTCTGCCGGGCTCTGTCTAGCTCTGCCAGGCTCTGTTTCTCTTTGTTTGGCTCTGTCTGGCTCCGGTTGGCTATGCCAGGTCTGTTTGGCTCCGATTGGCTCTCTTTGCCTCTGCCATTCTCTGTCTGGCACTGTTTGGCTCTGTTTGGCTCTGCCTCACTCTGTTTGGCCATTTTTGGTTCTGCCACGCTTTTTCAGGCTCTTTGTAGTTCTGTTTGGCTCTGCCAGGCTCTGTTTAGCTGTGTGTGGCTATCTTTGGCTCTGCCAGGCTCTGTCTGGCTCTGCTAGGCTCTGTTTGCCTCTCTTAGGATCTGTTTGGATCTTTTTGGCTCTGTCAGGCTCTGTTTTGATTTGTTTCTCTGTTTGGCTCTGATTAGCTCTGCCTGGCTCTGCCAGGCTCTGCTTGGCTCTGTTCGGCTCTGTTTGGATCTGCCAGGCTCTCCTTGACTCTGTTTGGCTCAGATTGGATCTGCCGGGCTCTGCCAGGCTCTCTTTGTCTCTGTTTGGTGCTGCCAGGATCTGTTTGGCTCTGATTGGCTCTGGTTGGCTCTGCTTGGCACTGCCATGATCTGTTTGGCTCCGATTGGCTCTGTTTGACTCTGCCAGTCTCTGTTTGGCACTGTTTGGCTCTTTCTGGCTCTTTGGGGCTCTGTTTGGTTCTGCCAGGCTCTGTGTGGCTCTGCATGGCTCTGCTTGGCTCTGTCTGGCTCTTTGTCCCTGCCAGGCTCTGTTCGGCTCTCTTTGACCATGCTTGGCTCTGCCAGGCTCTATTTGGCTCTATTTGACTCACTTGGCTCTGCCAGGTACTGCTTGGCTCTGTTTGTCTCTGCTCGGCTCTGCCAGGATCTGTTTGGCTCTGCCAGGATATGTTTGGCTCTGTCAGGCACTTATTGGCTCCCTTTGGCACTGTTTGGCATTGTTTGGCTCTCTTTGGCTCTGCTTGGCTCTGTTTGGCCCTGTGTGGCTCAGCCAGTCTGCTTTTAGCAATGTTTGGCTCTCATTGTCTCCGATCAGCTGCATTAGGCTCTGTATTGTCTCTGCGTGCATGTGTTTGGCTGTGTGTGGCTCACTTTGGCTCTGCCAGGCTCTGTTTGGCTCAGTTTGGCTCCGGTCGGCTCTGTTTACATCTGCCATTCTCTGTCTGGCACTGTTTGTCTCTGTTTGGCTCTGCCTCACTCTGTTCGGCCATTTTTGGTTCTGCCATGCTCTTTCAGGCTCTTTGTAGCTCTGTTTGTCTCTGCCAGGCTTTGTTTAGCTGTGTGTGGCTATCTTTGGCTCTGCCAGGCTCTGTCTGGCTCTGCTAGGCTCTGTTTGCCTCTACCAGGCACTGTTTGGCTCTCTTAGGATCTGTTTGGATCTTTTTGGCTCTGTCAGGCTCTGTTTTGATTTGTTTCTCTGTTTGGCTCTGATTAGCTCTGCCTGGCTCTGCCAGGCTCTGCTTGGCTCTGTTCGGCTCTGTTTGGATCTGCCAGGCTCTCCTTGACTCTGTTTGGCTCAGATTGGATCTGCCGGGCTCTGCCAGGCTCTCTTTGTCTCTGTTTGGTGCTGCCAGGATCTGTTTGGCTCTGATTGGCTCTGGTTGGCTCTGCTTGGCACTGCCATGATCTGTTTGGCTCCGATTGGCTCTGTTTGGCTCTGCCAGTCTCTGTTTGGCACTGTTTGGCTCTTTCCGGCTCTTTGGGGCTCTGTTTGGTTCTGCCAGGCTCTGTGTGGCTCTGCATGGCTCTGCTTGGCTCTGTCTGGCTCTTTGTCCCTGCCAGGCTCTGTTCGGCTCTCTTTGACCATGCTTGGCTCTGCCAGGCTCTATTTGGCTCTATTTGACTCACTTGGCTCTGCCAGGTACTGCTTGGCTCTGTTTGTCTCTGCTCGGCTCTGCCAGGATCTGTTTGGCTCTGCCAGGATATGTTTGGCTCTGTCAGGCACTTATTGGCTCCCTTTGGCACTGTTTGGCATTGTTTGGCTCTCTTTGGCTCTGCTTGGCTCTGTTTGGCCCTGTGTGGCTCAGCCAGTCTGCTTTTAGCAATGTTTGGCTCTCATTGTCTCCGATCAGCTGCATTAGGCTCTGTATTGTCTCTGCGTGCATGTGTTTGGCTGTGTGTGGCTCACTTTGGCTCTGCCAGGCTCTGTTTGGCTCAGTTTGGCTCCGGTCGGCTCTGTTTACATCTGCCATTCTCTGTCTGGCACTGTTTGTCTCTGTTTGGCTCTGCCTCACTCTGTTCGGCCATTTTTGGTTCTGCCATGCTCTTTCAGGCTCTTTGTAGCTCTGTTTGTCTCTGCCAGGCTTTGTTTAGCTGTGTGTGGCTATCTTTGGCTCTGCCAGGCTCTGTCTGGCTCTGCTAGGCTCTGTTCGCCTCTACCAGGCACTGTTTGACTCTCTTAGGCTCTGTTTGGATCTTTCTGGCTCTGTCAGGCTCTGTTTGGATTTGTTTGTCTCTGTTTGGCTCTGATTAGCTCTGATTAGCACTGCCTGGCTCTGCCAGGCTCTGCTTGGCTCTGTTCGGCTCTGTTTGGATCTGCCAGGCTCTCCTTGACCCTGTTTGGCTCAGATTGGATCTGCCGGGCTCTGCCAGGCTCTCTTTTTCTCTGTTTGGCTCTGACGGGCTCTGTTTGGTTATTTTTGGCACTGCCATGCTCTTTCAGGCTCTTTGTAGCTCTGTTTGGCTCTGCCAGGCTCTGTTTGGCTCTGCTTGGCTCTGTTTGGCTCCACCAGACTCTGTTTGGCTCAGTTTGGCTCAGTTTGGCGTTGCCAGGATTTGTTTGGCTCTGATTGGCTCTGTTTGGCTCTGCTATTCTCAGTTTGGCGCGGTTTGGCTCTGTGATGCTCTGTTTGGCTATTTTTGGCACTTTCATGCTCTTTCAGGCTCTTTGTAGCTCTGTTTGGCTCTGCTAGGCTCAGTTTGTCTCAGTTTGGCACTGTTTAGCTTTGTTTGGCTCTGTGTGTCCCTGCCAGGCCCTGTTTGGCTCTGATTGGCTCTGTTTGGCTCTGCCATTCTCTGTTTGGCATGGTTTGGCTATTTTTGGCTCTGTCATGCTCTTTCTGGCTCTTTGTGGCTCTGCCTGGTTCTGTCAGGCTCTGTTTGGCTCTGTTCGGCTTTGCCAGTCTCCGTTTGGCTCAGTTAGTCTCTGTCTGGCTCTGTTTGTCCCTGCCAGGCTCTCTTTGGCTCTCTTTGGCTATGCTTGGCTCTGCCAGGCTCTATTTGGCTCTGTTTGACTCAGTTTGGCTTTGCCAGGTACTGCGTGGCTCTGTTTGGCTCTGCTTGGCTCTGCCAGGATCTGTTTGGCTCTGCCATGAAACGTTTGGCTCTATCAGGCACTTTATGGCTCCCTTAGGCAATGTTTGGCACTGTTTGGCTCTCTTTGGCTCTGCTTGGCTCTGTTTGGCCCTGTTTGGCTCTGCCAGTCTGCGTTTAGCAATGTTTGGCTCTGTTTGTCTCCAACCAGCTGCATTAGGCTCCGTATTGTCCCTACTTGCATGTGTTTGGCTGTGCGTGGCTCACTTTGGCTCTGCCAGGCTCTGTTTGGCTCAGTTTGGCTCTGTTTGGCTCCGGTCGGCTCTGTTTGCATCTGCCATTCTCTGTCTGGCACTGTTTGGCTCTGTTTGGCTCTGCCTCACTTTGTTTGGCCATTCTTTGGTTCTGCCATGCTCTTTCAGGCTCTTCGTAGCTCTGTTTGGCTCTGCCAGACTCTGTTTAGCTGTGTGTGGCTATTGTTGCCTCTGCCAGGCTCTGTCTGGCTCTGCTAGGCTATGTTTGCCTCTACCAGGCACTCTTTGGCTCTCTTAGGCTCTGTTTGGATCTTTTTGGCTCTGTCAGGCTCTTTTTGGATTTGTTTGTCTCTGTTTGGCTCTGATTAGCACTGCCCGGCTCTGCCAGGCTCTGCTTGGCTCTGTTTGGCTCAGATTGGATCTGCCGGGATCTGCCAGGCTCTCTTTGTCTCTGTTTGGCTCTGGTGGGGTCTGTTTGGCACTGTTTGGCTCTGCCACACTCTGTTTGTTTCTGTTTGGCTCTGATTTCTTTCTGCTGGGCTCTATTTAGTTCTTTTTGGCTCTGCCAGGCTCTGTTTGGCACTGTTTGGCCATGTCAGGCTCTGCAAGGCTGTGTTTGGCACTGATTGGCTCTGTATTCTCTGTTTGGCTCTGTATGTCCCTGCAGGCCTGTTTGGCTCTGTCTGGCTCTGTTAGGCTCGTTGTGGCTCTGTTTCACTCCGTTTGGCTCTGTTTGGCTATTTGTGGCACTGCCATGCTCTTTCAGGCTCTTTGTAGCTCTGTTTGGCTCTGCCTGGCTCTGTTTGGCTCTGCCTGGCTCTGTTTGGCTCCACCAGTCTCTGTATGGCTCAGTTTGGCTCTGTTTGGCGCTGCCAGGATTTGTTTGGCTCTGATTGGCTCTGTTTGGCTCTGCTATTCTCAGTTTGGCGTTGTTTGGCTCTGTGACGCTCTGTTTGGCTATTTTTGGCACTTTCATGCTCTTTCAGGCTCTTCGTAGCTCTGTTTGGCTCTGCTAGGCTCTGTTTGTCTCAGTTTGGCTCTGTTTGGCTTTGTTTGGCTCTGTTTGTCCCTGCCAGGCCCTGTTTGGCTCTGATTGGCTCTGTTTGGCTCTGCCATTCTCTTTTGGCACGGTTTGGCTCTATGACGCACTGTTTGGCTATTTTTGGCTCTGTCGTGCTCTTTCTGGCTCTTTGTGGCTCTGCTTGGTTCTGCCAGGCTCTGTTTGGCTCTGTTCGGCTCTGCCAGTCTCCATTTGGCTCAGTTAGTCTCTGTCTGGCTCTGTTTGTCCCTGCCAGGCCCTGTTTGGCTCTGATTGGCTCTGTTTGGCTCTCTTTGGCTATGCTTGGCTCTGCCAGGCTCTATTTGGCTCTGTTTGACTCAGTTTGGCTTTGCCAGGTACTGCGTGGCTCTGTTTGGCTCTGCTTGGCTCTGCCAGGATCTGTTTGGCTCTGCCATGAAACGTTTGGCTCTATCAGGCACTTTATGGCTCCCTTTGGCACTGTTTGGCATTGTTTGGCTCTCTTTGGCTCTGCCTGGCTCTGTTTGGCCCTGTTTGGCTCTGCCAGTCTGCGTTTAGCAATGTTTGGCTCTGTTTGTCTCCGATCAGCTGCATTAGGCTCCGTATTGTCCCTACTTGCATGTGTTTGGCTGTGCGTGGCTCACTTTGGCTCTGCCAGGCTCTGTTTGGCTCAGTTTGGCTCTGCCTCACTTTGTTTGGCCATTTTTGGTTCTGCCATGCTCTTTCAGGCTCTTTGTAGCTCTGTCTGGCTCTGCCAGACTCTGTTTAGCTGTGTGTGGCTATCTTTGGCTCTGCTAGGCTCTGTCTGGCTCTGCTAGGCTCTGTTTGCCTCTACCAGGCACTGTTTGGCTCTCTTAGGCTCTGTTTGGATCTTTCTGGCTCTGTCAGGCTCTGTTTGGATTTGTTTGTCTCTGTTTGGCTCTGATTAGCACTGCCCGGCTCTGCCAGGCTCTGCTTGGCTCTGTTCGGCTCTGTTTGGATCTGCCAGGCTCTACTTGACCCTGTTTGGCTCAGATTGGATCTGCCGAGCTCTGCCAGGCTCTCTTTGTCTCTGTTTGGCTCTGACGGGCTCTGTTTGGTTCTGTTTGGCTCTGTTTCTTTCTGCTGGGCTCTATTTAGCTCTTTTTGGCTCTGCCAGGCTCTGTTTGGCAGTTTGGCCATGCCAGGCTGTGTTTGGCACTGATTGGCTCTGTATTCTCTGTTTGGCTCTGTATGTCCCTGCAGGCCTGTTTGGCTCGTTTTGGCTCTGTTTCATTCCGTTTGGCTCTGTTTGGCTCCAATTAGCTCTGTTTGGCTCTGCCATGCTCTGTTTTGATATTTTTGGCACTGCCATGCTCTTTCAGGCTCTTTGTAGCTCTGTTTGGCTCTGCCAGGCTCTGTTTGGCTCTGCTTGGCTCTGTTTGGCTCCACCAGACTCTGTTTGGCTCAGTTTGGCTCAGTTTGGCGCTGCCAGGATTTGATTGGCTCTGATTGGCTCTGTTTGGCTCTGCTATTCTCAGTTTGGCGCTGTTTGGCTCTGTGATGCTCTGTTTGGCTATTTTTGGCACTTTCATGCTCTTTCAGGCTCTTTGTAGCTCTGTTTGGCTCTGCTAGGCTCTGTTTGTCTCAATTTGGCTCTGTTTGGCTTTGTTTGGCTCTGTTTGTCCCTGCCAGGCCCTGTTTGGCTCTGATTGGCTCTGTTTGGCTCTGCCATTCTCTGTTTGGCACGGTTTGGCTCTGTGACGCTCTGTTTCGCTGTTTTTGGCTCTGTCATGCTCTTTCTGGCTCTTTGTGGCTCTGCCTGGTTCTGCCAGGCTCTGTTTGGCTCTGTTCAGCTCTGCCAGTCTCCGTTTGGCTCAGTTAGTCTCTGTCTGGCTCTGTTTGTCCCTGCCAGGCTCTGTTTGGCTCTCTTTGGCTATGCTTGGCTCTGCCAGGCTCTATTTGGCTCTGTTTGACTCAGTTTGGCTTTGCCAGGTACTGCGTGGCTCTGTTTGGTTCTGCTTGGCTCTGCCAGGATCTGTTTGGCTCTGCCATGAAACGTTTGGCTCTATCAGGCACTTTATGGCTCCCTTAGGCACTGTTTGGCACTGTTTGGCTCTCTTTGGCTCTGCTTGGCTCTGTTTGGCCCTGTTTGGCTCTGCCAGTCTGCGTTTAGCAATGTTTGGCTCTGTTTGTCTCTGATCAGCTGGGTTTGGCTCCCTATTGTCTTTGCTTACATTTGTTTGGCTGTGCTTGCTCTGTTTGGCTCTGCCAGGCTCTGTTTGTCTCAGTTTGGCTCTGCCAAGCTCTGTTGGGCTCTGTTTAGCTCTGCCATTCTCTGTTTGGCACTTTTTGGCTCTGTTTGGCTCTGCCTTGCTCTGTTTGTCTATTCTTGGCTCTGCCATGCTCTGTCAGCCTCTTTGTAGCTCTGTTTGGCTCTGCCAGACTCTGTTTGGCTCTGGCAGGCTCTGTGTGGCTCAGCTTTGCTCTGTCTGTTTCTGCTGGTCTCTGTTTGGCTCTGTTAGGCTCTGTTTGGCTCTGTTTCACTCCGTTTGGCATTGCTTGGCTCTGTTTGGCCCTGCCATGCTCTGTTTGTCTATTTTTGGCACTGTCATGCTCTTTCAGGCTCTTTGTAGCTCTGTTTGGCTCTGTTTGGCTCTGCTTGGCTCTGCTTGGCTCTGCTTGGCTCTGCTTGGCTCTGTTTGGCTCTGCTTGGCTCTGTTTGGCTCCACCAGACTCTGTTTGGCTCAGTTTGGCTCTGTTTGGCTTTGTTTGGCTCTGTTTGTCCCTGCTAGGCTCTGTTTGACTCTGTTTGGCTCTGTTTGGCGCTGTCAAGATCTGTTTGGCTCTGAATGGCTCTGTTTGGTTCTGCCGTTCTCTGTTTGGCACTGTTTGGCTCTATGATATCTTTTGGGCTATTCTTGGCTCTGTCATGCTCTTTCTGGCTCTCTATGGCTCTGTTTGGTTCTGCCAGGCTCTGCTTGGTTCTGTTTGGCTCTGTTTGGCTCTGCCAGCCTCCGCTTGGCTCAGTTAGTCTTTGTCTGGCTCTGTTTGTCCCTGCCAAGCTCTGTTTGGCTCTGTTTGGCTCCCTTTGTCTATGTATGGCTCTGCCAGGCTCTATTTGGCTCTGTTTGTCTCAGTTTGGCTCTCCCAGGATCTGTTTAGCTCTGCCAGGCACTTTGTGGCTCCCTTTCACACTGTTTGGCAATGTTTGGCTCTCTTTAGTTCTGCTTGGCTCTGTTTGGCACTGTTTGGCTCTGCCAGTCTGCTTTTAGCAATGTTTAGCTCTGTTTGTCTCCGACTGGCTGCATTAGGCTCTGTCTTGTCTATGCTTGCATG
The DNA here is from genome assembly GCF_017639515.1 of Carcharodon carcharias. Classification (NCBI taxonomy): domain Eukaryota; kingdom Metazoa; phylum Chordata; class Chondrichthyes; order Lamniformes; family Lamnidae; genus Carcharodon; species Carcharodon carcharias. The sequence goes on along the minus strand of NC_054480.1, from coordinate 59,547,026 downwards.
TGTTTGGCTGTGCTTGGCTCAGTTTGTCTCTGCCAGGCTCTGTTTGGCTCAGTTTGGCTCTGCCATGCTCTGCTGGGCTCTGCCAGGCTCTGTCTAGCTCTGCCACGCTCAGTTTCTCTTTGTTTGGCTCTGTTTGGCTCCGTTTGCCTCTGCCAGGTCAGTTTGGCTCCAATTGGCTCTGTTTTGCTCTGCCATTCTCTGTTTGGCTCTGCCATTCTCTGTTTGGCACTATTTGGCTCTCTTTGGCTCTGCCTCTGTCTGTTTGTCTATTTTTGGCTCTGCCATGCTCTTTCAGGCTCTTAGTAGCTCTGTTTGGCTCTGCCACGCTCTGTTTGGCTCAGATAGTCTCTATCTGGCTCTGTTTGTCCCTGCCAGGCTCTGTTTGGCTCTCTTTGGCTATGCTTGGCTCTGCCAGGCTCTATTTGGCTCTATTTGACTCACTTTGGCTCTGCCAGGTACTGTTTGGCTCTGTTTGGCTCTGCTTGGCTCTGCCAGGATCTGTTTGGCTCTGCCAGGATCTGTTTGGCTCTGTCAGGCACTTTATGGCTCCCTTTGGCACTGTTTGGCATTGTTGGGCACTCTTTGGCTCTGCCTGGCTCTGTTTGGCCCAGTTTGGCTCTGCCAGTCTGCCTTTGGCAATGTTTGGCTCTGTTTGTCTCCGTTCAGCTGCATTAGGCTCCGTATTGTCCCTACTTGCATGTGTTTGGCTGTGCATGGCTCACTTTGGCTCTGCCAGGCTCTGTTTGGCCCAGTTTGGCTCTGTTTGGCTCCGGTCGGCTCTGTTTGCATCTGCCGTTCTCTGTCTGGCACTGTTTGGCTCTGCCTCACTCTGTTTGGCCATTTTTGGTTCTGCCATGCTCTTTCAGGCTCTTTGTAGCTTTGTTTGGCTCTTCCAGGCTTTGTTTAGCTGTGTGTGGCTATCTTTGGCTCTGCCAGGCTCTGTCTGGCTCTGCCAGGCTCTGTTTGTCTCTACCAGGCACTGTTTGGCTCTCTTAGGCTCTGTTTGGATCTTTTTGGCTCTGTCAGGCTCTGTTTGGATTTGTTTGTTTCTGTTTGGCTCTGATTAGCACTGCCCGGCTCTGCCATGCTCTCCTTGGCTCTGTTTGGCTCAGATGGGACCTGCCGGGCTCTGCCAGGCTCTCTTTGTCTCTGTTTGGCTCTGACGGGCTCTGTTTGGCACTGTTTGGCTCTGCCACACTCTGTTTGTTTCTGTTTAGCTCTGATTTGTTTCTGCTGGGCTCTATTTAGCTCTTTTTGGCTCTGCCAGGCTCTGTTTGGCACAGTTTGGCCATGCCAGGCTGTGTTTGGCACTGATTGGCTCTATATTCTCTGTTTGGCTCTGTATGTCCCTGCAGGCCTGTTTGGCTCTGTTTGGCTCTGTTAGGCTCGTTTTGGCTCTGTTTCACTCCGTTTGGCTCTGTTTGGCTCCAATTAGCTCTGTTTGGCTCTGCCATGCTCTGTTTTGATATTTTTGGCACTGCCATGCTCTTTCAGGCTCTTTGTAGCTCTGTTTGGCTCTGCCAGGCTCTATTTGGCTCTGCATGGCTCTGTTTGGCTCCACCAGACTCTGTTTAGCTCAGTTTGGCTCAGTTTGGCGCTGCCAGGCTCTGTTTGGCAATGTTTGGCCATGCCAGTCTCTGCAAGGCTGTGTTTGGCACTGATTGGCTCTGTATTCTCTGTTTGGCTCTGTATGTCCCTGCAGGCCTGTTTGGCTCTGTTTGGCTCTGTTAGGCTCGTTTTGGCTCTGCTTCACTCCGTTTGGCTCTGTTTGGCTCCAATTAGCTCTGTTTGGCTCTGCCATGCTCTGTTTGGCTATTTTTGGTACTGCCATGCTCTTTCAGGCTCTTTGTAGCTCTGTTTGGCTCTGCCAGGCTCTGTCTGGCTGTGTGTGGCTATGTTTGGATCTGCCAGGCACTGTTTGTCTGCGTTTGTCTCTCTTAGGCTCTGTTTGGATCTTTTTCGCTCTGTCAGGCTCTGGTTGGCTCTGTTTGTCTCTGTTTGGCTCTGATTGGCACTGCCCAGCTCTGCCAGGCTCTGCTTGGCTCTGTTTTGCTCTGTTTGTCTCGGTTTGGCTCTGCCAGGTACTACTTGGCTCTATTTGGCTCTGCTTGGCTCTGCCAGGATCTGTTTGGCTCTGTCAGGCACTTTGTGGCTCCCTTTCACACTGTTTGGCAATGTTTGGCTCTCTTTAGTTCTGCTTGGCTCTGTTTGGCACTGTTTGGCTCTGCCAGGTCTGTTTGGCTCCAATTGGCTCTGTTTTGCTCTGCCATTCTCTGTTTGGCTCTGCCATTCTCTGTTTGGCACTATTTGGCTCTCTTTGGCTCTGCCTCAGTCTGTTTGTCTATTTTTGGCTCTGCCATGCCCTTTCAGGCTCTTTGTAGCTCTGTTTGCCTCTGCCACGCTCTGTTTGGCCCTGTTTAGCTCTGTTTGGCTCTGATTGGCTCTGTTTGGCACTGCCAGGATCTGTTTGGCTTCGATTGGCTCTGTTTGGCTCTGCCGTTCCCTGTTTGGCACTGTCTGGCTCCGCGACGCTCTGTTTGGTTATTTTTGGCTCTGTCATGCTCTTTGTGGCTCTTTGTGGCTCTGCTGGTTCTGTTTGGCTCTGCCAGTCTCCGTTTGGCTCAGTTAGTCTCTATCTGGCTCTGTTTGTCCCTGCCAGGCTCTGTTTGGCTCTCTTTGGCTATGGTTGGCTCTGCCAGGCTTTATTTGGCTCTATTTGACTCACTTTGGCTCTGCCAGGTACTGCTTGGCTCTGTTTGGCTCTGCTTGGCTCTGCCAGGATCTGCTTGGCTCTGCCATGCTCTTTCTGGCTCTTATTGGCTCTGTTTGGTTCTGCCAGACTCTGTCTGGCTCTGTTTCACTCTGTATGGCTCAGCCAAGGTCCGCAAGGCACTGTTTGGCTCTGCCAAGCTCTGTTTGGCTGTGTGTGGCTATGTTTGGCTCTGCCAGGCACTGTTTGGCTTCGTTTGGCTCTCTTAGTCTCTGTTTGGATCCTTTTTGCTCTGTCAGGCTCTGGCTGGCTCTGTTTGTCTCTGTTTGGCTCTGATTTGCACTGCCCGGCTCTGCCAGGCTCTGCTTGGCTCTGTTTTGCTCTGTTTGGATCTGCCAGGCTCTCTTTGGCTCTGTTTGTCTCAGATTGGATCTGCTGGGCTCTGCCAGGCACTCTTTGTCTCTGTTTGGCTCTGACAGGCTCTGTTTGGCACTGTTTATCTCTCCCATGCTCTGTTTGTTTCTGTTTGGCTCTGTTTGTTTCTGCTGGGCTCTGTTTGGCTCTTTTTGGCTCTGCCAGGCTCTGTTTGGCACTGTTTGGCCCTGCCAGGCTCAGCTTTCAGTGACTTATGGACAAGGACACCCAGGTCCGTTTGTACTTCTATACTTCCTAATCTCTTACCATTTAGGAAATGCTCCACACACCTCTTCCTTCTACCAAAGATCATAACCTCACATTTTTCCACATTATATTCCATCTACCATGTTCTAGCCCACTCAATAAGTCTGTCTAAATCTTCCTGTAGCTGATTTACATCTTCCTCAACACACATTCCCGCCTAGCTTTGTATCATCTGCGAACTTGGAAATATTAAATTTGATCCCCACATCCAATCATTGATATGCATTGTGAACAGCTGGGGCCCAAGTACCAATCCTTCCGGTACCTCACTAGTTACAGCCTGCCAATGCGAGAATGACTCTGTTTTCTGCCTGTTAGCCAATCCTTAATCCATGCCAGTATATTGCCTCCTACCCCATGTGCTTTTATTTTACCAATCAATCTCCTGTGGGGGACTTTTTCAAAAGCCTTCTGAAAATTTAAGTATACTATAGCCATCGATTCTCCTTTATCAATTGTGTTAGTAACATCCTCAGAAAAAAACCAACAAGTTCGTCAAAGATGATTTCCCATTCACAAATCCATGCTGACTTTGCCCAATCCAATCATGATTATCCTAGTATCCATTTATAATAGATTCTAGCATTTTCCCTACCACTGATGTAAGGCTAACAGGTCTGTGGTTCCCTGTTTTCTCTCTCCCTCACTTCTTAAATAGTGGGGTGACATTTGCTACCTTCCAATCTTCAGGAACCATTCAGGATTTATAGAATTTTGGAAAATGATCACCAATGCACCCAATATCTCTATAGCAACCTCTTTCAATATTCTGGGTTGCAGAATATCAGGTGCTGGGGAATTATCAACTTTCAGTCCCATTAATTTCTCCAATACAACCTTCTTACTTATACTAATTTCCTTCAACTCCTCATTCTCCCTAGTCCCCTGGATCTCTAAATCTGGGAGATTTCCTCAGTGAAAACAGACACAAAGTAATCATTTAGATTATCTTCCATTTCTCTATTCCCCATTGTGAATTCTCGTGACTCTGCCTGTAATGGACCCGCATTTTTCTTTGCCAAATGCTACTTTTTTACATACCTATAGAAGCTTTTATAGTCTGTTTTTATGTATTTTGCTACATTGCATTCATATTCTATTCTCCCTTTCTTTACCAGTTTCTTGGTCTTCATTTGTTGTATTCTAAAAGCCTCCTAATCCTCAGGTTTACTACTACTTCTGGCAACTTTATAAGTCTTTTCTTTTAACTTTATACAATCTTAAAGTTACTTTGTCAGCCATGGATGACTGACGTTTTTTGGTTTTTGCACCTTGAAGGAAGGTATAGGTGTTGTAAGCTGTGTAATAGTCCTTTGAAGACTATCCATTGTCCATGTACAGTCATACCTATCAGCACAACTCCACCTCTTTTCACAATCCACCTCAACCAATTTTTCCATCATGCCTTCATAATTTCCTTTATTCAACTTCAACACCCTTGCTTCAGAGTGAACTACTTCACTTACAAACATAATGTAAAATTCTATCCTTAAAGGTTCTTTTACAACAAGGTTATTAATTAGCTCTTTTTCATTACATAATACTGGACCTAAAATAGCCTGTCCTCTAATCGGTTCCTCAACATACTGCTCTAGAAAACTATCCCTAACACACTCTAGAAACTCGTCTTCCACAGCATTAATGCTCAGTTAGCTTACCAGTCTATATGCAGAGTGAGGTCATCCATGATTACTGTATTGCCCATGCTACATGCTTTTCTTAACTCCTGATTAATGCCATGTCCCACATTACTTCTAGTTTGGTGGCCTATAAACAACTCTAACCAATGTCTGCTGCCCTTTGCTGTTTCTTAGCTCCAACCAAACAGATTCTGCACATTGTTCTTCTGATCTGAGATCCTCCCTTACTAATGCACTGATCCCATCCCTTATTATCAGCACAACTCCACCTCCTTTCCCCCCTTGTCTGTCTTTCCTAAACATCGAATATCCTTGAATATTCAGTTCCCAGTCTTGGTCACCTTGCAGCCATGTTTCCGCGATGGGAATTATATCATACCCATTTCCCTCTATTTGTGCCTTTACATCATCTACCTTATTGTAAATGCTGCACACATTCAGGTAAAATGCCCTTAACTTTGTCTTTTTGATTCTGCATTTGAAGCATGTTCAATGCTCTGCTTTGTTTCTCCTGCCTTCTGGTCTCACTATACCTTCTGTTACCAACTTTACTTTCTTCAAATTTGGGCCACCCCTCAGAAATCTACTCGGCCCCCCCACCCCCCAAACAAGCTCGTTTAAACCCACCCCAACAGCATTAGCAAATCTCCCTGCGAGTATATCAGCCCCAGTCCTGTTAATATGCAAGCTGTCCAGCTTGTACAGGTCCCACCTGCCCCAGAACCGGTCCCAAAGCCTTAGATATCTGATGCCCTCCCTCTGATATCAGTTCTCCAGTCATGTACTTAATCGATCAATCCTCCTATTCCTATGCTCACCAGCATGTGGCACTGGGGGTAATCCTGAGATTACTGCTCTTGAGGTCCTGATTTTTAATTTCCTTCCTAATTCCCAGAAATCTGCTTTCAGGACCTCACCTCTCTTCCTACCTATGTCGTTAGTACCAACGTGGTACATCATGGCTTCTGGCTGATCACCCTCCACCTGAAGGATGTCCTGCAGCTGCTCCCTGAGACCCCTGGCACCAGGGAGACAATGCACCACCCTGCAGTCACGTTTACTGCTGCAGAAATGCCTGTCTGACCCCCTAACTGTGGAATCTCCTATCACTGTTGCTCTTCCATTTTTCTTCCTCCCCTCCCCACACCACCACCCACACCACCACCCCCACCCCCAACCCCACCCCGTACAGTTGAACCGCACATGGTGCCACAGGCTTGGGTCTGGCTGCACTCCCCTGAGGAACCATCGCCTTCATCAGCATCCAAAATGGAAAACCGATTAGCAAGCAGGATAGACTCAGGGGACTCCTGCTCTGCCTGCCTGGCTGTCTTAGACTGCCTGGCAGTCACCCATTCCCTCTCTGGCTGTACGTTTCTGACCTGCAGTGTGACCACCTCCCTAAACATGCTATCCATGTAGACCTCTGCCTCGCAGGTGCACAACAGTGACTCCAGCGCTGCTCAAGTTCCGAAACCCAGAGCTCGAGCTTGTGCAGCTGGTGACACTTCCTCCAGATGTGTTTGTCTGGGACACATGGTGCGTCCACAACTTCACACATACCGCGGGATGTACACTTCACTTGGCTGAGCTGACCTGCCATCCCGCAACTCTAAAAAACTATTTATTACACTTAGAGTAAGTAGAATAAGTAGAATAAATTACTAATAACTTAACTAATACATATGCTAACTTGATCTTACTTTGGATTACCTAATTCCTTTATTTCACTTTGATTTGAATTAACTTTACTTCCCTATTGATAATGTTTCTGACTGAAATCCAAGTAGTTACTTCTTTATAAATGAATCATTTTCTAGGTTTAAGCTATTTAAACATACTCCCTAACAGCAGCTTCTCACCAACCAATGAACTTACAGTTTACCTGTGATGTCACACCTGAATTTTTTTCAAAGTCAGCCTGCTGCCCGAGTAGAGATCTCCCTCACACGTCCACCTGCCTCTGCTCCCAGAATGTGAGTCATGCTGTTAGCTACCATCTCCAAAAAACATTATTGGGATTTAGAGGAGGATGGAGAAAAAGGAGAGCATCTAATCTAAATGATACTGAAACTGGAAGCCAAATTAGACTGTTAGCCGCTAATCAACCTCCCTTCAAATCAAATTAATTTTACTGGGACTGGCACTTGTCCGAAAGGACATAGGAACATAAGAAATAGGAACAGGAGTAAACCATTTGGCCCCTCAAGCCTGCTCCATCATTCAATAAAATCATGGCTGATGATCTTATGTTTCGAATTCCACATTCCCATCTAACCCCAATAACCTTTGATTCCCTTGCTTAACAAGAATCTATCTGCTGCTGCCTTAAAAATATTCAATGACCTCACCTCCACCACCTTCTGAGGCAGAGAATTCCAAAGTCGCATAACCCTCTGAGAGAAAAAATTTCTCTTCATCTCTGTCCTAAAAGGGCAATCCCTAATTAAAACAGTGCCCCCTAATTCTGGACTCATCCACAAGGAAATGTTGAACAGACTGGGCTTGTTTCCACTGGAGCTTAGAAGATTGAGGAGTGAGTTGATTGAAGTATACAGGATCCTGGACGCCCTTCTAAGAACTCCTCATCCAGGCTACTACTGCCAATCTGATTTTTCCAGTTTATGTGTAGATTAAAATCACCCATGATATTTGCCATCCCTTTATCACAAGCACACAATATTTTCTCTTGAATAATTTGTCCTGCACTGTGGCTACTGTTAAAGGGCCTGTAGGCCACTCCCACTAATTTCCCCTAATATTCCTCATCTCCACCCAAAGTGATTCTACATCTTGATCTCCCGAACCAAGGTCATCTCTAACTATTGCACCAATGCCCCCTTTGATTAATAGTGCTACCCCTCCACCTTTACCTAGCAGCCTATTCTTCTTGAATGTCATGTACCCTTCAATATTAATGACCCAACCATTATCGTCCTGCAGCCACATCTCTGATTTGCAATCAGGTCATATTTATTTATTTCAATGTGGGCCATCAATCTATTTACTTTGTTATGAATGTTACATGCATTCAGATAGAGAGCCTTCGGTTTTGTCTTTTTGTTACCTTTGTAACATCCAGTCTTGACTGTTGATGTATTCTTAGGTTTTTTTCTCTCTGTGGCTTCCTACCGTTCTCTGACCCTCATTTCTCACGTTATTATTTTGCTCTCCAGTCTGGACTCTACACCTTAAATTGCTACCTCTACCCAAGCTTGATCCCTCACTCCTCTTGTTTTGTTTAAAGCTCTTTCTACTTCCCTAGTTATGCAATTTGCAAGGACACTGGTCCCAGCATGGTTCAGGTGTAAACTGGCCCGACGGTACAGCCCCCACTTTCCCCTGTACTGATGCCACTGTGCCACAAACCGGAACTCACATCTCCCATACCAGCCTTTGAGCCACACGGTCGTTTCTCTAATCTTATTTGCCTTATGCAAATTGGAACATGGCTCAGGTAATAATCCAGAGGTTATTAACTTTGAAGTTCTGCTTCTTAATTTGGGACCTAGCCCCTCATACTGACTTTGTAGAACCTCTTTCCTAGTTCTACCTATGTCATTGGTACCTACATGGACCACGACAATTGGATTCTCCCCTTCCCACTGCAAGTTCCTCTCCAGCCCTGAGCTGATGTCCTGAACCCTGGCAACATGGCCATCTGGATTCTTGCTCTTTGCTGCTCAGAACGCTTTCAATCCCCCTTACTATACTATTCCCTATTACCATTACATTCCCGCTTGAATGGCTTCCTGTACTACAGTGCCATGGCCAGCCAGCTCATCCACCTTGCAGACTTCGCTTTCATGCACACAGGTTGTGAGCACCTCCAATCTGTTTGACAATTGCCAAGTCTGCGGCTCCTCCCCTACTGTCTGTCTGGTCCGATTACCTGCCTCACTGACAGTCACATCTTCCTGTCCCTCACTGCTGACCAAAAACCTTAGCTTTCTAATGGCGTAATGCAGAATGCAATAGCCCTTTTGCAGAATAAAACATGCTTTATGTTTAGAACCATCATAACAGATGCACAGGTTCCTTGGAGATGCCGATTTAGTTGCAGGAACTCTTAAATTTTTTGACTTTTTCTTGGCTGGCAGGCAGCCAGATCGAGAGGCTGCTTGGCCACCTGGCAGGTAAGAAGAGAAGCAGGTGAGCTTAAGGGGCTGAGAGGGAAGCACTCCTGCTCCTCCTGGCCCACAACCAGTGCTGCAAAGCCACTTGCCTGATGGATCTGACCTTTCTTGCCTCCCTGCAGCTGTTGGGTTTCCTGATCCCTGGGAAACACTGTCTGCAGATGGTAAAAGTAAAATTCTGGTTAAATTTGAGACAAGCAGCCTCATTAAAATATTTCATTTCTAGGCCTTTTAAAGAGTAGGTTAGTTGCTGCTGCCTGGTTAAAATCCAGTGGGCATATTAAAGATGAGTTGTGGTCAGTATTCTGATATTTAAATATTTAACCCTTTTGCCCCAGCCCGCCCATCCTGGAGGAATAAAATTAATACCTTCTTGTTTCCAGATTGAAAAAATGGGTGCTCTGATGCTTTGCATTACTCTGTTATACCGACATAAGAACAACTTTGGGGAAATGTGCCTGCCACCCAAATATATTTGTGAACATCTTTTTTAAAAAGTGTGAACATAAAAATAGTGGGAGAATTGAGCAACCCACCTTCCATGCTTTGGTCCTCAATATGCATTCCAATCATGTGTGGCATTAAACTGTAAAATATATCTCAACATTTCAGTAAAATAAAAGAACCAAAAGCAATTTTTCTGGCAGCTTTTGGCCAGTTCCATACAGGTCAAAATCCATGACACAGCTCACTGATGGGCTTGAATCTATACTCTAAATTCAAAGAAATTTATTGCTAGTAACATGGAGGCAATGCTCCCCATTACATATTCCTGCAAACATTTTAGCAGGTTTTCAAAATAACAAGCACAATGAAGCTAGTAGTCCTATTTTTCATTCAACTGTACAACATCTGGTTTAACACTACTTAATGGAATGAGATGGAGCAGGAACATTTCATTCTGGAGTTCCACTAACAGAGAATTTTTGACAGGTCATTAAAGTATTTGCGTCATATCTTAAAAATAGGCATAAATAATTGTAACTTTATTGATTGATTCTTGTGACACACCTCATATTTCATTCAACTGAATTAAAATTCCAATACCTAAAGACAATTATGAATAAATCTCAGGCAAATAATGTCGTGGCATGTTGATTGAAACCCATTGCCAATGCATCGTTACTCTGACAATGTAGCTTTTGGCCTAACCTCAAGATTATATTTGTGAATTAAGTTGTGATGATGTGTTTCAGCTTGTGGAAGAGCTTTCATCAGTAAAATTAATTTTAGTCCTTAAAAATAATGCACATGTTAGTAATATGGATAGCATAAAAATAAATGGAGGCTAAATTGAATAGCCCTTGAAATTGGGGTTCCACTGCATTCATTCAAAATGATGCAAAAAACTTCATGTTGCCAGTCAATCATAATCATTGTGCTGTCCAGCCCAGTGCTGAACACACTGTTAAATGGCTGCATGCCTCAACAGGGCCCAAGTTTGTACAAGACTAGCCCCACTCAAAGTCATCTCTTAAAGGCGAATTGTATTTGTTGCTGCAGTCAGGACTGAAACTGCTGGAGGAAAAGTAGAAAACCTGGAGGAAGCAATAGATATAGCAACCAATTTGCTGTGGCAGTTCTTCGTGCTTCTGAGCACATTATGAACATACAAACATACAAAATAGGAGCAGAAGTAGGCCATTTGCCCTTTTGAGCCTGCTTCGCTATTTAATAAGATCATAGCTATTCTACTATGTTTCAGATTCCACATTCCCATCTACCCTGATAATGTTGGATTCCCTTGCCTAACAAGAATCTATCTACCTCTGCCTTAAAAGTATTCAATGACCCCGCCTCCACCACCTTGTGAGGCAGAGAATTGCAAAGTCAGACAACCCTCTGATAGAAAAAAAATTCTCATCTCTGTCCTAAAAGGGCAACCCCTAATTTTAAAACAGTGCCCCCTAGTTCTGGACTCACCCACAAGAGGGAAAATCCTTTCCATGTCCACCTTGTCAAGGCCGTTCAGGATCTTATATACTTTAATCAAATCACCTCTCACTCTTCTAAACTCCAGTAGAAGCAAGCCCAGAAGCCCAGTCTGTCCAACCTTTCTCCATAAGACAACCCGTACATTCCAGGTATCAATCTTGTAAACCTCCTCTGAGCTGCTTCCAATGCATTAACATCCTTCCTTAAAAAAGGAGAGCAAAACTGCAGACAATATTCAAGTTGTGGTCTCACAAATGCCCTGTATAACTGTTCAATTCCTTTTATAATAAAGGATAGCATTCTATTAGCTTTCTTAATTACTTGCTGTACCTGCATACTAACTTTTTGTGACTCATGCACTAGAATACCTAGATCCCCCCTGCACCTCAGAATTCTGCAGCTGTTCTCCACTTAAGTAATACTTTGCTTTTTTATTCTTCTCACCAAAGTGAACAACTTCACATTTTCCCATATTATACTCCATCTGCCAGATTTTTGCTCACTCACTCAACCTATCTAAATTTGTCTGCAACTTCCTTATGGTTTCCTAACTATCTTTGTGTCGTCTGAACATTTAGCTACAATGCCTTCACTCCACTCATCTAAGTCATTGATATAAATTGTAAGAAGTTTAGGTCCCAGCAAAGAGTCTTGCGGAATTCCACTTGTCACATCCTGCCAATCAGAAAAAGACCCATTTATGCATACTCTCTGTTTTCTGACAGCCAGCCAATCTTCTATCCACACTGATATGTTACCCCCCGCCCACACCATGAACTCTTATGTTTCGCAATAACCTTTGATGTGATATCTTATCAAATGCCTTCCGGAAATCCAAGTACAGTGCATCTACAGGCTCCCCTTTACCACAGCACATGTTTGCTCCTTCAAAGAACTCCAAAAAATTGGTTAAACATGATTTCTCTTTCACAAAACTATGCTCACTTTACCTGGTTACCTCAATTTTTCCAACTCCCCAGCTATAACCTCCTTCAGGATCGACTCTAATACCTTCCCAAAATAGACATCAGGCTGACTGGCCTATAGTTTCCTGTGCTCTGGCTCCCTCCCTTCTTGAATAGAGGGGTTATATTTGCTACTTTCCAGCCTGATGAAACCTTTCCAGAGTCTAGGGAATTTTGGAAAATGAACCAATGCATTTACTACCTCATTAGCCATCTCTTTTAAGACCCTAGAATAAAGTCGATCTGGACCCAGAGATTGGCAGACTGCAGCTCCATAAGGTTGCTTGATACAGCTTCCCTAGTGATAGTAGGTTCATCAAGTTCCCCTCTCCCCTCCACCTCCCAATTTACAGCTATCACTGGAATGTTTTTTGTATCCTCGATAATGAAGACAGAAGCAAAATATTTATTCATTTCATCCGCTATTTCTTTATTATCTTCTATTAACTCCCAGCTGTCATTCTCCAGAGGACCAACATTCACTTTACTTACTCTCTTCCTGTTTAAATTCTTGTAGAATCTCTTGCTATCCAATGTTACATTTCTAATTAGCTTCCTCTCATGCTCTCAATTTCTTTCTCCTGATTAACCTTTGAGTCATTCTCTGCTGTTCTTTATATTCTAATCAATCATCTGTCCTGCCACTCATCTTTGAGCAGTTATATGCTTTTTCCTTAAGTTTAATGCTTTCCCTAACTTCTTTAGTTAACCACGGATGGTGGGTCCTCCCTTTAGAATTTTTCTTTATAGTAGGAATATAACTATTCTGAATATTCTTAAATATCCTCTCTAACGTTGGCTAATGCTTCTCAGTTGATCTATCCCCTGGCCTAATATCCCAGTCCACTTCAGCTAACTCAACATTCATGCCCACATAGGTGCCCTGATTTAAGTTTAAAATATTAGTCTTAGACCCACTTTTCTCCCTTTCAAACTGGATGTAAAATTCAATCATATTGTGGTCGCTGCTACCTAGAGGTGCCTTCACTCTGAGGTCATTGATTAATCCTGTCACTACATAATACCAAGTTGAATATAACCTGCTTTCTGGTTGGTTCCAGAACATGCTGCTCTAAGAAGCTATCTCAAAAGCATTCTAAGAACTCCTCATCCAGGCCATGACTGCCAATCTGATTTTTCCAGTTTATTTGTAGATTAAAGTCACCCATGATTATTGCTGTCCCTTTATCACAAGCACCCTATATTTCTTCTGGTATATTTTGTCCAATGTTGTGGTTACTGTTAGGGGACCTGCAGATCAGTCCCATTGGTGACTTTTTTCCCCTACTATTCCTCATCTCCACCCGAACCAATTCTAAACCATGAGCCAAGTTCATCTCTAACTATTGCACTAATGCCATCCTTGATCAACAGTGCTAACCCTCCACCTTTACCTAGCTTCCTATTTCTTCTTGAATGTCATATACTCCTCAATTTTCAGGATCCAAAACTTTTCATCCTGCAGCCACATTTCTATAATGGCTATCAGAAAAAAACAGGTAAATCAGTAACTGGTATTATTAGAAACTTTGTTTTATCAGTATTGTAAGTACTGTATTGTTTGATCAGTCTTGTAATGTTTAGTAAAGTTTAATGCAAAACCCTATTGGGAGGTGCAGGCTTTATTAATTATAAATTAATTAGCAATTATTAATTATTTAACACATACTGCAGATGGCAGGGCAGGAGATGTGCTGCGATTGCAGGATGTGGGAGCTTCTGGATACAGCTGTGATCCGGGGCAAACACATCTGCAGTGAGTGCTTGCGGCTGCAGGAACTTTGGCTCTGAGTTATTGAGCTGGAGGCCAAACTGCAGACACTGCGGCACATTAGAGATGGTGAAGAAACCTGGATACATTTTTCCAGGAGGCGGTCACACGCATTCGTATAGGGACTTCGGATTTGCTCAGTGATCAGGTACAGGAGGGTGTGACTGCAAGTGAAGTAGGTAAGGAGACTAAGAGGGAAGAGTGCAGGAGCCTCGGCGTTTGCAATTGTCCAAATGGATTGAGGTTTTTTCAGCTCATTTGGATGAGAGGGGGTGCTGCAGGGTGGATTAGCTGACTGGCCATGGCACTGTGGTACAGGAAGCCATTCAAGCAGGGGGAGTAACAAGGAATATAGTGATAGTAGGGCACAGTATTGTCAGAGAGATTGACACCATTGTCTGCAACATAGAACGTGAGTCCAGATGGCTATGTTGCCTGCCTGGTGTCAGGATTCAGGATATCGGCTTGGGGCTCATGGGGAACTTGCAGTGGGAGGGGGAGTACCTAGTCATTGTGGTCCCTGTAAATACCATTGACATAGGCAGGACAAAGAAGCAGGTTCTGTATAGTTAGTATGAGGAGCTTGTCACCAAATTAAGAAACAGAACCTCAAAGGTCATAATTTCTGAATTATTACCTGAGCCATGTGCAAATTGGCATAGGACAAATCAGATTAGGCAGATGAATTAGTGGTTCAAAGACTAGTGTAGGAGAAGTAGGTTCTGGTTCTTGGGGCACTGGGACCAGTAGTGGGGAAAGTGTATCTTTGGGACATCTGAACCGTGCTGGGTCCGGTGTTCTTGTGAGCTGCATAACTAAGGAAGTAGAGAGCATTTTAAACTAAGTCGTGGGGGCAAGGGTTCAAATTTGGGAAGATGTAGTAAATCAAAGAGCAGAGACAAGACAAAAGAGACGGGTATTATTATGAGAAATGAAAAATGAAACAGACCGTGACAGGAAGGGATAGAGAGTAAAAATCTAACAGTAATTCAACGGTGAGACTGGAGGTTACAAAAAGAATAAAAGCTTAAAACTAAAGGCTCTGTATCTGAATGCTTGAAGCACTCAAAACAAAACAGATGAACTGAGAGTGCACATAGAAATAAATATTGATTTGATAAATATTAGAGACATAGCTGCAGGAGAACATGGATTGGGACTTGAATAAAGAGTAAATTTAGGAAGGACAGGAAGTGAGGAAAAGGTGGTAGGGTGGTTCTGTTAGTTAATGATGTTTTAGCACAATAGAGAGGGATGACCTAAGTTCAGGAAACCAGGATGTGGAAACGGTTTGGGGAGAAATAGTAAAGGCAAGAAGTCACTTATGGGAGTCATGTATAGGCCCCTAATACTAACCACATGGTAGGGTGGAGCATAAAGGAATAAGTAACAGGCGCTTGTCAGAAAGGCATGGTGATAATCATGGGAGAATTTAATCTACGTACAGGCTGGAAAAGTCAAATGGGAAAAGGTAGCATAGATGAGGAGCTCATGGAATGTTTTCAGGACGGTTTCTTAGAACAGCATGTTCTGGAGCCAACCAGAGAGCAGGCTATATTAGACCTAGTAGTGTGCAATGAGATGGGAAGGCACCCCGAGGTAGCAGCAACCATAATATAATTTACTTTCACATTCAATTTGAGGGAGAGAAGAGTAGATCTGACACTATGCGTAGAATTTTGCCCATGGCGGGGATGTTGGGTGGGGGTGGGTGGGGGTGGTCAGGAAGCCAACTGCCGCCCGTGATTGGCTCTGCACCGCGATTTCACACAGGCGGGTCAATTAAGGCCCACCCTGCATGGATCGCAAGCGGCAGCACTGAGCGCTGCTTGTGCAGGTGGGGAAGGGAGGGAGAGCCGGGCCTGTGTGAGAAAGAGCGCTTCAATCTCTCTGAGGCATGGAGCTGCTTCAGGGAGATTGAAGCGCTGTGTAAAAAAAATGAAGAGAATAAAAATTTAATAAAATATGTTTCCTCTGTCTCATGAGCTGGGTCATATTTTTAATTCAAAAATTAAGTTTTTATTTAATGTTTATTTGCTTTAGGAAACTTTATCCCCACCTTGGATGAAGTTTCTTAAAAAATGCAAAGGCCGCTTGGCCTTTTCGCCTGCCCGCCGACCATTAAGTTGGGCAGCTAGCGTAAATTTGAATTTAATTAGATTGTTAATGGCCTTAATAGGCCTTTCAATTATCAGTGGACACACAGCTGACTCCGGCGCGTGCCTGCTGAATGAAATATTGTGAGACTGAGCAATGACATCGGAACTCACTGCCTGAGTTGAGTTAGAAATTTTCATAACATTTAAGAAGTATTTAGATATTCACTTCCATTGCCAAAACCTCCAGGGCTGTGGGCTAAGGGCTAGAAAATGGGATTAGTGTGGTCAGATCTTTGTTGACGGGGGCAGGCACAATGGGCCGAATGGCCTCCTTCTGTGCTGTAAACATCTATGAGTCTATGAGTTGTACAGAGCACTGGCGAGACCACATCTGGAGTATTGGTCACCTTTAAGGAAGGATGTAAATGCATTGGAAGCAGCTCAGGGAAGGTTTACTAGACAGATACCTGTAATGGGCGGGTTGTCTTATGAGGAAAGGCTGGACAGGCTAGGCTTGTATACACTGGAGTCTAGAAGAGTAAGAGGCAACTTGATTGAAACATATAAGATCTTGAGGGATATTAACAGGGTGGATGTAGAGAGAACGTTTCTGCTTATGGGAGAATCTATAACTAGGGGTCACTTTTTTAAAAATAAGGGGTCGCCCATTTAAAACAGATATGAGGCAAAAAAAATTTCTCAGTGGGTCGTGAGTCTTTGAAACTCTCTCCCTGAACAGGCAGTGGAAACAGAGTTTCTGAATATTTTTAAGGCAGAGCTGGATAGGTAAGCAAGGGGGTGAAAGGTTATCAGGGGTAGGCGGGATTTAGATTTACTATCAGATCTGCCATGATCTTATTGAATGGCAGGCAGGCTCAAGGGGCCGAATGGCCTTCTCCTGCTTCTTATTCATATGTTTGTATGTCCTTTAATATGCGCTAACAATTTATTTACTTTGTTATGAATATTAAGCACATTCAGATACAGGGTCTTTAGTTTTGTCTTTTTGTTATCTTTGTAACATCTAGTCTTGACCATTGGTGTATTCTTAGGTTTAATCTCTCTGTCCCTTCCTGCTATTCTATGACGTTCATTTCCCATATTACTATTCTGGTCTCCTGCTTTGAATCTACCACTTGATTTGCCATATCTAACCAAACCTGATCTCTTACCCACCTTGTTTAGTTTAAATCCTTCTCTATTTCCCTAGTTATGCAGTTCACAAGGACACATATCCCAGCACAGTTCAGGTATAGATCATCCCAATGGTACAGTCCCCACTTTCCCCAATACTGATGTCAGTGCCCCACAAACAGGAACCCACTTCTCCTTCATCATTCTTTGAGCCACACATTCACCTCTCTGGATTATTACCTGAGCCATGTTCAAATTGGTTTAGGGCAAATAATATAAGTATGCCAATTTACACGTGGCTCAGGTAATAATCCAGAGATTATTACCTTTGCGGTTTTGCTTCTTAATTTGGAACCTAGCTCCTCATCTTAATCATGCAGAACCTCCTTCCTTGTCCTGCCTATGTCATTGGTACCTGCATGGGCCACAATGACTGGATCCTCCCCCTCCCACTGCAAGTTTCTCTCCAATCCTGAGCAGATGTCCTGAACATTGGCACCAGGAAGGCAACACAGCCTTCTGGACTCTCGCTCTTTGCTGCAGAGAACAGTGTCAATCTCCCTCACTATACTATTCCCTACTACCACTATATTCCTGCTTGATCCCACTGCTTAAACAGCTTCCTGTACCATGGTGCCATGGCTAGTCAGCTGATCCACCTTGTAGACCTCACTTTCGTCCACACAAGTTGTAAGCACCTTAAACTTGTTTGGCAATTGCAAAATCTGAGGCTCCTCCACTACTGTCTGCTGAGTCACATCTTCCTGTCCCTCACTGCTGACCAAAACAGACAACCCTGTTCTAAGAGGCATGATCATCTTCTGGAACAAAGTATCCAGCTATTTCTCCCCCTCCCTTATGTTGTGCATTGTCTGCAGTTCAGCTTCCAGATCAATAATCCTGATCCAGAATTCCTCTAGCTGCTTACATTTGCTGCAGTTGTGTTTGTCTTGGATTGTCTTGGTCTCCAAAATAACCCACACTCTACAGCTGCAACATAACACCTGTCTTGCCATTGTTACTTATGTTGTTTAGTTAACTTAATTTGATTGCTCATTTAATTGACTTAGAATAATTCATATATATACTACACCTCTTTCCCCGTGCATTAATTTCCCACATGAACCTAATTCGCTACTTACTTAGTCTCCATCTCACTGTGGCGTAGTAGCCTGTTCTCTTACGCTTCCCTTACTGACCATGTGGTTTGAAATGCTTGTCTCTTTTATAGACCCTCTGATGAGTCACTAGCGAGTTTAGCTTTCTGCAACAGGAATTAACACCGCTTGAACCAGCTGCTTTCAGGTGGTTGACAGATAACTGCCACTCTATTCAGTTCTCTGTTTAACAAGCTAACCTAACTTACTTGAAGGTTAGTGCTATGTCAGATCTTGAATCTTAGTCTATAGTTAATAACTGAAAAGGACTTACCAGCACTTACCACATGAACCTAATTTGCTACGCATTTAGTCTCCATCTCACTCTGGCATAGTTGCCTGTCTCCTCCCATGCTCCTTACTGTTTAACTGCCTGCATTTAAGAGAGGCCATTAAGCAGAGTGGTGAGATTAAAAATATCAGGATGGTTGTCAAATCAATGTTAAATGCTGACCTATTCTCCATACTTTTGGCACACGCATATGACACCTGGCCTAATGCTCTCAACAACATGGCAAGCAGCTCAGACCCTGTCGGAAATGTCCACCGTTGTTATTTTTCTCCTAATCTGGCACCAAAGTGCCCAAACCATGGTGCTATAGTGTTGGACTCTTGGGACAATGTCTTTCCATCTTGGTAGTTTACTTGCTAGTTTAAGATAATGAACCTTGATAGCCAAAAATCATACTAATATGAGGTGGCATGAGGAATAATGAAGGAAAACAATATAAGTCAAAAGACAGAACTTTTGTGAATATGTTGAAGAAATGGGAAATATGCAAGTACCTAGCAGAAAATCTGAAGTTGCTCTAATCCCATGTTGCCCCTTTAATGCATTTCTAAAAAACATTGTGTATTATTGATTGATTTTCTGGTTTAAGCTGTAATCAGTGTAATAGCCACTTTGAATGTGCAGAATTAGATACTCAGAAAACTGCAAAATTATGGAATAACTCTGAATATTGGATAAATTTTCCTAAATGTGATGAATGGTAGTGTGTTGGTCTTATGTTTCTATTTTGTTTTCATCATTAACACGGTGTAAACACCCACAAAGTAATTACGTTTTAAAAGTGAATTGCATTAATCTCCATTAGAGTAGGTGGTTGACAGCCTAGGTCTTCTTTATAATATGGCAAAGTTAAGAAACTCCACATCACAACAGAAAGCACAATTTAACCTGTTGAAGGTAATTGCTTGTAAGCCTTACTATAGAATCAAGCTGAAGGAGCTGTTATATCTGTTACATGTGGTTTCCATTGTGTTTAAGTTCACTCAGGGAGTCTGGGTTGCCTAGGAAACACACATTTTTATCTGTATAAAAACAAAAAACTGCGGATGCTGGAAATCCAAAACAAAAACAGAATTACCTGGAAAAACTCAGTAGGACTGGCAGCATCAGTGGAGAAGAAAAGAGTTGACGTTTCAAGTCCTCATGACCCTTCAACAGAACTAGGTGAATCCAAGGAGAGGGGTGAAATATAAGCTGGTTTAAGGTGGGGGTGGGGGTTGGTGGTGGTGGGGGGGGGAGTGCGGTTTGGGTGGGGGGAGAGAAGTGGCGGGGGGTGGTGTGTTTGTAGGGACAAGCAAGCAGTGATAGGAACAGATAGTCAAAAGATGTCACAGACAAAAGAACAAAAGAACACAGAGGTGTTGAAGGTAGTGATATTATCTAAACAAATGTTTATCTAAACAAATTAAGAATGGATGGTAGGGCACTCAAGGTACAGCTCTAGTGGGGATGGGGTGGAAAGGCTAGCAGGGCATAAAAGATTTAAAAATAATGGAAATAGGTGGGAAAAGAAAAATCTATATAAATTATTGGAGAAAACAAAAGGAAGGGGGAAGAAACAGAAAGGGAGGAGGGAGTTCAAGATCTAAAGTTGTTGAATTCAGTATTCAGTCCGGAAGGCTGCAAGGTGCCTAGTCGGAAGATGAGGTGGCTGTTCCTCCAGTTTGCGTTAGGCTTCACTGGAACAATGCAGCAAGCCAAGGACAGACATGTGGGCAAGAGAGCAGGGTGGAGTGTTAAAATGGCAAGCGACAGGGAGGTTTGGGTCATTCTTGCGGACAGACCGCAGGTGTTCTGCAAAGTGGTTGCCCAGTTTACGTTTGGTCTCTCCAATGTAGAGGAGACTGCATTGGGAGCAACGAATGCAGTAGACTAAGTTGGGGAAATGCAAGTGAAATGCTGCTTCACTTGAAAGGAGTGTTTGGAACCTTGGACGGTGAGGAGAGAGGAAGTGAAGGGGCAGGTGTTGCATCTTTTGCGTGGGCATGGGCAGGTGCCATAGGTGGGGATTGAGGAGTAGGGGGTGATAGAGGAGTGGACCAGGGTGTCCTGGAGGGAACAATCCCTACGGAATGCCGATAAGGGGGGTGAAGGGAAGATGTGTTTGGTGGTGGCATCATGCTGGAGTTGGCGGAAATGGCGGAGGATGATCCTTTGAATGCGGAGGCTGGTGGGGTGATAAGTGAGGACAAGGGGGACCCTATCATGTTTCTGGGCGGGAGGAGAAGGCGTGAGGGCGGATGTGTGGGAGATGGGCTGGACACGGTTGAGGGCCCTGTCAACGACCGTGGGTGGAAAACCCCGGTTAAGGAAGAAGGAGGACATGTCAGAGGAACTGTTTTTGAAGGTAGCATCATCAGAACAGATGCGACGGAGGCAAAGGAACTGAGAGAATGGGATAGATTCCTTACAGGAAGCGGGGTGTGAGGGGCTGTCGTTGAGGTAGCTGTGGGAGTCAGTAGGCTTCTAATGGATATTGGTGGACAGTCTATCACCAGAGATTGAGACAGAGAGGTCAAGGAAGGGAAGGGAAGTGTCAGAGATGGACCACATGAAAATGATGGAGGGGTGGAGATTGGAAGCAAAATTAATAAATTTTTCCAAGTCCCGACAGGAGCATGAAGCAGCACCAAAGTAATCATCAATGTACCGGAGAAAGAGTTGTGGAAGGGGGCCGGAGTAGGACTGGAACAAGGAATGTTCCACATACCCCATAAAGATACAGGCATAGCCGGGGCCCATGCGGGTACCCATAGCCACACCTTTTATTTGGAGGAAGTGAGAGGAGTTGAAGGAGAAATTGTTCTGTGTGAGAACAAGTTCAGCCAGACGGAGGAGAGTAGTGGTGAATGGGGATTGTTCAGGCCTTTGTTCAAGGAAGAAGCTAAGGGCCCTCAGACCATCCTGGTGGGGGATGGAGGTGTAGAGGGATCGGACGTCCATGGTGAAGAGGAAGCGGTTGGGGCCAGGGAACTGGAAATTGTTGATGTGACGTAAGGTATCAGAGGAATCACGGATGTAGGTGGGAAGGGACTGGACAAGGGGAGAGAGAAGGGAGTCAAGATAACGAGAAATGAGTTCCATGGGGCAGGAGCAAGCTGACACGATTGGTCTACCAGGACAGTTCTGTTTGTGGATTTTGGGTAGGAGGTAGAAGTGGGCCATCCGAGGTTGGGTGACTATAAGGTTGGAAGCTGTGGGAGGAAGATCTCCAGAGGAGATGAGGTCAATGACAGTCCTGGAAACAATAGCTTGATGTTCAGTGGTGGGGTCATAGTCCAGGGAGAGGTAGGAGGAAGTGTCTGCGAGTTGACGCTCCACCTCCGCGAGGTAGAGGTCAGGACTCATCGACACCAACACCCATTTAGGACCCTCCATCCCTGCCTGTCGCTCCGTCCCCACCCCATCTTCCAATCCCTACCAAGATTCTTTCTATCTCATGGCTGACCAGTTCTCCCGCTCTTAGCGAGTGCCTTTGACATTCATTGGAAGCATTTTCAGGTTGATAATCAGCCTGTTTGACAGCTTTATGAACACACATTCCTTGGCCATTAATCCTGGGATGAGACTTGAACCTGAAACTTATAGCCTTGAGGCAGTGCTGCTACCCATTGCATCACTGTCAAAAGGAAAAGTCATCCTATATTTTTGTAAAAAGTACTTCAATCATTTGCTCACAAATAAAGTCCTTTTTCTTGTGCTCTGAACAATGAATTGCTATGTTTGGAGGTATGGCTCAATTTTACAAGCAATATTATTGGAACAAGTAATTATTGTAAAATCCTTGTAGTTGCATGAGAGTCAACTCCTTCAACTCCCTATGGCTTTCATCTTTCTTTGTAAAACAGTTCTAATCCATACTAGAATAGTGAATACAGCACAATTGCCAGCATTTTGTCCTCGTCAGTCAGGCTCGGCGGGGGTGGGTGGGAGCCGTCGGGAAAGCCGACTGCCACCCACAGTCGGGGCTGGACCACAATTTCACGTTGGCAGGCCAATTAAGGCCACCGAGCATGAAACACGTGCTGCAGCGCTCAGCGCTTCCTGTGCGGGCCCCTGTGGGAGGATGGGGGATGAGTGGGGAACTTCACGCATGCACGTAAGTGCATGCAGGAAATGCTCCCTGAGAGTGAAGAGAGTTTAACAAATTAAAAATAAAGCATTTTAAGATGTTAAAAAACATGTCCCCACATGATCAGGAAATTTTTTTATTTTCTTAAATGACAAATTGAGTCCTCATCCCAACCGTGGATGAGGTTTTGCAAAAAATGGAAAAGCCGCTTGGTCTTTTCACCTGCCCGGTTGGCGGGAGCAAAAATTTAAAATCAATTAGGTTGCTATGGGCCTTAGTTGGCCTTTTAATTGTTGGCGGGCTTGCTGCCGGCTCCACGTGAAATCGCTGACCGAAATACCGCGCAAGTGTGTGATGACGTCGGGACGCTCAACTGATGTCATCACACGTCATTTTACATTCATTCAGGTCGGTGCGTGCCTGCCCAACAAGCAGAAAAATCTGCACATTGTGTTCTAAGCCAAAGATGGTTCTTTCATCACTTTGGGCAGAATTTTCCATTTATCGGGCAGACGGGCCTGACCCAATCACGGGCAGGTGCGGAGCCGATCACCTCTAGCGATTGGGACTGCACCGCAATTTTACGTGGACGGGCCAATTAAGGCCCACCCAGCGTGACATCCGCCGGGAAGCGCTAAAATTGAGAGTGTCCTCTTTCGTGCATGCGCACAAAAGAGCGTACTCATCTCCCTGAGGCTAAGTGCACCTCAGGGTGATCGCCTTGGCTTTTAAAAATATTTAAAATAGAGAAAAGATAAATCCCTTACATGTCCCCTCACACGAGGGGACATGTAAGGGATTTATCTTTTCTCCATTTTAAATATTTTTAAAAGTCGAGGCAATGTCACATGAGTTGAGATGTTCATAATTTACAGAACAAGTTTATTACAATTTTTAAAACCCTACATGAAACCTCATCCCGCCATCTTCTCTATTTGCTGCTGGGACTCCTGGCCGACCTACCAACTTTAAGATTGGACGGGCAGGTCCTTTAATTGGTTAATTGATCCTATTAATGGCCTCAATTGGATATTGACAGGTCAGCGGGCCTGCAGCTGATTTTGCTGCGCCCCCACCTTCCTGAAAATTTAAATGGGGTGGGGTGATGTCGGGGGTAACACCCGACATTATCCGGCGTCATTTTACGTGTTGGCAAGTAGGCCCCACCCGCTGCTTGTCGACGGTAAAATTTTTCCCTTTGATTCAAAATGCTACTCTAGCCTCGATGATTTTTCAATCCTGCACTGTAGATAAACTACACTTCCCCTGGGTTATCCTTTCTGACTACATCACACACACCTCTACAGCTTTATCATGAAGTTTTTGTTGAGCTCGCTATTGAGATAGTCATTGTAATGGGCTGATGAACCTGGCAACACAGGGGTATGGAGCTCCCTGCTATCTCAATGGCAGAGCTTAATTTAAACAAAAAGCTGTTTCTCATCGCGAAGCCAGCCAGACTGATAGGAGGGAGCACAAGCAAGCATCAGGAGGCAGCAAAGGACCAGGACCAGGGACAGGGATGGGGTAGTCTGCAACAGGACCAGAAGTGTTGGGGGGTGAGCGCTGGAAAGGGTATCTGCCTGCAATGAGGGCGAAGGGAGGGATGGGCAAGAAGGTGGGTTGGGTGGTGTTGGTTATAACATGTACCAAGGGAGGGCCAAGGTCTCCTTGCGATGCCTCAAGAAGCAATCCTGTCCCCCACAGCACAAAAGAATGCTCGAAAATATATTTCCAACTTACCTGCGTGGTTTCTTCAGTTCCAAGATCTGGATCATTAGCTTTTTCCTGATATTGCCATCTAGCCGCTTGAGCCTGGTCCACTATTCAGTATAATCATGGCTGATTTTCTGCCTCAATTTCACTTTCCCACCTGACACTCCTATCCCTTGATTCCCTTAAAGACCAAAAATCTGTCTATCTCAACCTTAAATATACTCAGCAATGGAACATCCACAACCCTCTAGAATAGAGAATTTCAAAGATTCACAAACCTTTGGGTAAAAAAATTTCTCCTCATCTCAGGCCTGAATGATTAACCCCTTATCAGTAAGAGGTGCACAATCAGTGTGGGGAGACTTCAGCCTGAGTGAGACAGAGACCGAATGAGTATATTTGAGAATTTGGTTCAAAGTGGGAATTGGGTGCATAGGGGGGAAGAGGAGCTTTAGCTAAGGATACTGCAAGAAGTCTGAATTAGAATAGAGTGCTAAGAGTTGGGTAATTAAGGGAGTTAGAGAAGGAAAGGAAAGAGATCCTCTTTTGCTTTCTGCTTTCTAACTTTCTCAGCCTTCAGGAAATGGTCGTACTCTGCTACAGGAGAAGAAGCTAGTTATTTGGTGAGTACCTGGTAAGTGACTAAGATTTATTCTATTCCTAAGCTTCAAAATAGTCTAGTAACTGGTGGTAACGTTAATAAAATATATATAAGACAAAAGTAAACTATATAAAATAATTTAGTAGTTAATTAGAACACACTAAGGATATCAGCACAGGTGAAGTGTCACAGCTGCAGCATGTGGGTGCTCCTAGATCCCAGTCTGATACAGGGTAAACATGTTTGCAGTAAGTGCTGAAGTTTGAACAGCTTCAGCTCAGAGTTTATGAGTTGGATGCTGAACTACAGACAGTGCAACATATCAGGGAGGGGGAAAGTTATCTGGATTCTTTGTACCAGGAGGCAGTCACACCTCTTGGGACAGGGTTTTCTGATTTGGTCAGTGGTCAGGGACAGGAGATTGTGACTGCAAGTGAGCTAGGTAAGGGACTAAGAAGACAGGAGCTTCAGCTTTTACAATTGTCCAACAGGTTTGAGGTTTTTTTCAGCTTGCTTGGATGATTATGAGAGTGGGGGCTGCAAAGTGGATGAGCTAACTGACCATGGCACTGTGGTACAGGAAGCCATTCAAGTGGAGGGAGCAACAAGGAATGTATTGGTAGTAGGGGATAGTATATTCAGAGGGAGTGACACTGCAGCAAAGGACGTGAGTCCAGGCGGCTGTGTTGCCTGCCCGGTGCTTGGGGCTGGAGAGGAACTTGCAGTGGGAGGGGAGGAACCAGTTGTCATGGTCCATGTTGGTACCGATGACATAGGCAAGACAAAGAAAGAGGTTCTGCATAGCCAATATGAGGACCTAGGCACCAAATTAAGAAGTAGAACCTCAAAGGACATAATCTGTGGATTATTACGTGAGCTATTTGCAAATTGGCATAGGACAAAACAGAGTAGAGAGGTGAATGTGTGGCTCAAAGACTGGTGTGGGAGAAGTGGGTTCCAATTCATGGGGCACTGGTGCCAGTACTGGGGAAAATGGCATCTGTACCATTGGGATGGTCTATATCTGAACTGTGCTGGGACTGGTGTTCTTGCAAGCCACATAACTAGGGAAGTGGAGAGGGTTGTAAACTAAATAGTGAGGGCAGAGGGTCAAATTTGGGAAGATGTTGTAAATCAAAGAGCAGAGACAAGACAAAAAATAAAGGTATTATTATGGGAAATGAAAAACTGACCATGACTGGAAGGGATAGAGAGTACAAATCTAACAGTAAATCAACAGATGAAACTAAAGAATAAAAGAATAAAGCTATAAGCTCTATATCTAAATGGACTAGTGAGACCACATTCGAAGTACTGTGTACAATATTGGTCTCCTTATTTTAGGAAGGATGTAAATACATTGGAAGCAGTTCAGAGAAGGTTTACCAGACTGATACCTGGAATGGGTTTGTTGTTTTATGAAGGAAGGTTGGACAGATTAAGCTTTTATCCACTGGAGTTTAGAAGATTAAGAGGTGACTTGATTGAAACATATAAGATTCTGAGGGGTCTTGACAGGGTAAATGTGGAAAGGATGTTTTCTCTTGTGGAAGAACCTAGATCTAGGGGCCACTGTTTAAAAATAAGGGGCCAACCATTTAACACAGAGATGAGGCAGATATTTTTCACTCAAAGGGCTGTGAGTCTTTGGAACTCTCTTTCTGAAAAGGTGGTAGAAGCAGAGTCATTGAATATTTTTAAGGCAAGAGGTGAATAGATTCTTGGTAAGCAAGAGGGTGACAGGTTATTGGTAGGTAGTTGGGATGAAGATTTCAGGTTACTATCAGATCAGCCATGATCTTACTAAATGACGGTGCAGGTTCGAGGGGCTGAATGTCCTACTCTTGCTTGTTGTTCACATGAAGTATCCCGAGACTTTAGAGGGGAAGCAAGCTCTCAAGGTCAGCCCTATCAAGCCTCTTCAGAATCTTGTGTACTTCAATGAAATCATCTCTAATTCTTCTAAACTCCATAAAATATAGACCCAATTTACTCAGCCTCTGAGTAGGACAACCCTCTCATCCCAGAAACTAATCTAATGAACCTTTACTTACTGCCTCCAATCCAAATATATCCTTCTCACAATACTCCACTGTACCCCAGTATAGTATAGCCCATCATTACCAATGGGTTGGCCCATTAAAGACTCCCTCAGTGTTACTTTTCCAGGGGAACCCTGATCCAAAAATGTTTCTACAGGGGCAGTAACACTGAAATTGACACAGGGTTGTTTGCTTAAAATCATATGTGTGTTGTTGACCAATGGGTGTTAACCAGATCCAGATACTATGCCTCTGCTGTGCTTTTTTTTATTCTGGCTTATCTATGGCACTTCTTCTGCTGTTCCTGCTCTATTTTCTGTATCACAGAGTGTCACAGAATGGTTACAGCACAGAAGGAGGCTGTTTGGCCTGTTGTGTCTGCACCAGCTCTCCGAATAAGCAATCCACTTAGTGACACTCTCACGCCTTCTCCCCATAGTCCTGCGTATTCTTCTTTTTTAGATAATAATCCAATTCCCTCTTGAATGCCTCGATTGAAACTGCCTGATACTCCATACTCTTAGGCAGTGTATTCTAGACCTTAGCCACCGCTCCGTGAAAATTTTCTCACGTCTTCATTGCTTCTTTTGCCAATTATTGTAAATCTGTGACCTCTCATTCTCAATATTTCAACCAGTGGGAACAGTTTTCCCTATCTACTCTGTCCAGACTCCTTATGATTTTGAGTACCTCTATCAAATCTAAGTAAACGGGCTTTATCATGTCCCTCATACCCATCACCACTGTGCTCTTCGACCTTCATGACTCCCGGTTAAGCAATGCCTCCATTTTAAAAGTTGTATCCTTGTTTTGAAATCCCTCTATGGTTTTGCCCACTTTATTTCCAGTCATGCGGATGTTCAAAATCTTTTCTCACCGACAAAACAGACAAACAGCTGGCAAAATCTCAGAAGAAATGCATATAGTGTGAATTATGGAGCCTTAGCCAAAGAGGGCATCTGGTTGTTTTGTAATGGGTAACTCAACTTTCCAAACAAATGCATATTCAATTCCACATTAAGAAGCACATAGAAAGTCCAAGTCTCACAATCAAAAATATAAACCAGCCTGATGGAGAACACGTTACACTGCAACCAAAATAGTGTCAGATGTGGCTCAGTGGTAGCATTCTAGCATTAGAGGTCATACATTTATGATGGTCACTCATAAATTTAACAGGGAATTCAGGAGAAACTAATTTACTCAGGGAATGGTAAGAACATGGAACTCACTACCATAAAGAGTAATTGAAGTGAATTGTATAGATGCATTTAAGGGGAAACCAGACAAGCACATGAGGGAGAAAGGAATGGAAGGAAAAGTTAATAGGGCTAGATGAAGATGGTTGGGAACAGACACAAGTGGAATATAAACACTAGCATTGCATAAATGGTCTTTTTCTGTAAATACTATGTAATACTATGCAACCTGAATCAGAGGGTTGTGGGTTCAAACCTCAGGCCAAGGACCTAAGCACAAGATCTAGGGCAGAATTTTACTCTGGCAGGATTTTATGGTCCCACCGAAGTCAATGGACTTTTGAAAGGCTTGCTGCATTTTACAGCCCCACCCCCATTGTGACGGGGCCATAAAATTCTGCCCTAGTCTACATTCCAGTGCAATACTGAGGAAATTCTGCTTTAAACTGAGGTTCCATCTGTCCTCTCATGTGGAAGTAATTTTCCAAGCCTGTTTGGCTACAGGTGTTGTACCAGTGGATTGGAGGGCGGCTAATGTACCATTGTTTAAAAAGAAAGGAAGAGGAAGCCCAAATAATTATAGGCTAGTCACCCTAACCTTGGTAATAAAAACAAAAAACTGCAGATGCTGGAAATCCAAAACAAAAACAGAATTACCTGGAAAAACTCAGCAGGTCTGGCAGCATCGGCGGAGAAGAAAAGAGTTGACATTTCAAGTCCTCATGACCCTTCCACAGAACTGAGCAAATATAAGGAGAGGGGTGAAATAGAAGCTGGTTTAAGGTGGGGGGATGGGTGGGGGGGGGGGGGGCTGGAGAGAAGTTGGGGGGGTGGTGTGGTTGTAGGGACAAGCAAGCAGTGATAGGAGCAGATAATGAAAAGATGTCACAGACAAAAGAACAAAAGAACACAGAGGTATTGAAGGTAGTGATATTATCTAAACGAATGTGCTAATTAAGAATGGATGGTAGCGTACTCAAGGTGCACTAACCTTGGTGGTGGGCATTGAGTAAAATTCTTAGCAACAGTATACATGGCCATTTAGAGAGGCATGGATTAAGCAAGAATAGTCAGCATGGATTTGTCAAAGGAAGGCTCAGTCAGGGTAATTTGTTTGAATTTTTTTGAGGAGTTAATGAGGAAAGTCAATGGTAGCTTGTTTGATTTGTTCTACATGCAATTTAGCAAGGCTTTTGAAATGGCCCCATATAGCAGACTTGTCAGAAAGTTAAAATTTTGCAGGATCCAATAATGGATTAGTATTAGGAAGCAAAGGCTTGTGGTTGACAGGTATTGTACTCTTTCCAGTAGGATTCAAGGGCTCAGTACTGGGTGCCTTGTTATTCATGCTCCATATCAATGATTTAGATTTAAATATTTGGGCATGAATAAGAACTGGACAGGTAATGCAAAATATTAGCTGTGTGGTTGATAGTGCAGAAGAAAGCTGCAGACTGGAGGAAGATATCAATGGATTAGTCAGGTGGGCAGAAAAGTAGCAAATGGAAATCAATCCAGGGAACTGTGAAGTAATGCATTTGGGGAGGAGATGAACTTAGAGTGCATGTCCACAGATCCTTGAAGATAGTAGGGCAGTTGGCTAAGGCAAGGTGGTTAACATGGCTCAAGGGTTATTTTCCTTTATTGGCTGAGGCATGGAGTATAAGAGCAGGGTAGTTATGCTAGAACCAGTTAGATTGTAGCTGGAATACTGCATACAGTTGGGAAGGACTTTGGGAAGGATGTGATCATACTAGAGAGTGCACAGAACAGATTGACAAGTATGTTGCCAGGATGTAGAAATTTAGCTATGAGGAAAGATTTTCCTATGGACGGAATCATCCCAGATTTGCAAAAAATGTAGTAGCAGGCTGGAAAAAGGACATTTTACCAATCAGCCGCAATGGTGGGTTTTCGTGGCCCATTATCCCATTCCCAGTGCCTCATTAATAATGCATTCCCAGAAACCCGACGAATCGCTGGTGGGGAAGCCTCTAATTCACTCGCCCCACCGTCACATCAGGCCTTCTGTAATCCAAGCGCCATATTTAAAGGGTGCCCCTGCACAGAGTAGGGCACACTCTAAGGGATCAGAAGCTGCTGCAAAGTCATGGCCAAAGGGAGGAAACATGCTGCACCCAGATTTAGCAACATCTCCCTCGGGTGACTACTGGATGCAGTGAAGGTCCACCATGAAGTCCTCTACCCCCTGGTCTATGCAAAGGCCAGCAAGCCAGGTGACAAATTCAGCAGGGAAAGTGCAAGCAGCAGTGGTCAGTGGCAATGCTCTGCAAGAGAGGGCAACCACCGAGTGCCGAAAGAGAATGAATGATTGCCTCCGTTCCACCAGGGTAAGTCACTCTTCTCATCACTCTCAACTCACATGCTTACAAACCCACCACACATCCACAGGGATCACACTCACAGCCAGTTCAAGGGACATCACCATTCACTCTCTCACACATACGTTCATCTGCCCTGCGGATCGTGTCCTCATCCTGTCCATGACACCGCTCACTACCCACACATGCCAGGCATCCTTCTCATCTGGCCTGACAGGCATCCAACTTACACTCTCTCCATCTGTCTTCTTGCAGGACAAACTGGCACAGGACAAAAGGGAGAGGTCGCAGACTGGTGGAAATATACCTGACTTCAAGGTCCTCACAGACTTTGAAATTAGAGTATCCAGTTGGCCAGTGAAAATCTGGACCGATCCTGTTCTGATAGTGAGGTCAGCAGTTCTCAACCAAGTGAGGATCCAGCAGTGCAACATTCACCAGAAAACCATGCTGTGAGTGAGGTCCCTGTTCTGCAGTCCCCTGCCATGCGCTAATTATTGCCCCTTGCTTTCGCTGACACATGTGGGAAACAGCCGAGGGGGTTCACGAGCCAGGTCCTGGACTCAAGTCCAAAGATACCTCGGAAGAAGAATCTGATGACACCCTAATTGAAGACCTGTCACAGCACTCACACACACCCTCCACCAGCGCAGAGACGCACAGCTCGGTGGGACCTAGCTCTAGTGTAGCCTTGGGGTCACAATTTGATGAGCACGTCACACTGTCTGATCCACAGCAGGTGGAGGCAGGGACCTCCCAGACTTCTGGCACTTGGAGGACTGCTGGGGGCCAGAACGCTGCTGAGCCTGAGTCAGACGAGGAGCCTAGTGACTTGGGCATTCCTCAGTCGCTGGAGTTGCAAAGACAAGCTCAGGAACATCAGGAAGGGATGTCTGCTGCACTTCTCAGATTGCAAGACACAATGGAGGAGTCCGTCCGCCTTCCGTCTGAGGTGATAGCATCGGCATGACACCACACCAAGGTCAACACAGGTAGGATGGCGAACGCCATGGAGACCTTGGTCCAGGACATTGTTCTTGCACCGCTGCACAGGCTCAACTCCATCGCTGACGCCATAGTTGGCCTCCAACAATATCAACACAAGAGGGGTATGGAACAGCTCGATATCACTCCAGCAGCCCCTTCTCCTCAAGGAGTCAGCCAAGGGCCCACAGGCACCCATAGGGAGGAGGATCAGCAGGTGCACACCCCGGAGCCAGGTGACTCCAGCCCATCTGACTCTCCTCTTCCTGTGACACTAGCAGCTCCAAGGCCAAGGAGGGTGCCACTGCCACATAGCAGGACCCCGGAAGCAGTCTGGAGCCCTCCAGGCCTCAGCACTACAGAGGACGCCCACCAAGGCCATCACAGTCAACAGGCTGCCTCTATCACTGCTGTGGATGTCCGGATAGCACCAAGACATAGCAGCAAGGTTAGAAAGGTTAAGAGGATGTAACTCTTTTGAGTCAACCAAGTAAACTAAATTAACAACATTGAGGACAAAGTAAAAGGCAGCCCCTTAAAGGGAAACTGCAAAAACAAAGACAAAATTTAAAGGAAACTTGCAAACATTAAACCAAAATGTGATTAACAAGGTCAATAAAAGACCCCAGTCCCTGTGGCGCTCACTGAGCATGGAAGGCCTCGACAGTGCCAGAAGACACCGAGTGTTCTCTCTCCAGGGACACCCGGTTGCGAACTTAGCCACGGAAGGGGGGCAGACAGTCAGGTCAGACGACCCCCTTGATTGCCTGCTGCCTGGACCTGTTAATGGCCAACTTGGCCAGCCCCAGGAGCAGGTTCACTAGGAGGTCCTCCTCCCTCCCGGCCCCCCTCCACACTGGGCACCCATAGATCAGGAGCGTGGGGCTGAAGTGCAAACAAAACAACAATAAGAGATCTTTTAAATAACTGAAAAGGGAGTATAGCCTACAACACCCTATATAGACATGGTCCATGGACCCCACAAGGCCTCAAAAGATGCAGATATATTAGGAGTCCGTGAACTGACACAACCTACGGATGTATGGGAGAGCTCCATCCAACATCCTCAACCCCAGGTCCCCGATGAAAATGGGAGGACACCTCCATAGAGGGACCCCCACTGGGAACCTCTGCCGCCAGATGGCAACGAGGCATGGTAGCGCGTGTCTGGGTAGCAGGCGAAGGCAAGGAAGTGAAGGGTGTGTAGCAGCAGCCCGTACAGGAAACCCCTCTGCGCCATGCTAAAGGGCATGGAGGGCATTTCCACGAGGTGACTCAGGTTACAGAGCACCGGCTCCTGAGGGAGGGTTCAGGGCTTTGGGTCAATGTGGAATTCCATCCGAAGAGGGGTACACTTGGACAGAAGACCACCACAAAGCTGCGTCGGGGCTGAGCATGACCGTTCTCGGGCTTTGGGCGGCAATGGCCGTGAGCCAGATGTCCACTGACATGCGATGCGCCAACTCCTGTGGCAGCATCCAGCCCACTCCTCTACCACCCAACATGTCCCCGATCCTGGTCACCCCGGAAGCCACAGCCTTCCTCTCCGCCAGCCACTGAAAAATGTGGAGGGGCGGATTCCTGAGCAATGGCTCTCTGACAATACCTGCTATTCCTGACGGTGGAGAGCTGCATTGCGAGGTGACCATGTTCCAGGCTTTGATCAGGTCCTGGTAAAAGACAGGCAACGCCTGCAAGGAGCCATGAAGACCCCTCCTGTCTATAAACAGGCGCTGCACGTCATAATTCAGGCCGTGCACCTGGCGGAAGAAATGAGTCACCAGGTCACAGCATCTCGGAGGGGGCTCGACGTAAAGGTATGGCTGCAAGTCCTGAAGGTGGAAAGTTGCCACCTGTGTGCGTAGGCACACCAATGCCTGACCGCCCTCCCTAAGCGTGAGACTCAGAACCTCAGCAGCGACCCACTGCAGCCTTTTGTCTCAGAAGCATTCTCTGAATTTTTGTGACAAAGTCTGGGGGAGGGGTCAAAGTGACCGGCTGGTACCACAACATAGTGGAAATCAGCTGGTTTATGACCAGAACTCAACCTCGGTAAGACAGCACTCGAAGCAGTCCTGTCCAGCACCGCCGGCAAGTGGTGACTTTGGCCCCCAGCTCCTTCCAGTTTGTCGACCAGGATTCCTCAGCAGGGTAGAGGTGGAGTCCAAGGTAGAGGATGCTGGTCCTGCTCCAGGTGAAAGGCCTGAGCTTCTCCGGTAGGGGATCCATCTGCCACTGACCGACCAGGAGTCCAGAACACTTGTCCCAGTTGATTCTGGAAGAGGATGCGGCAGAGTAGACCTCCAAGCACTCGCACATCCTCCACAGGTGAGCTGGGTTGGTGAACATAAGGAGCATGTCATCGGCTTAAGCCCAGAGTACCACCTCAATGCCCAGCCCGTGCAGAACCAAACCCGACAACTTCCTTCACAAGAGGCACAGGAAAGGCTCCACGCAGATAGAGTGCAACTTGGCAGACAGGGGGCAGCCCTGATGCACTCCTCTCCCAAAGTGAAGGGGCACTGTCAGGGACCAGTTAAGCTTAACTAGACACTCTGCGGCAACATACAGAAGTTGGATCCAGGTGACGAACTGCATCCCGGACCCGAATGCTCGCAGAGTCCCGAATAAATATTCGTGATCCACTCTGTCGAATACCTTCTCCTGGTCAAGAGACAGGAAGGCACTCAACAGACCAGTCCTCTGAGAAAAGTGGATTATGTCCTGGACCAGATGGATATTATCGAAGATGGTGTGGCCCGGGACTGTATTGGACTGGTCAGGACCATGTGGTCCAGCACGGTGCCAAGGCAAGCAGACATTGCCCTGGCAAAGATCTTGTAATCCATGCTGAGGAGGGAGACCGGGCACCAGTTCCTAAGGTGGCGGAGATCCCCCTTCTTTGGCAGCAGGGCAATGACCGCCCTGCGCCACGAGAGAAGCATCTCCACAGTCGCGATACTCTCCCCCAGGGGCCCCACGAAGTCATTTCTCAGGACATCCCAGAATGCCCTGAAGAACTCCATGGTCAGCCCATCCAGCCCCAGGGACTTGCCCCTGGAGAGGTTGTCGAAGGCACTGGTCAGCTCCCCCAGGATCATAGGAGAGTCAAGTGTTCAGGCGCCCTCCGGGCCGACCTGCGGCAGGTCCTCCCACAAAACTCTGCGAGCTTCCTCACTGGATGGATTCAGAGAGAACAGGGCAGTGTAATAGTCTCGGGTAATGACCCTGATGCCCTCCGGATCCAAGACAAGGAATCAATCATCGACTAGCAGGGTAAGGAGCTGCTGATGGACCCCCTGCCCTTTTTCCACCTAGTAGAAGGGGGAGCCGTGATCCAGGTCCTTGAGGAACCTGATCCGTGACCTCACATATGCGCCATGGGACCCGATGAATTGCAGGTCCCGCAGCGCGCCCTTCTCCTCTTTGTACACCAGCCACAGGGCCGGGTCCATGTCGGGTTGACGGAGACGTGCCTCCAGGTCGATCACCTCTTTCTCCAACTCCTTGACACTGGATTTCCGTCTCTTTGTTGACTCCCTCGCGTACTCCTGACAGAAGATGCAGACATGAGCCTAGCCTCAAGGAGAGGAAGACTCCCTGCTTCTCCAGCCAGCCCGTAAACAATGGAACGAGTCCAGCAACTGTTCGTCCCCAAGAAGCAGGTTGTTAAAGTGCCAGTATGCGGACCCCACCTGAGCACAGAACAGAACGACTTTCACCCACACCAGATAGTGGTCCATACACAGCACCTGCTGCACAGAAGCTAATGGACTGCAGGATCCGAACACTTTGGAAACTTTAAGGCGGTTGAGTCTTGACAGTCCGACTCCAGGTGACACAAAGGCAAAAACACTGGAGTCAAAATGCAGATGTCGCCAGACATGCACCAAGTCGAAGGACCCAACCAGGTCCTTCAACTTACTCACACCTAGCATGCAGTGCTGGGCACCGAGACGGTCCCTGGCCCTGAGGGTACAGTTGGAATCCCACCTCCCCCACCCCGAGGACTAGGCACATGCCCGCTTCGATGGAGCTGCGATGAGTGGACACTTCCTCAAAGAAGCTCGCTTGCTGCTGCGAACCCAGGGGAGTGTACACATTCACAAAGTGAAGCGCCACACCCCCTAGGCGCACAATAAAGTGCAACAACTGGCCTGGCACCGGCTCCTTGACCCCCAAGATCTCCAGCTGAAAATGCAGGGCCAACAAGATAGCCACCCTGCCAAAATTGTAGGCTAGGTGACTCATGTAGGCCCCTCCTCACCACTCCAGGAGCCACATAGCTTTGTCTCCCAGAATGGTATGGGTTTCCTGCAGGAAGCACACCACATACTTTCCATCCCTGAGGACCAAAAAGCTCTGGAACCTGCACTGTGCATCCCTGCTGCCATGGATGTTGAGGCTGGCTATAGTAGTCTTCATTGTCAGAAGTACGTGCTACCACTACCTAATGCAAAGTGCAAGAAGGAGAGGACTACTTTAATTCTTTGTCTCCTTCAGGAACCCAGCAAGAAACGTGTGGACCCTCCTCTTAGTGTTCCAGTCCAGGGGCCTTGAGGGTCTTGCGGGTGGACCAGAGCACAAGAAGAAAAGAATGCCACCAGTCCAGGGACGACTGGACCCTGACTTGGCGACCGCAATTACTCGCTAAAACATCCTGGAGCTCCCCTAAAGGGATGAGGGGAGATTCAGTCAGGGGCACCAGGGGATCCACCGCCTCACCCGACAACAACTCTAAGTCCCTGGTGCTCACGACTGAAAACCTGCCCTCCTCCAGGTCATCGCCTCCAGCTTCCAACCTCTCCCCCATATTGAGTACAGGGGCTGGTTCAGAACAGCCAGTCGGCTCCACTTCTACCCCACAGCTAGGATCAAGGGCAGAGGGGTCCTCTCTGGTCTCTTCTTGGAGATATGGGCTAAAGGGTGGCTGTGTCTCAGAGTCTTGCTGTCCCTCAGGTACCGGGTCACCCGGTGAGTCTGGAAAAAGCTCCGGACCTAGCACGGAGGCACCCGACACTAAGGTTGGGAGGGAGCTGGGAGGCCCTCCTCGCCCCTGCCGCCTGATGACCCAGCGCTCAGGGCTGTGAAGGGACTGCTGCAGTCCCCTAGCAGGCCAGATGGCAACTTGAGGGTACAAGGTGGGTCGGGGTGGGGCACCACAAGGGTGATAACCTCACCAGTCCCCAAGGGGCCTTGCTCAGGGGACTACAGCAACTGGTTGGCATCTTGGGCTTCCCCCAGAGGGCAGGGCGAGGACTTATGGGGTGGAGACACCACCACCACTTCACTGGGGAGGGGATACATCCGACCTAATGAGTTGTGGGGTCCTTGCCCTCCGAGGAGCAGTGTCATTTCAGGGGTAAGCTGGGGACTGTGAAGGCCTCCATTTGTGAGGCCCCTGCTGCCTAATGCAGCCCCTCTGAATGCTCCACCCTCTGGGGTTTGGACAGGTGCAGTCTCTTTAATAGGACAACCGGCTCAGGGTCGCAAGGCCTGCCACCACTGGACCCAGGAACCTGCACGGGAACGATGCCAGGCCCAGCACATGGCACTGAGGCGCACATGGGACCAGGAGCACTTTGGGTGAGGTGGTTGATGATGTTTTTACCCCAAGCCAGTGTTTTCATGGGTCTGGAGATCAGGGTGGGTTTGGGGGGCCTTGGGGACGCCTCCACGTGGCAGGTCTTCCTCCGCACCTTCTTGCAGCATGGGGTCTCTCTGCCCCCTCACCGGCAGCCGAGATGGGGGTGGCTGTTGGCGACATCTCCCCTTGCGGGGAGGGAGATGGAGGGGTGGTGGAGGGAGGAGTGGCGGTGCCAGCCGTGGCTGCCTGGATGGTACTGGTGGCCTTGGAGGAGGGGCAGTTTTTAAGGACATGCCTCACTTCCTTGCAGGCATGGCATCGCATGCCATCCACAGTCCAGAAGACCCTGTAAGCGGACCCCTTATATTCCACATTAAAACTCCCCTCCACGCACTCCTCCCAGGCCAGGAAGGAGTACACGTGTTGGAGGGCCACATCCTTGAGGCCGAGCAGGATTGGTGCAGCCCCTGACCTAACCCTCCCCAATTGATGGAGATGTGGGAGGAGGAGCTCACTGGGGACAAAGGGCAGGACATTGAAAAGATGATCCTCTGTGCAGTGGCCTCCAAGAGGTGTACTGCCAGAAACGTCCCACCCACAGTGAGCCCCTTTTCTAGAGCCAGGTGCACTGCTCGCTCTGAATTCAAGAAACTTGCACTTTGCCGTGCATTTTCAAGGCGGCAACTCCAGCCGAGGGGCCAATGACCCCAGCCACAGCCTTGGCTCACGCCTCGATCATCATTTCAGGGTGAGTGTAGCTCTTCACCTCCCAGGGCCTTGGTGAGGAGGTGGAAGGGTGACAGGGCCACAGAAGCAGCTGCGCCCACATAGGTGTTCTTAGGGGGCCCTGCCACTCGTGACAGCACTGCCTCCATATTCGCCCGGGAAGGCCTGGCAACAGGTGTCCCTGTCGCAGCCGTAGGGACTGAGCCCCGAGCTCTATATTCAACAATATCCCACCCTGGGGAGAGGGGGAAAGGATGGTGTAACTTGCCCCTCTGGGACGGCAAAAAACAGAGGGGAGAGGGTTAAAGGACAGGGAGACACGGGAGGGAAAGGGTAAAGGGTAGGTGGGTGTCACTCAACAGAGTGGAGCGTGGGTGCGGACCTTGATGTTCTTCCTGTAGGGGGAGGGTAACGTCTTCACCAGGCAGCCAGTACTGTCTGGCTCACAGGAGACAGCACTGTCCGTCTTCACCAGGCAGCACCAGCTACCTGGACTCAGGCATGGTCAGAACGAGTGGGTTGGAGGTGGTGGTGGTGGCAAGATCTCAACAACACACACCCCTTCTTCCCCAAGTCTCTGCAGCGGTCTTCTCTCCTCCCCCCTACAGAACGCACAATTGTCTTCAGCCCCAAACGAAAAAAGTCCAGATGCCCACCTCGGATGTTAAACCAAACAGTTCTTGCCTCCTGGCCTCCTGGCCTCCCTGTCCTGTTGCAGCTGCAGCAGCAGCACCTCCTCGCCCTCTCTCTCCCTCTCTCTCTTTTCTAGGCCTCAGGTCCTGCAGGCTCCAGGTCCCCAGCTACACAGAGGATGGAAGAAGGCTTGAGGGAAGGAAGTAGCAGCCACAGGAAATCCCACAGCAGCAGGAACAGCCACTGGAAATCCCACAGCAGCAGGAACAGCCACTGGAAATCCCACAGCAGCAGCTCAGCCACAGCAACAGCCACAGCTCAGCAGCAATGAGCTGCAGCTGAGACCAATCAGGAAGCACAGCCTGGGCACAGGTGTTAATCACTTGTACATAATATTCACTATTGTAAACAAACTCCCAAGAATGTCTCCCTGCCTATGGATCCTCATTATGATGAGCAGTGTTCGTGCCACTCAGATGTGAAACTTTGGCTCCAGCACAAGATAAAGGGAGGTATCTCAGTTCAGGGTCTCTTCCCCATGCAGTGTGTAACCTTCAGACCAAAGTGATTGTCCGACTTCACACTCACTGGACACATCAGTGATGCCTGCACCTCGATGGTGCTTCTCATTGCTGCCAGAATGTCGTGAGCAGGCATCATAGAGTTCCGTCATTTTCTGTGTGCTTTCAGCACCTTTGAGGTGAGGCTGGTCCCCATCTCTTCAGCATCTGTGACCGGTGACATTGTGCGACTGAGGGGGTCAGGTGCTGAAGGCTGACAAAGATCAGGTGCATTTAAAGTTTCATGGCTGCGTCTCTATGATATGACCCTGATCAAAGGGTGCAAGTGAGCTGCCCTCGACCAGACAGGAGTCAGACATTCTCAGAGGCTATGTGAGAATCTATGGAATGTCCTCACTGCAGCTCATCATCATCCTTCAGGAATTGCGTGACTATTAAGGCCTCCACTGCATCTCTGTGACAGGAGCCTGAACACCAGGGGTATGTGCGCTACCATCAGCCACACAGGAATCAAACGTTCACAGATGCAAAGTGAGGATGTCAGGACTGTTCTCACTGCACCTCGTCATCATTTTGCAGCTAAGAGGGCCTCCCGGGTGCACCTGCTTCACCTGGCCAGTGTGATGGCCTCATCACCGGCATCCTCACCTTCAAGGACACTCAACACCGTCATCCCCTTCGATGTCCTCCTCATCAGAGGATGCATGCAGTTCCTCCATCCCCTCCTCAGCCAGGTCCTCCCCCCGTTGCAGTGCCAGGTTATGGAGCACGCAGCAAATGACGATGATCCATAACACCCTCTAGGGACTGTATTGTAGTGCTCCACTGGACCTGTTGAGGCACCGAAACCTCATTTTCAAATGTCTATCACTTGCTGCACCAAAGTCCAAGTTGCAACATGAGCCTTGTACTGCTGCTCTGCTGCAGTCTGAGGCCACCACACAGGCATCATCAGCCTCATCCTCTGTGGTAGTCCTTGTCCCTGAGGTGCCATCCCTGCAGCCTCTCTGGACCCTGGAAGATGTCAGGAATGTGAGACTTTCTAGGAATGTAGGAGTCATGAACGGTCCCTGGGAATCGTGCTCAGAACTGTAGGTTGGGTTTGTGGTGATCGCACACCAGCTGAATATTCAGCCATTGGAAACCCTTGCAGTCGATGTAGTTGACCACTTGTTGCCATGGAGATCTAAGAGCCATCTGAGTGCAGTCAATGGCACACTGCACCTGTGGAAAACCTGAGATCTGTGCAAATCCCAGTGCTCTTGCTTCCTGGCTTTCCCGATCCCAGGCGAAATGCACAAAGTTCTGTCCCTTCGCGAGATAACATCCGTGACTTCCTGGATACAATTGTGCGTGGAGGCTTGCAAGATCTCACACATGTCATCTGTGGAGCCCTGGAAGGAGCCACTGTTGTAAAAATTGAGCACAGCAGTCACTTTCATGGCCACTGGCAGTGGATGCCCTCCATGTCCCCATGACACCAAATCCTGCAGCAGGTGGCATATGTGACTGACCAGTTCCCTAGGCATGCACAGTCTTTGGTGACACTGGTTCTTGGTCATCTGCAGGAATGACAGGCACTGTCTATAGATCCTGGGTCTAGCAAGGCACCTATGAACGATGGCTCGCTGTGGATCTTAAGCTGTGTGCGCAACAGCTCCTGCTGCCCCTTCATGTTGAGGGAGGTGCTCTGCCCTTTGCTGGGTCAGACACCTCCGGCACACTCTTCTTCTTCCCAGCTCCCTATAAGCCACGAGGCATACCGTTAAATAACCAGGCTCCATGATCCTGTTGTTCACGCCCTGCAGTGTCAAAGAGAGAGAAGCATGGGTTAGCATATGTGTACTAAGGACTTCTCTTGGTTAAGTCTAAAGGCCACTTCACGTGTACAGGAGAGTGCTGGCCACCACTTGGATGGCCAGTGTGTAGTGCGTTCATTGGCTGTCCACCTCTGCCCCACTCCACTTGACCAATTGGCAGCAGCTTTGGCCATTGGGCTGAATGCTGTGCTCTCAGCTCAGGCAGAGGCATTCTCCTAACTCACATTGCAAGGCTGTGCTGTTGACTTGAACCACAAGGGATACTGGTCCAAACCTTATTAAAGACATTGCAAGGAGCTGTGAGCGCCTCCGCCAGTGACTGCATCATGGCCACCTTTTGCAAGGGGGTCCTACAACTTGCCGAGTCGGCCAATTGCTCTGCTGCTCCCTAAAACGCACATTAATTTGCAGTCTGCGCCCAAGGGGTGCAAAATTCCGGTTGCATTTGGTGGCCCTTTCATGTTTTTGCATTGCTTGAGTGAGCAAAAAAGCTTCAGAGGCTCAACTCCAAGCAAGTTAATGGACCTGCAGATGAATGGTCTCAGCTGTGTAAGCATGCTCACTTTGGACAAGCTTTTCCAAGTGCGTGGCCGCTTCTCGCATTCTCTCTCCCCCTACCTCCCGGCATGTGCTTAAGTACTTCCTTCAGTCTGTCTGTGCTGCCTTGCCCCCACCCCTCCAGTCCCCGGCCTGACTCACACTGGACCCCTTGCCCCGGCACTGTATTTAAAGCCAGCCGGGAAAAAACGACTTGCCTGTGCGCCCCACAAATGCACAGTGTCTCTTCCTTGATGTCCTATGGGCAATGCTCGCAAGTGCTGCACAAGGTCGTGTGCACTCACTTCTAAGTTCCCCTCGAAGTTCAGCTTGCCATTTGTACACCATTTAAAGTCAGTTGTGAAGCACACCATTCTGAAGCCATGCCGACATGGGCAGTAAATTTGATGTGGGGGGATGATTCCGGCCAGCAGGGCTTATAATTAGATGCACATGTATTAAAATGACCTTCCTAATGTGTGCTGGCAGGAAATGCAGCCCATCATTGACGGTTGGAGTGGACAATTGCAAACTGGTTTCACAGTGGTGTAAAGCTAATTTTTAGCCTTCTCACCTCATTGTTCCCCCTCACCCGCCATGGTGCCTGACGCCAACGGGACCGGAAAATTCTGGCCTCTATTACTGTGCTTCTGAAAAATTGCTTGGCACAATTCAAAAAAGAGCTGGGGTTTTCTCCTGGCATCCTGGCCAATACTTATCCCTCAAACAGAATGTAAAACAAATGATCTGGCCATTTATTTAATTGCTGTTTGTGGAAGCTTGCTCTGTATAAACTGATGAGTGCATTTCTTGTATTACAATCGATTTTAACTGAACTTCATTGGCTGTAAACTGCTTTGGGAGATTCCAAGGTCATGAAATATGCAAGTCTGTCTTTTCCTTTCTTTCTGTTTACATTCCCCTAAAATGTTCCTCATATATAGTTTAATGATGCTTGCTCCCTGAGACAGTGCAAGACTCTGGTACCTCCAGTAAAGACGCAAAGGAAAACCTGGTGCTGCTCCAGAACCAAGGATGGATTGAATTGACAGATTTCCTGCTCCCTGGGTGCCTGTCTTCCTCTAATGATGGTCTTGCAAAGGAATAGAATTTCAGCTTCAACCTTTGCCCATGTTCACTTGAAATGTATGTTTGAATAGCAATTGAAGAAATACCTGATACTGAATGAATTTCTAGCACTTCGTCAAGAAGGATTTAGAGATTAGGAAATTGTTTATATTCTTTAGAATTTAATATAATTTTTCTTAGCAAAATGCTTTAACTATAAAGTTTGTTGTAATTATTCTAAAGCAAAGCAAAGGCTCTCTATTTTAACATTAGCTTAATGAATTCATTCCAAATCCAAGGTGATGACTCCCAAAACATGATTCAGACATGAACCAAAAAATATGGGACCATGTTTTTAGTTTCAGTTGCAACAAATGACGTCAACCTTTCATTACTCTTGCATTCACCCTCTACAGGGCATCTGGGACCTGTCAGGACAAGTCAAACATCTGTGCAGCTCCTTAACCTATTAGAATTGAAGAATCATTAAAGATAAGCGCAGACTCTGAACCAAGAAATCCAGTGAGAGTATTGAATTCAAAGTCAAATACGATACAGAAAGTAAAATAAAGAGAAGGAAAGAAAGATCGGGTTAAGAGTGAGAGATAAAAGAGACAGAAAGAAAAAAAAGTATGAATGTTACTAAATCTCATCAGCACACTTTAAATGGGAGCTACACAGCAACTCACCCACTCTGGTCTAGCAGAGTACCGGGTCGCTTGGACTGTTAATAATTGTGTACAAATTTCTCTCCAGTTCATAGGCTTTAAATTTCTACTTTCTTTTTAACATAAATTTATATTCAGATTAGAATTAAAACCCCCTTGGGCGGTATTAACATGTAGGTGTCACAGCAGAAAAGCTTTTGAAATTGTCACAATAAGATCTTGTTCCTCAATTGATCTGCTTGCAATCAACCCAACTCCACCCCACTGCAGTCCTACACATAGGGCGAAATTTTACGGCAGTGGGATTTTACATTTCCGCCAAAGACAATGAGGTTTAGAACGTCTCGCCACATTTTACGGCCCCGTCCCCGCCGAAATGAGGCTGTAAAATTCTGTCCATGAAACCATCTGCTTAAGTACATCCTGTCCACACTGGGACTCCAAAAACATCCTCTGCAATTGATGAGAGGCAATTAAGCAGTAACCTAGCTAGGACTTTGACAAAAGTTGAGAGTAATGCAATGCCCCTGTAGTGCTATGGCTTGACTTTCTTCAAGATTACGATTATCATGTTGTCTCTATGGTCACTTGGAAATTCTTCATTTTGCCAGAGATTCACAAATAGAGCAAGAATGTGCGAGATCAGTATGTCTCCCTAGTGTTTCAGTCCTTTTGCAAAGGTATTATCGAGAGCAGAAGCTCTTTTTTTTTATCTGGTTGACAGCAGTTATCACTACATCGAGTGTTGGACCTGTTTGACAGCCATTATCACTACATCGAGTGTTGGACCTGTTTGACGGCAGTTATCATTATATCGAGTGTTGGACCTGTTTGACAGCA
This sequence comes from Carcharodon carcharias, assembly GCF_017639515.1. NCBI lineage: Eukaryota > Metazoa > Chordata > Chondrichthyes > Lamniformes > Lamnidae > Carcharodon > Carcharodon carcharias. The sequence continues at coordinate 59,503,150 of NC_054480.1, read as the reverse complement.
GTTATCATTATATCGAGTGTTGGACCTGTTTGACAGCCATTATCACTACGAATGTTGGACCTGTTTGACAGCAGTTATCACTATATCGAGTGTTAGACCTGTCTGACAGCCGTTATCACTACATCAAGTGTTGGACCTGTTTGACAGCAGTTATCACTATATCGAGCATTGGATCTGTTTGACAGCAGTTGTTACTTCAGGGAATGTTGGACCTGTTTTACATCAGTTATCACTATATCGAGTGTTGGACCTGTTTGACAGCAGTTATCACTACATTGAGCATTGGACCTGTTTGACAGCAGTTATCACTATATCGAGTGTTGGACCTATTTGACAGTGGTTAGCACTATATCAAGTGTTGGACCTGTTTGACAGCAGTTATCACTATATCAAGTGTTGGACCTGTTTGACAGTAGTTATCACTATATCAAGTGTTGGACTTGTTTGACAGCAGTTATCACTTCAGGGAGTGTTGGACCAGCTCATTTCTTATTGTATGTTGTGGGAGGTTGTCCAGCAGGTGCATGTCCACCATGCAGTTCTGATAATTAGTTCTACAAAGTGCCCGTTCCAGTGGATATTGTTACTGTCCATCCCCTTCAGGAGAGCCTTAGCAGCCTTGGATTTTACCAGTGTTGGTCTGTGTGTTAAGGATCCATAGATCTCTTTAGTTGCCTTGAGTTGAAGTTCCTTCTCTGTCTACGATTTGTTCTTTAAACCGTGGGATCTTCTCTAATCTTCAGCTTTTTTTGTTTGGTAGGTGAATTTCTTTTTGGGGAGATGGGATCCTATTGCCAAGTTTTAATGTAGTGCATCTACAATCGATATGTTTGCATATTTCTGTATCGCTCTCAAAGCTTTTAAAAATGTTATAAAACATATCCCCTCATGTGACTCTGTCAACTCTGTCACATGAGCAGGGACATGTTATTAATTAAATTTTAAAATTCTGATTCTATTTTTATTTGCTGTTGGAAGCCTCACCCTGCCTGTGAATGAGGTTTCCTAAAAAATGCAAAGACCGCTTGGCCTTTTCGCCTGCCTGCCAGCTATAAGGTTGGACGGGCAGTGAAAAGTTTCTCTCAATTAACTTTTTAATGGCCTTCATAGTCATGGCCAATAAGTCATGTTATGCTCAGTCAGGTTGGGCACCTGCACGCTGAGCTAAAAATTCTCCCCTTGGTGTCTTTTTGTGGTGTGTATGAGGATTTCTTGGATGTATGAGTGATGATGGATTTCAGTGATTTCCAGTCATCTTTGGGATGTTGCTTGATGGTATGACCATCCTTCCTTTAGTTTCCGATTGACTGCCTTTGAGCTTAAGATTAAGGGCATAAGGCACTTATTGATCCCAACAGGGGGCTTGTGGAGTTGATTCATTAGCTTCTTTTTGATGGCAAAGCCCATTCCATGAATTAAATCGAGAAGAAACATGAAACACCTCCATGTTGTCCTTTGTCTACTCCATGGTTCTCCCTAAGGGTGATTATGTCAACACCTAGACATCGAAGCTCATGGACTGGTACCACTGTCATCTCTCAGGTCATTCTGAGTCATCCATTAATGACCTGATATTCCAAGATCCTACCTTGGTTGTATTTGTGAATTTCGACTGCTGATGGGTGATCTTTCTGAATGTGGTTTTCCAGGTGGGTTTGAAGTGAAACAGGCTATTTTTCAGGCACCATTTCAGGCCCCTTCCCCTAGCGGAGTGAGCAGAGCTAATCCTGAAGAGGGCTGCTTAGACACAGCTACAAACACTGAACCATGCTTCTTCGTCAAATTAAGAGTGAAGTGGCTAAATGGTAACTACCACCATTTATAGGTTGTGACCAGAAACTCCCAGATATCACAATCCTGCCCCCATCAACACTCGCTGATTGCAAAAGGGCTTGCGGAATTTGCCATCAGTAGACAGGCCAGTGTGTACTGTCCCTTAGAGTGGAAAGCTTTGCACAGCGGGCTCATATTGACTTTCTGGGGCATTACCTGTTTGCAATGATCAGATGAGTTTGTATAATTGAGGATATAGTACAATATGTATGAGATCTTGTGGCATAGAGGGTTCTGTGCCAAGTGTCCTCCTTGCTTTGAGGGGTTACCAGAGTGAGAGAAATAATATAATCGCACTGTCTTGCAATGTTTTGTTTGGCGGGCTCGCGCCGGCGTCAGCTGCACACCCGCCAATAATTAAAAGGCCTATTAAGGCCATTAAGGAACTAATAAATTAAAATTTACGCTGCCTGTCCAACCTAACGGGTGGCGGTCAGGAGAAAAAGCCAAGCCTTTACATTTTTTAGGAAACCACATCCACGAGCAGGATGAGGTTTCCTAAAACTTTTACAAATTGAATAAAAACTGTTCTTGAAAATTAAAACATGTCCCATCTCATGTGACACAGTTACATGAGAGGGCATGTTTAAATAAGTTTTTAAATTCTTTATTTAATTATTTTAATATCGATTCGATCTCCCTGAGGCAGCTCCGTTCCTCAGTGAGATTGAAGTGCTCTTTTGCGCGCATGCGCACGGAAGACTGCTGGCCCCGACTCTCCCTCCTCCCCCCGCCCGCACAGGTAGCGCTACTGCTCGCATATTACGCTGGGCGGGCTTTAAATGGCTTGCCCATGTCAAATGGCAGTGCGGAGCTGATCGCAGGCGATGCTCGGCTTCGTTCCTGCCCCTGTCCACTCCCACAAAGCCAGCCCAACACGGGAAAAATTCAGGCCATAATGTTGCCTTCTTGCAACCTTTCATCCATCTTCATAGCCATCAGCTGATCCACCATTGAAGGATTCTGTTGTTGTATGACTTATTGAATGGTGGTCCTTGCTCACCACACTGCAGGATCCTGGGGATTTTGAAGGATGCAGAGGAACCACCCTCTACCTCACCCTACCTAAACACCTTGCTGCTGTGATCCACAACTACTTATACTTCGAGAGAGGTTCTACTTATTCTGCTGCTGGACTCTATATCTGGTGTTTTTGCTGACTATCTGCCTCCTGCTGATGCAGTTGTTAGCTGCAGCTGGCCCAACCAAAATTCCTTTCCTCTACTTTGACATGAACCCACATGTCTTACCTATGCTGTTCAACACATATTCTTCAACTGCTAGCCATATCCTCATTCACCCTATATCCCTAAAGGAAAGAGTGGCACACAGTATCCACCAAGGGCTGCCAGAGGGAACTTCCCCACCTTTAAATCGCTCAACCCCATCAAGGACAAGGCATGCAGTTCATGGATGATCATTCATTGCCCTCGGGACATGGCAATTTGATGTTATCTTGGCAGGGATATATTTATCAGGGAGCACAATAAATTCCCCAGAAGCACCAACAGCCTTCCTCTCTGCCTCAGCCTCCATTCCCAATGCTCACCAGTTTCTTTTCTGTAGACCCACCACAGTTATGGGAGACCTGAGAGGAACATGATGAGGAGGAGAAGTTACAGTGGGTTATTTTTTCTCCCTTGTTGCTGATGGCAATGATGATAAGGAGAAAGAGGACCAGCCATCTACCTTTTCAACCTGGCATTTATTCCTCTGGCCCACCCCTTCCAACTATTCAGCTGTGGGTTATGGGAAGCATTGGAAAATGCAAGGGAATTTTGGTGAAGCCCTTTAAAGATCTACAAACAATGGAAACACTGTCCAAATTTCCTTGCTAAAAGGTACCTGTGCAGCATTCCTATGTGGTCAGGAGTGTGAGAAAATTCTTCCCTTTACCCCTTCATCTACTTTTTACCAAACCAGTTTACCTTACAGTCCTAGTGAGCTGAGAAGCTACAGTTGAGTTGCAATTTACATAAACTTATAAAATTATTGGCAATACTATACAGAAATAATGTAGTCCAAGAGAACCAACAACATATGACAGGGAAAAAAACAATTACAGGGCTATGGGGAAAAGCAAGGGCATAGGACTAATTGGATAGCTCTAGCGAGGTAATGGCACAGAGCCTCCTTCTGTGCTGCATCCTACTATAAATGAACTACCATGACCTTCATGCCATATTGTGAAGCTGTACTGAGAAGTGGCAATTAAAGGTCATCTTGTTAATACAACCAGAGATAAAAAGAAAGAATTCCATTTATACAGCACCTTTCACAACCTCAACACACCCCAAAGTGGGCTAGAGTCAATTAAGTACTTTTTGAAGTGTAGTCACTGTTGTAACATAAGAAATGTGGTATCCAATTTGTGCACAGCAAAGTTCCACAAACAACAATGGTAAATGACCAGATAATCTCTTTTTCTAAGGTGTTGGTTGAGGGATAAATATTAGAAAAGGTATCAGGAGAATTTCCCTTCTTTAAATATTGCCATGGGGTATTTTTGTATCCATGTGAGAGGATGGGCACAGGGCATGGGTTTAATGTTTCGTCTGAAAGAAAGCACTTCCAAAAATACATCACACTATTCCTGTCTGAGCCTTTTCTGTTTCAGTGCTGTGACACACTTGACTATTTAGAATATTGCAGACTCAAAGTGAAGAAAAATGGCATGGTGTATTCAGCATACAAGAACTAAAAACAATTAATTTTGATCTGAAAAAGTCAGCTTACTCTGAGTTAAATATATTAGTTTGTTTTGATCTTGGAATAGTTGAAGCAAGGGGAGAGATTTTTATTTTTTTTAAAAAACCTGTAATTTCTTTTCACGTTTTTGTGGAATTCTACCTTTTGAAAATGTGCAATAAATCAACACCGCTCATTGAGACAGGAGGATATATACACTGTTCAAATTGTGGTTGTTTATAACCACACTACTTAGCAAAGAGGAAGCTTCTCTATTTGTTTCATTAAATGGTTTTACCTGCTTTGAATAGTGTGGTTATCTGAGGTGCAATACCTTTAAGAGAATGTGAGCAGATTGACCACGTGACTGTTTTACCCAATTGCTGTATAGCGTGGGCTACATTGTTAATCAGTAGTTTACAATGGGCTCTAGTTCAAGAAGCTCGTAGGTGTTTGTGCTCTGCTGTTTGTATGAATAAACAGCATGTGTTTTAACTCACGATGGTCTCTTTGTCCACATCGGTTAGTTTACCAATCAGCACCTCGGTAGATAGGCATGCAACAGTGTTCGCTAAGCAGGCGAACTCATAGTTACAACATAACAAATAGGTTGGAAAAGTGCTATTGCTGCAGAGGACTACAAAAAATGATGCAGGAGATTTATAGTGTTCCTATATTCATGCAATTCAGTGCTGTGTAGGAAAATTGTTCAGTATACATATATGTAAAGATATATTAAGCAAACTTTGAGGGAGGAAAGGGTAAAGGAGGTTCAGAAGAAATTGGAAGTGCTCAAATTATGAGTGATTTTGGTAGAAAAAATAGTAAGAAACAGTTTTCACTGTCAGATCGATTAGTAAAGATGGGGTACAGAGTTAAGAGTTAAAGTTTGTAGTTAAATTTTGCATACCTAGCAAGCATGGTTGCCTTAGCTAAAATTATAACTGCATTGCTTGCTTTTATGCACAGAGTTCAGGCAAAAGAACAAGAGGGGAGATGATTTTTTATATATAAGTGAATTGTTATAATCTGAAATGCACTGCCTGAAATGTTGGTGAAAGGAGATTCAATTGTAACTTTCAAAATAGTATTGGATTGTTGTAGGGTGGCCAAGTTGTACTATTAGTAATAGAGTTGAACTGCAGACACTTCTTAAGTGGAAGCATTGGCCAGAATTTTCCTCCGTTGGGGGGGGAATGTTTAAGAGCAGACGCATGCAGGCGCGCCTCCGATTGGTGAACCACCATTTTAGCGTGAAGTCCACATGGAAGCACTATGCACTGCCAGTGCGGGCGGGGAGGATTCCCTGAGCCGAAAGTGCGCTCCTTCGTGCATGCACACGAAAGAGTGCACTTATCTCTCTGAGGCTAAGTGCTGCCTCAAGGAGATCGGCTCTACAGTAAAAATATGAAAAATAGAAAAAAAATTTCCCTGACATGTCCCCTCATGTGACACTATCACATGATTTGGGACATGCCCATCACTTTTCAATAGAGTTTAATTACATTTTTTAAAACCTACATGAAACCTCATCCCAACCTTAAATTTGGACGGGCAGGTCCATTAATTACTTTAATGACTCTGTCAATGGCCTCAATTGGCCAATGACAGGTCAGCGGGCGCACAGCTGATTCTGCTGAGCCCCCGCCTACCTGAAAATTTAAATGGGGTGCGGTGACGTCAGGAGTTCCGCCCGACGTCATCCCACATCATTTTACGCGTCAGCGAGCGGGCCCTGGCTCCCCGCTCCCTGCTCGCCGACTGGGAAATCCTGGCCATTACATTTATTTAAATTGTACTCAGCAGCAACTACACATGTGCCTTCAATTCCAACTCCATTCCTGCACTGTCTGCTGAGGGGCAGCATGTGGATGAGAAATTGGAGGAGGCCTAGGATTGGTTTTTGGGAGACGCCAGAGGTAAGGACATGGGAGCAGGAAGAGAAGTCATTGCAATTGATTCTCTGGCTACAATTAGATAGATAAGAATGGAGCCAGGTGAAAACACTCCAACCCAGCTGACTGACAGTGGAAGGGCATTGGGGAAGTATGGTGTGGTCAACCACGTCAAGTGCTGCAGACAGATCAAGAAGGATGAAGAAAGAATGTTACAGCACAGGAACCCATTAAGTTTTATAAGACACCTATTCTAATCCCACTTTCCTGCTCACTGCATACACACTATAATATTTCTCCTTTTCTAATTCCCTTTTAAACTAAATTATGGACTCTTCTTTATTAACTGTTTGTGGCAGAGATTTCCTACTTTTTCTAAGCTTAATTAAAGAGAAAATTAGGTGTTCTTTTTTATCCAATAGTAGATAATATTTTTGTGAGGTGTATTTTCTTCAGATCTCTGATGTCAGTAAAATAATGGTACAATTTTTTGCTTATGTTGGTGGACAAACCAAAATGTTGTCTGTTATTTTTTGCCTCATGGCCACTAGATGGAGACTTTGTCATTATTTTCCCCAGTTCGCAGTTCACAATGCTTTGAGCATTAACACTGGACATGAGCAATAAAATAATCTTAGGACTTTGTTCAGTTCGAAAGTTTGTAGTTAAATTTTCCAAGCCTGGTTGCCTCAGCTAAAATTATAATTGCTTTGCTTGCTCTTTTATATTAGTTATTTGCATTACATGAGTATGGTATCAATAATGATGATTTCACACTGCCGGGGCCATTATTTTTAATTAATAGAACAGTCTGAGGCACAGCTTGTACCTGACAAGATAGTCAGTGCTCCTATGGAAAACATCACCATAATGTGAAAAACAACGTTCCTTTCTCCACCAGTGATTTCACCACAAGCTGCTCCTCTCTTGTTCTACACTATATGGCAGCCTTGCAGGGCTGCTATTTAGGTAATGATACCCAAAGTGTGACAGAAAGCAACAGTGTACAAACAAAAAAAAATGCAGCAAATAGGGTTAAAGGGGGAAAAATGGTAAAAAGGCAAAATTAATGGCTCTTTACTTAAATGCCCATCGCATTCGTAACAAAATAAATGAATTAACAGCACAAACAGAAGTTAATGGGTATGATCTTATAGCCATAAAGGAAACATGGGGCAGAATTTTCCGGCTGACAAGCGGATGGTATAGCCCGCACATAAGCAGGTAAAATGTCACGCACTGACATCCGCGTCAGATGCTGCGAGCGTGCCGATATCAGCGCATGGCATCACGATATTTTGGTGGGCAGGTGTGCTCAGTTTGCCTGCCATTAATTGAAGGGCTTGTTAAGGCCCTTAACTTGCCAATTGCCCAGAATTTTGAGGGGCCCGTGCGAACTTTGGGTTGGTGCAGGGGCCCAACGGGCAGGCGGGTAAGTGATTATTTATGGAAACTTTTGCAATGTTGGAGTATGTGGACTCGGAGGGGTTGTTCAAGTTTTTGACGAAGTTATAATTGATGAAAGTGTTTAAAACTTGCCTGTGTGATTGTTAGTAGTTCTCATCGATGTCCAAGAGGTTTTTGTGTAATTTGAAACCAGTCTGCAGACAGCATTCTTTTTTGGCCTTGCAGTTTTCCGGAGGCCTCCATTTAGCCTGTGGCTAGGAGTTCTGATCTCTCCAGTGGAGGCAGCTCCCCTGAGGAGGAAGGGAGGGATAGAATAAGGAAGAGGCCAGGACTGAACAATCAGCCTCCGGGGGACACATCTTTGGGTGTCCAGGTGCAGGGACAAGGGGCGCAGGGCCAAGAGATTGTCCAAGGTGCAAGAGGCCGCAGACGACGGCACTATCCTGCTGCCAGGGTATACAGGCGGCGAAGCAGCTACCTCAGTATGACAGAGGTGCAGTGCCGAAGGAGGCACCGACTGTCAAGGGAGACAGTCAACTATATCTGTCAGATGATTGGCCCTGAGATCTCCCCTAACTGTCTGGGTGGACACCCCATGCCAGCGGCTCTGAAGCTCACAGTTACCCTCCACTTTTTTGCCTCTGGCTCCTTCCAGGGCTCAGTGGGTGATCTTTGCGGTGTTTCCCAATCAACTGTGCACACTTGTGTCAAGCAGGTTACAGATGCTCTGTTCAGACGGGTATCCACCTTTATCCACTTCCACTGGGACCAGGCAAGTCAGGCACAGCGAACCAGAGGCTTTGCGGGCATTGCTGGCTTCTCCCACATCCAGGGTGCTTTAGACTGCACAAATGTGGCCATCAAGGCACACCAGCAGGTGAGACCGGTGCCTTCGCCAACAGGAAGGGCTTCATGAACATGCAGATAGTGTGTGATCACGGGATGCAGATTTTACAAGTCTGTGCAAGGTACCCAGGCAGCTCCCACAATGCCTACATCCTCAGACACTCCCAGGTGCCCGAGCTCTTCAGTGCTCCGGCTCGGCTGGATGGTTGGCTGCTGGGTGACAAGAGCTATCCCCTGCGATGGTGGCTCATGACGCCACTACGCTGTCCAAGAACAGAAGCTGAGCAGCGGTACAATAGGAGCCATGGCACCACAAGGGCTGTGGTGGAGAGAGCCATCAGTCCCTCAAGATGCACTTCCGTTGCCTGGCTCACTCATGGAGCGCACTCCAGTACCCCCCAGATCACGTCTCTCCGATTGTGGTAGTCTGCTGTGCCCTGCACAATGTTGCGCTGGAAAGGGGGGATGGAATTGACTATGAAGACCTTGATGCCCTGGATGAGGCTGCACACGATGAATCCAGCAGTGCCTCAGAGGATGAGGAAGCACAGAGTGATGATGAGGGGCAGAACGATGACCCGCGTTTACACCAAGGAGCCAGGAACACCCAGGACAATTTAATCTAAAGAACCTTCAGCTAGCTCCACACACATGGATCTGCAGGACCAGCATTGCTTGGCGCTTCCACATGTGACACTAAGGTGCTACCTACATCTTCCACCTTATCAGCTGCAAATAAGGCCTTAGTACAGAAACATCAATGTCCACTCAAGCACTCATGATAATTATGTGAAAAAGAAAAAAAAAACATCACAATGAAAAGACCCTGAGCCATGGTAATAAAGGTGGACTTTACTGTGTCCAAAATTAAAGCACACATGATTATTTCACAATGACAGAAAAATGAGCCCCTATTCCAAGGCCAACACAAAATCACCAGTGACATACCCATTGAGTGCCTAAGATGCCTTAAGCTTACTTTTCCGGGTACAATGCCTAAGTGCCGCCCCATCGCTCGGAGTGGCTTGTGAGACAGCCTGCTGACTCTGGTGTCCTATTGGCCTCAATGACCTTGGCTGGTGTCCTCTGGCCCATGGAGCCTGTGATGGCCCCGCCTGGGAGGGAATGGCCAGTTTCTGAACTGGCACCTCCCCAATTGTCGCAGCCTCAACAGGAGAAACGTTGACTGGCAGAGGGGTGGAGGAGCTGCTGCCCTCATCCGGAGCACCCTGAGAGGAGCTCACAGCAATGACAGGCAGCTGCTGCACCGACGTGAGGTCCATTTTGACCTCCCTGCTCACTGCAGCTGCATGGGCACCGAGTGCCAATGCTTGGTGTCCACAACATCTCCCACAATCGAAAAGACCACCTGTGGCCAATACCGCTGTGAGGGCTTGCAGTTCAGAGCATATCCCAATCATACTTTGATCCATTTGTTGGAAGCCCCTCTCTGTGAGAGTCGCCAATCTCTCATTGAAGGAAGCCTGAAGTTCTGTCCTGAGGGTCAAACCTTCATGTGCACTCTGCCTAGACTCCTCCGTCACACAGAGCAACTGAACCATTCCCTCATGCAACCCTGCCAAATGCAAACGCACTTCCTGCCACCTGTCCTGAAGCTGCTGCTATGGGGACAACTCCAGAGGCACATCATCAGTGCCGGACTCAGCATGTGCCTCATCCCCTGCAGCTCTCCGACTGATGGAGCCATCAGCACTCTCTGTCCCTACCATCTCCTCCAGCGATTGTGATGTGCCCTCTCCACTGTGACCCAGAACACTAGCCAACGATAAAGTCCCCACTGAGGTGTGTGTGTCTGTGCTGGTGCCTGGCTGGCTGAAGTGATGTGCCGCAAGTTGCACATGTTGCCCCTCAGGTGTGGAGGGGTTGCTGTGGTGCGGATGTGTGGGTCGCTCTGGTGGTGATGCTGAAATTAACAACAAGGACAGTGCATCAGTTAGCGTACATTCACTTCAACATTTCATCCCTTTCCCCCCACCCTCATAAGTCACTCACCCTTCAAGATACTAAGGCGAAGAATATTGGTGAAGTGAAAATGAGTCAAGACGAATCCCAACCATTAAACACACATGCAGACAGGCTCATCAGATGGCCTCATGAATGCCACATGGCATGTTATGAACCATAGGGGTGGGGAGAGTGCAGGGGTACCTGATGTGGATGCATTGTTGCCTGGATAGTTGCGGGGTTGAAGAAACATCTCAAACAGTTGTGACATTTTCCACCGAACACAGGAGGTTGAGAGGTCATATTATTGCCCTTCATTCTGTAAAGAGGGGCATAGACCGAGTAGCCAGAAGGCAATCTTTCCCCTTGTCGCTGGAATGAGTAATGTGGTGGCATTCATCTAAGTTGAGTGCCATGAGGTTCACAGCTGAGGTGCTTGAGGACCTTTTGGACAAAGTAATGTGCAGCGCCAAAACAAAAACAGAATTACCTGGAAAAACTCAGCAGGTCTGGCAGCATCGGCGGAGAAGAAAAGAGTTGACGTTTCGAGTCCTCATGACCCTTCGACAGTTCTGTCGAAGAGTCATGAGGACTCGAAACGTCAACTCTTTTCTTCTCCGCCGATGCTGCTAGACCTGCTGAGTTTTTCCAGGTAATTCTGTTTTTGTTTTGGATTTCCAGCATCCGCAGTTTTTTTGTTTTTATCTCTAATGTGGAGCGCACTGACTGAAAGGGTGCAGGAGGTCCCAAGCCCCTGAGAATGGGATAAGTCCTTGGCTGTGCAGCAGCGATCCAATGGCATGTTAGACCATGGTGATAGTGGTCACAAATGGGATAAGGTGACTTTGGAAGGTGGTGGAGACGCTATTCCTCAAGGGGACGAGGGTCCCTCCGTATAACCCAAATATCAGAATGTCTCAGTCTGTGAATGAGCAGTGTTGTAGCATTAATGATTGCAGCAACAATCAGTGTTTTGGATGGTGGGCAGACAGAGTGGATGGGACTGTGGACCTCAAATATCTGCCCGCTGGACCCCAGCCTCACTACCTCCGGCCACCCTGGCCTCCTGCCTCCTGCCCAGCTCCATGGCCTTGAAGATTGTGAGGCACTGGAGGAGGGCGCACCCACCTCCAGTCCTCCAGCGCTCCTGTGCATTGTGGTTACTTTTTGCCTGCAAAACAGAGAAGAGGATTTATTGGGACAGCTCGCTCATGTACTCTGCACACGCACACTGCACCCCGACCATGGTGGCCCATCTGAGACCTCCAGTGGCTCCTGTCCACACGACTAGTGATGAGTTCCCAGAAGATAGTACAGCTGGTCCCAACCCCCTCCCCCAATGGTCTCCTTGGACACATGCAGCCTCCATCATTTTGAATATTACATGGATTCTAGCACCCATGGCAAGGAGGAGAAAATAGGTGCGGCACTGATGCCAGCAGATGGGACTTGCCCAAAAGACCTTGAGGCACCCTTTGGACCATCTCATTACCATCAATATGACATGTGTTGGAGTTCAGAGTATGTGTCTAACGGCCTCCCCTGCAGCTTGCCCCCAAACTACTCAAAAGCCACAGAAACCAACATATGCTGTGGGGAAAGCCCTTCTTCTCCTCAACCACTAAGGCTAATGTAAGCATTGTCAGTACCCATTTGCCCACCTGGGCTTGGATGGGCAGCTCAGTTAATTATTTTAATTGGTATTTAAATGGCCTTAATAGGCCTTTGACAGTTTGGCGGGCGCACAGCCAACTCCGGCGCGCGCCGGCCGAACTGAAAATCTGAATTTGCGCGGTGACGTTGGGACGCACGCCCAACATCACCGCATGTCATTTTACAACTCGGTGATTGGGGCTCGCCCCTGCTTACTGACCCAAAGATTCTGGCCATTAAGTTTATTTACAATATACTAGGCAGCTACTAGATGTGTGCTTCCAACTCCAACTCTATTTCCACGCTGACTGCTAAGGTAGCCCGCACTACTCTCCTGTTGGTTACTACAGATCATGTGATCTTCCTTAACAAGTATTATTCTTAAAAGGTACATTACACACTAAATAAAACCATAATTACTACACTCTTTGCCCTTTAACTCGGCTATACATACACTGGGTAAGGAATTTACAAGTTCAGTCTTTCAGGTGGTTTCCTGGTACATGTGGAACGTTGCAGCTCCACAACTTCAGATTCCTTGTCAGGAACCTCCTTTTCTGGAGATGCCTAAACATCAGTTGTTTTGGTGGGCACTTGCAGTCTGGGTCCTCAACTCTTACAGGAGCATCAGACATGTCAGTCCTGGATTGAGTATTCTCAACAGGAAACGCAAACCCAGTCATGGTCACTGGTGGAAACGTATCTTGATAATTTGTCTCTCTTCCTTTATTGGTCCACATGTTTACAGATTATCCATCCTTCCACCCCCACGTGGTAAGATAGAGGTCCAGTCACTGCACTTATTTCACCCGGTAACCACCTTGGTCCTTCCCTGAATTTCTTCACATATACCATCTCTCCCACAGTAAATTTCCTCTCACGCCTATGCCAGTCATGTCTAGTTTCCTGGCTTCCCTGACCCCTTTCCACCTTCTCCTCTAAATTCGGCATTATTAAGCTCAAGCTCATCCTGAGACAGTGTATCAACAATAACTCTGCAGGTGTGACACTTGTATGAGGAGTAGTCTTGTAATGACTGCCTTGGTTGCCAAGGAATCGCCAGTTAAATTTCTTATACCTGCCTTGAATGTTTGAACTGCCCTTTCGGCCAGTCCATTTGAGGAAGGGTGGTACAGTGCAGTTTTTACATGAGTGATATCATTGAGGCTGATAAACTGTTAAAACCCCTCAGCACTTGTAAATAGCTGGGCCATTATCAGAAACGACTGCTTCTAGCAATCTATGAATAGCAAAACTTTGACTAAGTTTCTCAATAGAACAGCCGATGTTGGTGACTTCACTTTATATATGTCCAACCATTTTGAATGGACATCGACAATGAGCAGAAACATTGTTTCCAGGAAAGATCCTATGTAGTCAATGTGTAACCACACCCAGGGTCTACCTGGCCGCTCCCATGTCTGGAATGTAGCTGCCACTGGCAACTTTTGCAGTTGCTGACATTACACACAGTACTTTACTAAACTCTCTATTTCGCCACCCATCCCAGGCCACCAGAGATGACTGCGTGCTGTGATCTTCATTTGGAAAATTCCTGGATGGGCACTGTAATTGAATTAAAAGTGGTTCCCTTCCCTTTGGAGGAACTACCACTCGTGCTCCCCACAATAAGATGCCATCCTGGCTGGTTATTTCATATCTTCTGTTGAAGTGCGGTTTCATTTCATTAGATACAGGCTCCTGTAACCAACCATATTGTACTTATTCTTGTACTTGAGATAGGACTGGGTCCTGACTTGTCCAGTCTCTGATCTATTGAGCAAGAAGTTTAACAATAAAACAATTTCCTGAGGAACTGGGACATGCTCATCATTTTCTTGTAAAGGCAAATGACTAAGGGCATGGGCATTTGTGATTTGATTGCCAGGCCTATGTACGAAAGTGTATTCGTATGTTGCCAGAATTAAAGCCCTACTAGTATTTCTGTATCTTCTTTTTATGTGCCTTTTTCATTCTAGCACAAACTTTAATCTTGGCCTTCTTTCTGACTTCACTATTGGCCAAACCTCTCTCAGATGCAAGCTCATCTTGTCTGAGCTCAGTAGCTGAGTCTCCCAAAATTTCATTATCTATCTGCTTCTTGGAAAATTCTGTGAATTTTGCTTCCAAAGCCTCTTTGGCTTCATTTAGCTGATTCTTCAGCTCTTCCATCTCTTTTTTGTATTTGTTTGCTGCCTCTGGGAAAATTAAACATTGTTGTGTCTTCTCTGCCAACTCATTCTTCAGCTGTTCAGAGAGGTGCTGAATTCTTTTTGTTTCTCTTCAAACTTTTCCAGAGGTACAAACTTTGACTGGAGGGAATCTTTAGGTGTGTGAAGGTTTTATTTAACAGGTTTTCTTTTTTCCTGAGAAGGTTTCTCACCTCATCTCGAACTCCATCATCAAGCAGGGGCTCTTCAAGTTCCATCTGCTGTTCTTCCAGGTTTTGGCTTAAGACAGCCTGCATTTCTTTAGGTTCTTGAGTCCTTACACACTCCTTTTTTTCAAAACAGGAACGCTTCTAACTTCCTTTCACAATCTCAGTGGCCAATCAAAGTTGATTTCCCCTAGCCAATTTCGCTTTAGAAGGCTTGGTCCTCTGCCTCTCAATACCAACACTGGTAGTTTTGCCGCTTAGCTTCCATAATGGACAGTTACTCTGCTTATGCATTTTACTTGAATGTCTTCATCCATATATATTTTTAGCTTGGTGGCTGTTTCTTCTAAACTTAATTGATGTTCACCATTATTCAAATATCTGAAGGTATGTTCCTCAATTACTGTAGTGGAAGCTCTCGTGTCCACTTCCATTCTGACAGGTTTGCCATTTACTTTCATGTTGACAAACATTGGTTCTGTCTTTCCAACTTTCATATTAAACAATGAGTAACTGTCTGAATTTGTTGCTACAGGCTCTTCTGCATTGTAGATTTCATTGGGCTTCTTCTTTGGTTTACAAGCCTGTTTGAATCTGTCCTTGCATTGCCTCTTCATATGTCCATTTCAGTGACAATAGTAGCATTCAATTTTTTTTTAAACTGCCAATCACTAAAAAATCTGTTTGTTTCCCCCTCTATTAAAATTATTATTTGATTTCTCTGCTTGTTATGGCACATCTGATAGTAAGTGCTGAGCTGCTCAAACCCCAGAGGAAAACTTGAAACAACTGCCACAACTGTTTTGCAATTTGTATAAATTTTGAGATGCATGCCTTGAATTCAGTTGTAATAAGACCACTGTTTCCTACAAAACTAAGTTAAAGCTTTAATATAAGAAATGATTTTAAACACAATCATAAATCTACAAATTACTATACTAACTTCTAAATCCCCTAGTTAATCTAATTCCCAGTTACACTTCCATTAAGGCAACAGTAAGATACACAGATTTTAAAAGACCCAGGCAAAGAAACATGATATATTTCCTTAACTTCAGTTCTTTGTAGACAGCAGCTTGAGGCTTGGATGCTGAAGGCATTTCACGCTTGTTAGATCTTAGAATGTTCACCCTTACACACAGCCTTTGCTTCTTTATACATATTTTCCCCTTTCAATGTAAATTCCCATTGTTTCACTATGTCTTTGGACTTACCTTTCTAATAATAAAAATCTCTCATAGTACCAAGTTTACCTGTAATCTTTGGGAAAAATAAACACACTGTTTTCCAACTTCCCCTGGCTAGGTATAATATTTCACTTCCTTTCTTTGAATGCAACCTAGACTGGTTTATTTAAAATACAAATGTTCCCTTTACCTCTTCCATTCTACAAATTCCTCCAAATTTACCTACTTAACATTTCAAACCTAGCTTATCTTCTGACACATCAAAGCCTTCACACCAGATGCCTTTAATTCAATTAAGTCACACAAACACACACACACAGACATAGACCCATAGACACAGACCCAGCTTTTACTCTACAATAAATTTCAAGAACATTATGAGAATTATTACATCTTCCTGACAAAGCTGAGTTATTTTTCTTTATTCTTTGGCTAGCGGGGCTATTTCCTGCTTCTCAGCAGAGTCTTGCATTTTAATGCCCTTTTTGGCTTGGGTTTCCTGCTCGATGTGGAAGATGGCACCATTTTGCATACCCTATATTGCTTTCGAATCTCTTTCTACGCTTTCCATGGTCAGCGCTATCTATAGCACCTTCTTAAAATCCAGATTCACTTTGGATGATAATCTTTTCTGAATGGTGTCTTCTTTCACACCACACACTAAGCTATCTCTGAGCATGTTGTGCAGAGTTGTAATGAACTCACAATTTTCCATTAGCTGCTTCAAATTTTCCAAGTAGCATGCAATTGTCTCACCTGGGGCTCTATTCCATGAATTAAGCCAGAACCTCTGTATGGTGATTGAAGGCTTTGGTTGAAAATGATCCTTCAAGAGGCCCACCAATTCATCAAACTTTTCAAATCTGGGGCACTGGGTACTGTCAAATTTTGAATCAAACCATGGGTTTTGCTCCCACAAGAACTCAAGAGGATCGCTCGCCCCTTCTCTTCCGTGTAGTCTTGTTTGCTTGAAAAAAGAATATGAGGCGTACTATGTAATGAGAACAATCACCTGTGGCTGGTTCAAAAGGATCAATTGTCCCAAATTGTGGCACTTTGAGAGGGGATTACTTCTTCAATTCTAATGGAACTTGTTACTTACAATCACTGGGCAAGGTACAGTGCTGATTTCTTTCTAACTTGGTTTCTTCTGTTCAATCTTGTTTTATCCTCATCACCAGTTTGTTGTAAGGGTGGCCAAGTTGCTAATATTAATGATAGAGTTGATCTGCAGACACTTCTTGGATGGAAACATTAAGTTTATTTACAACATACTCAGTAGCTACTACACGTGTGCTTTCAACTCCAACTCTATCTCTACACTGATGGCACTACTCTCCTATTGGTTACTACAGATCATGTGATCTTCCTTAATAAGTATTATTCTTAGAGGTGCATTACACACTAAATAAAACCATAATTACTACACATGGTTACAAGGAAATCAAAGCTGGGAACTAAATATTCAGGGGCATGTGACTTTTCAGAATGGCAGGCAGGAAGGAAAGGGTGATGGTGTAGCTTTGTTAATATGAGATGCAATAAGTATGATGGCAAGAAATGATCTTGGATCAGAAGATGTAGAATCTATATGGATGGAGGTAAGAAATAACAAGGGGAAGAAAATACTGGTGCGGGTAATCTATAGACCCCCTAACAGTAGCTACTGTAGGACAGGGAATAAATCAGGAGATAATGAGGGCATGCAAAAAGGCAGTACATTAATCAAGGGGTAACTTTAATCCTCATGTAGATTGGAAAAATCAAATTGGTGAGGTAGCCATGAGCAAGAGTTCATAGAGTATATTTGGGACAGTTTCTTAGAACAATATGTTGTGGATGCAACTATGGATCAGGTTATATTGGATCTGGTAACATGTAATGAAGCAGGGTTAATAAATTATCTCAGAGTAAAAGATCCCCTAGGAAACAGTGACCATAACATGGTAACATTTAGCATTGAGTTTGAGAGAAATTTGGGGCAGAAACAACTGTGCTAAACTTAAATAAAGGTAATTACAAAGGAATGAGGGCAGAGTTGGCTGGAGGGGACTGGGAAATTAGTTTATCAGAAAAGACAGTTGATGAACAATGGCAGACGTTTAATAAAATAATTCATGACTCATAACAAAAATATATCCCAGTGAGGAAGAAGGATTCTAGGAAGGGGATAAACTAATCATGGAAGTTAAGGATAGTATCAAATTGAAAAAAAAAACACACAATGTGGCAAAGATTAGTGGTAAGCCAGAGGATTGGGAAACCTTTGAAAGCCAACAAAAGATGAACAAAAAAATAATAAATGAGGGAGAAAATAAACATTGAGGGTAAACTAGCAAGTAATATAAAAATGGACAGTAAGAGCTTCTTAGAGAGTGAGGCCCCTTAGAGAGCGAGGCTGGGGAAATAATAATGGGGAGCCAGGAAATGGCAGAGGAATTGAATAAATGCTTTGTATCAGTCTTCATGGTAGAAGATGCTAATGACATTCCAAAAATTCTAAATAATCAAGAGGAAAAAGTGGGGAGAAATAAATACAATCACAATCACTAGAGAAAAGGTACTAGGGAAACTAATGGGGCTAAAGGCTGATAAAGCCTGGACTTAATGGGTTGCATCCTAGGATCTTAAAAGAAGTAGCTACAGAGATAATGGATGCACTGGTAGTAATCTTCCAAGTACTCTTACATTCTGGAAAAGTCCCAAAGGATTGGAAAACTGCAAATGACCCTTATTCAAAAGGGAGGGAGACAACAAACAGGTAACTATAGGCCTATTGGCTTGAACTTCGTCATTGGGAAAATGTTAAGACTATTATAAAGAATAGCGGAGCATTTAGAAATGCATAATATAATCAAGCAGAGTCAGCTGGCTTCAGGAAAGGGAAATTATGCCTGGCAAATTTATGAGGATTTTTTGAGGAGGTAACAAGAAGGATGGATAAAAGGGAACCAATAGATGTAATATATTTGGATTTTCAAAAAGTGTTCGATAAGGTATCACAAATAAGGTTACTTAATAAGATAAGAGCTTATGATGTTGGGGGTACTATATTAGCATGGATAGAGGATTGGCTAACTCATAGAAGACAGAGAGTTGGGATAAGGGGAGCATTTTCAAGTTGGCAACCTGTAACTAGTGGAGTACCAAAGGAATCAGTGCTGTGGTCACAATTATTTACAATATATATTAATGACTTGGATGAGGGAAAAGAATGAACTATCGCCAAGTTTACGTATGGCACAAAAATTGGTGGAAAGGCAAGCGGTGAGGATGACGCAAATAGTTTACAGAGGGATATAGATAGGTTAAGTGAGTGGGCAAATATCTGGCATATGGAATATAATGTGGGAAAATGTGAGGCTATGCACTTTGGCTGGAAGAATAGAGGAGTGAATATTATTTAAATGGAGAAAGACTGCAGAAAGCTGCAGCATAGATAGATTTGAGGGCCCTCAAGCATGTCCACAAAAAGCTACCATACAAGTTCAGCAGTTAGTAGGGAAGGCAAATGGAATGTTGGCCTTTATTTCAAAGGTAACTGAGTATAAAAATAGGGAAGTCTTGCTAAAACTATACAAGGCACCAGTTAGACCACACCTAGAATACTGTGAACAGTTTTGGTCCCCTTATCTAAGGAAAGATACACTGGCATTGGAGGCAGTCCAGAGAAGGTTCACTAGGCTAATCCTGGGTATGGAGGGATTTTCTTATGAGGAGAGGTTGAGTAGTTTGGGCCTGTACTCACTGAAGTTTAGAAGAATGAGAATCAACCTTATTGAAACATATAAGATTCTTAGGCTTGACAAGGTAACTCTTTCAAGTACAAACCTGTTTCAGATGAAGTTACATTGTTTCATAGTTTGCCATTGTGAGATTTGAACTCTTGATCTTGGGATTACAAACCCAGTACCATAACCACTTGGCTATTTAGGTAGATGCTGAGAGGTTGTTTCTCCTTGTGAGACAGTCCAGGACCAGAGGGCATAATCTCAGAGTAAGGGGGTGCCCATTTAAGACAGAGATGAGGAGGAATTTCTTCTGTCAGAGTGAACCTGTGGAATTTTTCACTGCAGAGGGTTATAGAGGCTGAATCATTAAATATATTCAAGGCTGAGATAGATTTTTAATCAGTAAGGGAATCAAGGGTTATGGGGAAAAGGCAGAGAAGTGAAGTTGAGGATTATCAGATCAGCCATGATCTTACTGAATGGCGGAGCAGACTCGATGGGCTGACTGGCCTACACCTGCTCCTACATTTTATGAAATACAACAAAGTCACAAATCATAAATCTGTAATGGTCTAATAGATTATCCCTACAACATTATATTTTAATTCCTCTTTAGCTCAATCTCCCAGCACCAATAGAGATTGTTTGTAATGCAATGAACACTGCATAATTTTTAAGTTCATATATATATAAATTATATATATATATATATATATATATAAATATACATATATATACACATATATGTATATGTATACACACACATACATATATATATACACACATATATATATGTGTGTGTGTGTATGTTTTAAGAAAGATAAAATGGTTTCAGTTTCATTTAGGTTGTTCATGAGTTTTATTGCCCAGGAATCTGGATAGATTCCTAACTAAAATGCCAGCTCCTTTGGGTTTGTTTGTCCATGTCCATTTTAATGAGGTTTTACAACCCCTGAAGTTAAATAATTGGGTTAAAAGGGCTTAAAAGTTGTGATTCTAGAAAAAAACACAAAGTAGAAAAACGTACTTTTGCCAGACGACAGTGGTCAAGTGGCACACACACAGTGAAAAGACAGAAGAGAGAGATCAGTGTGTGTCAGAGGGAGAAGACAGGAAGTTTAAGCTCTCCTATAAGAGAGAGAGAGAGGCTCGCAACTTCCAAGCTCCCCAGCGTCAGATTTGGGAAGTACCTTAAAGATGCACAGGGAAATCCCTCTGGGAAGTTCCCAGGTAAGTGTTTGAATGGCAAATGCCCAGAAGTACACACTTCCTCTGGACTGCAGTGGGAACCATCTGAAAAAGTGGTTTAAATTGCAAACTTTGGATGGTTCCACCAGGGTTATACCAATAGTTCCTCAGAAAAAGTTAGAAGAATTAAAACCACTTCTAATTTCTGAGTAACTATTGTAAAGACCCAGACTGACCCCACAGGACTCCCCCACACCCTCGACTCTCCCCCACACAGGACACCCCCCAACCCCCACCCCTATCCCTATCCCCACCAACCTCTGACACCCCCAGCCCTGACCTCTGACACCCCCACCTTCTGATACCCCTCACCCCTGACCTCCGACAGCCCCAACACCCCCGACATCCCCAACTCCCGACTGCCGACACCCCCACCAACACCAAACCCCTGACCTCAGACAACACCCCTCCCACCTCCGACACCCCCCAACCCCCAGACCTCCAACTGAACACCCCACCTCCCCCATCTTCTGGGCCTCTGACTGACAGCCACCCCACTGGACCACCCCCTACCCCCCTCCAGACGGTCCCCATACACCCCCACCTCAGAAATCCTATGGACTTATCTCAGGCACTTATCTTCTTCCTGGCCTGTCAATTTCCCTGGCGCTTGAAACTTACCTGCTTGACAGCAGCAAATCCGATAAAACGGGGGCGTGGCCACATTGAATATGCTGGAGCTACACTTTGCTGGGGCCCGTGAGGTGTTTTTCGATACAGGCCTCATGCAGCTCCAGCGAACGGAAGTGGCAATGTAATTTTCAAGATCAGGGAAGGAAGTATTTATTTCTTCTAATTTTTGCAGGCCAGCACTTTCCAATGCTAATGGGTGGTTATGGTCCTACAAGGGGCCAGTGATTTACTGAATAGTCAGTTATAGAACTCAGTAAAGTGATCAGTTTAGCAGAGGTGCTACTGGAAGTCTAGGGTTTAGGGAATTCATCTGTTTGCTCTGTAGTTGAAGAGACAGTTTTGAGTGAGGTTTTGGGGTATCTCAGGGATAGATATGAGTTGATGAAAAACATCCAGTGAATGCTCAGGAATTCACCAGAAGCCTTTATGTCAAGCTAGAGGTACCTCTTTACTGGTTTAAGTGTCTGTAAAGATATTGCTGGGGTAAAGGTATAGTATGAATTTGAGGCACTAGTGTGTTTGTATGGAGACCTTTCCAACCTTTTTATCAGGTGTGATAAAGTTATTTTTTCTTGTTTTAATAAATGTTTTATTCTTTGTGTTAAAAGTTCCTCAGCAGACTCCTGTGAATTTGTTCAGTAACTTTCCTCCATGGTTTCTAAAAAAAACAGTTAGGGTCTATCGAACCAGGTTTCACTCTGGGATCCGACTTGTCCAGTATTATCATCAGCTGGGATCGTAACAGTAAATATTATTAAATTGAAAATGGCTCACACTCCACAACCCCTTCCAGTGCCCTCCATGGATCATTGCATTGGAAGGGCCATGAATTAAGTTGAGACCTGGATATCCCTGGGAGGCTCCTCAAATCCTTGTAGGGTTGGAGCATTTGCCTTCTGTAAACCAGGTCAGAGGCAGAAGAAGGGTTGGAGTTTGTGTTTCAGGCTGAGAGTTCCTCATCACTGCCTCATCAGGCCAATATACTGAACAACAACAACCTGATGATCAGCGGGATTGTGGCCCACCTACTAATCTGGGCCTGGATTGTGGCCTTCTGTCTTGAAGATCATGAAAATGTTTGAAGGTTTTCCTACCCGCCCCTCTCTCACAGAGAGAACAGATGAGGTTAAGAGGAACTGGCATCCTTCATGGAACAATCACCCTCCCTGGAATCATCACCCTCCCTAGAACTGGTACCACTCCCAAAACTAGTGACCCCACTGGAACTAGTGCCCCTCTCTAGAGCCCTTGCTCCTTGCTGGAGTCAGGGCCCCAGTGGAACCAATCTCCCTCCTTGGATCCGATACCACCCTCTGAAGTTTGCAAGTTCATCTTGCAGTGCACCCAGTGGAGAGGCTTATTCAAATTTTTACCTTCCTTTCCCACTCTCCCTGCAATCTTAAGTGGGGCCTTTGTCAGAGATCAAAGCGCTCATGTTGGGTTGCTGGCTCAGTGAGATTCAGGGTTTGATCATTTCTTTTAATCTATTCTGCTTGTTGCTCTGTGGTGGCCATGGTGCCATTATACAGGGACAGGACATCATCATACTGATTAATTGCTCCTGCCTTCGACAGTCTGAATCTCCATCGAGTTGGGTCTGAAAGGTAGGAATAGCTGGTTGAATTGTAAATGTGCATCTTGTTCTATGGTAGGTTATTGCTCATGTACTAATATAACTAATTCCCAACTTACAACAGCTGAGGGGTTTTTGGACAGAGAACATCAGAAACCATCTGGGTTTTGACACTAGAACCAGACTCAGAATGTTCCATCTTGTATCTAAGAAGCACCACAATGACAATGTTTCCATAGTAATTCCCTGATCTATAAGATGATTCATCAACAACGTCATGTACTAAAATACATGCAAAGTTTGTTTTAATTATGTTAGTTGTTAGTTACAGTACTAGTTGCTTGTAATAATTAGAGGTAATGTAAGATCGTTTACTTTTGTTGGGAATTGTAATATAATATTAACCCCTTTACAACCACTTTTCTTCCTTCTATGCATTCAGCTCCCTCAGCTCTAATGCCTGTCTTTTATTATTTATTCCCTATCTGTTTTTGTTAACATGATAATTATGGTTTTAATTGAAAAAGCATTTTGGCGTTGATTACACATTTTGACATTTTTAAGGATCAATTTACACATTTGCCTCACACCCCCAGGGCTTGATGATACCTTTCATTTTTGTAAATTTGTTTTTATTTAAATTAGATTTCCAGATTTAATAATAAGGTTAGATCACATTCCTCTCTCCCTTTTCTATATCTCCAACAGAAAAATAACTCTTGCTTAAAGCTTATCTAACAGAAACATTTCATTAAAGATTAAAAGTGAAGGAGAGTTCTCAGCGAGAAACTTCCTCTAGCTGAGTTTAGCATTCCTGTCATTGTGGGATGTAGTTCTGAATCCGTCAATCACTAAAGAACTCATTACTTGTTAAGTTCTGGTATGTGCTTGTCTGGCATTGTTGGATATTTCATAACTGACAGTTTTAGACCAGCGATCACGAGCTGAGAAGAAGTTACACTTCCATCGAGGACCCTGCTCAATGAGCCCATGTCAGCTGACTGGCAAAGAGACATCTTCGTAACTTCAACCTGTAGTGTGCTTCTAACTGTTTGTCTTCAGGAGATTTCCCATGACTATTTGTCTAAAACATAAACAGTCTGCCCTGAAATACTTATCCATAAAGTAAAACTCCCTTTAACTTTAATAGACATTGTCTCACAGATTTGGAGGTGTGTGTTTGGAGTTCTATGGATTGCACAACTCAAACTAGTGAATGAACCTACACAGTCACTATTGTCTATTGACTAGTCACTAATGACACAGTTTTATGTTCATGAGATTAATTTGCTATTTTAATTGGAAACATTGACCGATTTTTAAAAAACTGACTGACCATTAAATAACAAAATAGAATCCATTAAAGTAGCAAAGTTGTTTCATTCGCACATGTTAAGCAGCCATATACTAGGGTCACACTGCCTAATTTCTAGCTTTATACTCTGTAAGTTACCAGAAATAACATTATTCTGATAAATATCAGCTGTCAAAGTTCCAAGCAATTAACTGCAAATTGTTTGAGCTTGCAGTAATAGTGCAGTTGCAAGCTTTTAGTCAGAAACCTGGAAGATGCTGGCAAATCACCATCCACATTAATGGTAAAAATCAAACAAAATGTCCCTGTAAAATAATATGTATTATAAATGTAACAAAACTTTAATACTTTTCATAATATTATTGTGGGATTCTGGTTGTCTGTGTGGCTGCTTTAATTAAATTAGAATCAGATAGACTGCAAGGTTGAAATTATCAAAAGAAGTTAGGTGTAAAAGGCTTTTGAAATGCTAATGAGTAAACATGGGTGAGGGCAGCATGTGGGGTGTGAAGTAAATTTGCATTTTAAGATAAGTGGAAAGGTGTTTGGGCTTCAAAGGGCGGTAGGATGTTTAAAACTAACAAGATAAATAGGGCAAGGTTATTGTGCTTATTTTCACCAAAAGGAAGGAGGCCATATTGACAACATGAAAGATTTTTGTATTAAGGGAAAAGAAAATTTCCAAATACCTGTAGAACAATGGAATTTCCAGATTAAAGAGAGAGAAAACATATATAAAGAACGATGCAAGGCTATATAAGGAGGTGGCCATGTGAGATCAAAAGGTACACCATGTGAAGCAGTCCTGGGGGAAAAGCCTCCAGCAATTTTAGCAGAAGTCTACTGTGTCCAGTAACGAAAGCTGTGTTACAAGCCTTTGGAATTCCATTGTCAAGTGGGTGCTGTGGTAACCTGCTGGGTTGATCTTATAATTACAGGTCTACTTTGAACTATTGCCTTAAAAGGGGTGTTTAGTTGTGAGCCTGTTTAATTAAGAATTTTGGGAACTGTTAAGATTAAATAACCATGTAACTGTAAACTTGTGTGTGTTTATTGTTTTCCTTTTGTTAATAAATGTTTTAACTTAATTTTAAAATCTCCAAAGGTACTAGTAGACTCAATTCTTATAGATCCAGTGCATAAGTACAAAGTGTAAAACTGTTGTGATAGCATGGCTAAGTTTCCCTTGTGGATTTGGTCTGCCTGGCATATATCACCTGCCCCGTCATAACATAAAATATAACAATTACTCTGAAAAAGATCAGAATTATCTGATAACAGGATATAGCTGACACTTAAAAAAAATCATTTAAACGTTGTTCTTTTTGATCTGTCAGTCGGTAATTGGCTCCAAGTACCCATTTTTCTTCTTGCATCATAGGTAAAAAGTTCACCTTGTTAAAGCTGAACTTCATGACAGATACTTTTCCTCTGGATTATTTGAATCGAGATTGGACATTTTAGTCAAAAGAAAAAGGGTTGGAAACACTCAGCAGGTCAGGAAACACCTGCGAAGACGGAGAGAGAGTAAACGGCTTGGATGAAAGATCATTGACCTGAAGTTAACAGTTTCTCTCGCCACATGTACTAGAGTCTTTCCAGCACTTCAAATTTCCAATATCTGCAGTAATTTGCTTTTGTTTTAGATGATTGGATCATTGATTTGATATTTGAATATGTGGTTTGGCAAATCTCTACACTACACTTATCAGATTAAGTCTGTCCTTCTTAAATAAAACAACGCAAAGTGAGTGGCCAAGTTAACTGACTCCTTTCTGACAGCAGAAATTCAAAGATGGTTGAGTAAACCATCAGGTAGTTGTAATGTTGCTGATGTGAGATTACCTCTTCCAGTTGGCCTAGCATTGATTCAAAATGCCAACTTACCCCAGTGCACTTTTAATGTTCGCCTTGTATTGCTTCAAGTGTGTTTAAGTGATACCAAATGTGCAATGTAATGCATCATTAATTTTAATATCTAATCCAGTCAAACTATCCTGTTCTTGCTGATAGGTTATTTCTTATCGAGTCTAATTATGTGCATCCTTATCTGTGGACAGGCCATCATGCTTGGAAATCAGAAATCCCTTTACATCTACAGATGTTATAAAAACTCCAGTTTAAGAATACTCTTTGTCACAAATTACATTATTTTACCTTGTGTATTTTAACAATAAGTAGACCCTTGACAGATATTTGTTGTTAATTTTTATCTCTAGCTTGTTCAGTGTAAAGAGAAGCCTAGAATTTAAAAATTTAAACATGAAAATGTTAAAAAAAATCATCTCTAATTAAATCCAATTTAATTCTAATGAATTCTGCTGCAAATTGACTTCCTTCTCTGCTGAATCAAATAAATCTCTCCCCACTTTTCTTCTTCTTTCAGTTGGGATTTTAAACCAAGGCCCCATCTATGTGTTCCTGTTGTTCAGGTGGATGTCCAGGGAGTTTTCCCAGTGATCCTGGCCAAAATTCCTACCTCAAGCAACACCAGTTGATCTGATCATTCGCCTCATTTTCTGAAGATGTGATGAGCTACTACATCAGTACAACTTCAACATTTCTTTTTCCTTTTCTCCCCTCACTATGCTCCATGTCCTGCTGAAGAGAGAATCACAGGCCTAGGAATGTGTCTTCCTATTGCAGGTCAAATCCAATTGGACTTCTAGGGGAGAACACAATTTAGCTTTTTTTTTAGGTAAAGGAGTTGAAAGCTTAGAGATAAATGGAGGGGAGGGGTTGGGTTATTTTGATTAAAGGGTGAAAACAGGCTTAATTGGTGTCATGATAATAAGGTTCATCCACTTGAAAGTCTTGTTTTTGGGTCTAATTGCTGATTATTATAATTTGAGCTTGCCAAAACAGACATTCAGGTTTAGCACTCAAATGTTGATTTGCATGGAGTAGTATATCCGTTCACTCACCCATTTCCACTGATGATGCAAATTGTGCTTGTTGACACACAGCAGTGGGTTTCAGAATGGCTGAAGGACCAAGAGAAAGGAGACACAGGTTCTTAGGTCACTGGATGTTCTGGTAGAGGAGGTCCAGAGAAGGAGGGTTGTCCTGTACCTGCAGTTTGGACAAAGTCAGCCCTCCTCTCCCTCTTGCCTGCAGCAACTTGTGCTGCTCTTCCTGGCCTCATAATCACCTCCCATTCCTCGTGCAAACCAAGAAGGACCAATAGCAAGGTGTCAATGTCCAAGCAGTCCCTTTCTCCTGGTGACTCCTAGGAGGTGGAGAACCACAGCGCTTACTTTTTATAGGCGAAGTCCTCGGAGAATTTCAGAAAAAAATATTGACAGTGTTGGTGGTATCTTGGCAAGGTCCCAGAAAGTCTTTTGATGAATTTCAGAAGTCCTCCCCAAACCTCCAGCAGCAAGTGTACAGTAGAAGGTGATATAACTTTAAATAGCAATCAAAATCTTCAACAACAATTTATTACTCCTATTCAGCTGATTGTTATTTGAAGAGGGTGTTACACCAAGTGTTATCCTCTAAAATGCTGTGCAGCCTCTTTACTGAGTGATAGGAAACATAAATGACAATCAGCCCCTTTAAATAGTCCACCACGTGGCTGTTTCTTATACACGCTCCAACTCTTTTACAAAGATTGCATCCTGCACTAAATATGGGTTAAACCAGCTTAAGACTCCATCTTGACCATGTGGAGGGTCCTTTAAGTGCATAATGCCCATTATGCCCATTAGTCTCCCAATTTATGGTTATCATAACGCTACAGTAATGCATCTATTTTTGTTCAAAAAGTGGAACATACCACAATTAAACAATAAGGATAAGTAATTAATTCAGTCATAAAAGGCTTATCTGAAAAAGAAAGCATTTAGCTGCTTCCAAAGTAACAAAATACACATCAGAAAGAGCAGAGACGAATTCTGACAGGAACTGATGAGGAGCAGTTTAGAATCTTATTTTCATTTTGACCACCAGATGGCATCACAGTCATGAAACCAATCTGTCTTTTCCTTAGTGACACATGTTTCATAGATACTTTGGTTTGTAAATCTTAATACTATTAATAGAAAACGAACCAAGACTAATGAAGTTTGTGACATGAACATATACACTCAGTCCACCAATTGTGGAGTCGCACCACTGTTTGCTGATATCCTGTGAATACCATAGTGTTGTCTTCCATTTACTCAATGTATATTCCAAAAACAGGGTGTGTACTAACAACCTACTTGTCAGTTAAGTGGATAGTCACTAAATGACCCAAAGGAGCCTGCATCAGTTTTGACTTAAAACTTTTGTTGATTTTTCAGTAGTGGAGTTAATCTGTTTTTGATCTGTCGATAGTTTTCAACAGCCCTCCAGGATAGATGATTTTGATCAGTAAATCTTCCCTTTCATGTGCCATCTTACAAGCTTTAATAACTATTGGATAATAGATAACTGGCAGTCAACTATGAGATTGTAATTGAATTGAGTGGTTGTAATAATGTCATAATACCGCAAGAGCAAAGGTGGGTGAACTAACTTTGAACATCATCTCGAGATGAAATTACTGCCTTCAACGGCACATATTGTCCTTCATATGGATCAATATCACTCTCCTGTGGTTTTAAAATCTTTCCACAATATTAGCCAATGGGCTAGAAATGGCTTTGCCTACATTCAATCACAGCAATCAGAATTCATTTGTGAATGATGCTGAATGGTTTGCATTCACGTCATCATGTATTTGGTTGACTTTGCTGTAAGGTTTTCTCTCAATGCAGGAAAGAACTTAGACTTGATGGAATGACGCATCCCTTAGACTTTTGTCTTTGTTAATCTGACAGTTTTAATCCATACTATTACAGTAGATAAAGTGCAATGTGCTCTAAGTCAATGATAGGTTCTTTCATCACTTTTATTCAACTTGGTACTCTAGCCTTTATGATTTTCCCATCCTGTACTGTGTATATATCAGCTGCATCTCGTCTGGGCTTTCACTTTCGGCAGCTTCAAGCACACTGCTAGTTTTTGCAGAAAATTACTTTTTAAACTTTGTTGAACTCACTATTGAGATCTTGATGTTTGATTTGAAGTACTGCTCAAAGTGGCAATGGCATCTTCAACTGTTTTTTTAAAAACATGAATGAAGAGTGAGTGAAATGGATTAACTCTTTAAGAACCATTAAGAAATGCTAGGATCATTTGAGAAATGTGGAGAAAATTTCAAGACATTGAGCCAAACAGCTTCTTAAAAGGTAATGCATTTTGGGAGGACTAACAAGGCAAGGAACACAATGAATGGCAGGACACTAGAAAATACAGAGGGTCAGAGAGACCTTGGTGTGCATGTCCGTCCATAGATCCTTGAAGGCAGCAGGACAGGTAGATGAGGTGATTAAGAAGTCATATGGCATACTTGCCTTTATTAGTTGAGGCATTGAATACAAGAGCAGGGAGGTGATGATGGAGCTGTATAATAAGTTAATTAGGCCACATCTGGAGTACTGAATGCAGTTCTGGTTGCCACAATATAGGAAAGATGTGATTGCATTGGAGAAGGTGCAGAGAAGATTCACCAGGATGTTGCCTGAGCTGGAACATTTCAGCTATGAAGAGAGACTGGATAGTTAGAGTTGTTTTCCTTGGAGTAGAGAAGGCTGAGGAAGGAACCTGACTGATGTGTACAAAATTATGAGGGGGATCAATAGGAAGAAACTTTTCCCCTTAGTGGAGGAGTCAATGAGCAGGGGGCATAGATTTAAGGAAAGGGACAAGGGGTTTAGAGGGTATTTGAGGAAGAATGCTTTCACCCAGAAGTTGGGGGTATCTGTAACTCACTGCCTGAAAGGTTGGTAGAGGCGAGAACCCTCACAGCATTTAAGAAGTATTTAGATGAACACTTGAAACGCCATAGCATACAGGGCTATGAGTCAAGTGCTGGAAAATAGGATTAGAGTAGATAGAGGCTTGACAACCAGCGCAGATGTGATGAACCAAAGGGCCTCTTTCTGTACTGTAAAACTCAATGAGTCTATGACTAATCATCACCCTTTACCAAATATTTCACAACAGAAATAAAAAGACAGAAAATGTTGGAAACACTCAGCAGGTCAGGCAGCATCTGTGGAGAGAGAGTTAACATTTCAGGTCAACAAGTTGTGTTCCCCCAGGAAGAGGGACATAAAGGGGAGAAGTCTGCCTCCAACCTGATGGCCGGCAGCTCTAGCAGTCTTAGCAGCACCAGAGCTCTGTAGTGGGCATGGCCGGTGCTGCAGGAAGGAGAGCAATGGCTGCTGCAGGAAGATAAGTCCTGGGCCTTTAGGGCAGGGAGGAACCCGAGAGCCTTGTGGGGGCGGGGCCCAAATTTTGAAGGTCAAGCAGCCATGATGGATGTGGTGGGTGACATCTGTTGGGGGGGGGCAGTGGGGGGTGCCCTGGATACACACTGAATGGGTTGCCCCCACCCCTGCCCCTTCCGTCCCCTTCCTGCCATTTTTCATCCAGGCCACGATAAAATGGCCTTCTTACTCCTTGACCCCAACTGCATTATGGCACGGGAGGTGTATTATCTTAGTCAATAGGCTTGCTAATAAGCCTAATTGACCTTTAGTTATTCATATATATATAGAGTGAGGATGACAATTTTGGACTGAGCATATTAAAGGGGTCAGCTTGAGGTTGAGGTTGAGCTTGAGGTGGTGGGCCAGCCACCCGACATATCTTAATGTGCCCCCCTGCTGAAAACGCACCTGGCAGGGGTGGTGGGTAGAGATGTGGTGGGAGGAGCATAAAATCCAGCCCAATAGCCTTTTTATCAGAACTGGAAAATATTTGTGATAAAACATTTTAATGAAGTGTACAGTCAGGGAAAAAAGGGCAATGAAAGAACAAAAGGCGAGGTCTGTAGAGGCTGGAGTGATTAAATGACAAAGTGATGATGGTGAAAAGGAAAGGGAGCAGGTAATGAGATAAGTGTAGAAACAAAATATGGGCCCAGAGGAGGGTAAATAGCTACAGTGGAATATCAGAGGGAAGCATTTAAAGTCAGGTAAAGATTAGCCTTCAAATGTAGTGAGAGAAGAGAAGGTAGATCCAAGGAGTCAGCTGTGTCCTGTTTCAATTGTGCAGCATGTTCATTCATCAAATGACATAGATTTATATTCAGTATACAGCATGAGAAAAGGTGATTTGACCCAAGCGGTGTTTATATTGTGCATGAGAATTCTCCCGATCTAATTTTCTCTGCACCCTGCAGCCACAGATGGAAAGCAGTTTTTTATATCCAACCCTTCTAACCTCTAAATAGAATGAAAGATTCATAGAATAGTTCAGCACAGGAGGCCATTTTACGCATCAAGTCTGTCCAGCTCTTTTGAATGCCGACATGTATCACAACAGTAGTTATAAGGCGTGCACTTGGCGAGCTGCACTCTGATGGGAACTAGGAGGTGACTGCAGAGTAACATCATGCAGCGACCACAAGGGTCGCCTGTTGGACCTCAAGGTTGAGGTGCAGCTAGGGCACAGGCTGGATGACAGTGCAGTGCTGGGGCAAGGGCTGCCCTGCTCTGTGTGGTTGAGGTGAATTGGTGGTTGGGGGCAAGGGCTGCATTGCGGTTAAAGCAAGTTGTGTAGGGGTCGGGGGATGGAGGTTGGAGGAAGAGCTGCACTCCGGTTAGGCGAGGTATTGGGAGAGGACAACACTTACACTCCAGTTGATGATAATGCACAAGCATTTGCGGGGGGTGGGGGGAGTTGGGGGAGGGAAGCAGCCACATATTAGGGAAACCTCATATAAAGTGACCATTCCTTGGCAGCTAAGACAGTTCAGGTGCAGCCACGTTGATGTGCTTGGAGTCAAGATTCCAGCTTATCTGCTCATTTTCAGAGGCCTGAAAGTGCAACCAAATGCTCCAGAGCTCTTCACCCCTCAGCCACAGACTGCAAACCAATGAACATTTTAGTGGACTGCAGAACAATTGGATTACTACGCATATTATACAATCTCTTTGCGAAAGCTGAACATGGAGCAGTCACTGGTGGAAGTGCTCACAGCTCCTTGCAATGTCTTCATTCAGTATCCATCATGGTTTAAGCTAACAGTGCAGCCTTGCAGTGTGGATTAGGAGAATGCCTGTGCCTGAGCTGAGACCACAGCATGCAGTCCAATGGGCAAAGTTGCTGCCAGTTGATCAGGTTGGAGTAGGGCAGAGGTCGGTAGGGTTTTGGGCAGCCATGCAGCACACTAATCTCTGGCCATCCAAGTGGTTGCCAGCATTTTCTGGGATATGTTAAGGACCCTTCACGCTTAACCAAGGGATGTTCTTGGAACACCCAAGCTAACCCATGTGTCTCTCCCTCTCTCTCTTTCATCCTGCAGGAGGAGTATATCAGGAGCATGGATCCTGGTGACCTAGCTGTATGCCTCATGGATTACAGAGAACAGAGATGGAGGAGAAGAGAGTGACGGAGGCACCTGGTTGCGCAGAGGGAGGAGTAGCACCCTCAGGAAGCGAAAAGCTGGGGCTCCCACACATTGTTGAAGGGCCACAGTGAGCCGTGGTTGGTCGGCACCTAGCTAGACCCAAGGTCCATAGACGCCACCTTTCATTCCTGCAGATGACCGAGAACCAGTGTAATTGAGGCTGTGCAGGTCTAGGGAACTAGTTGGTCACATCTTCCAACTGCTGCAGGATTTGGCGCCATGGGGACAAAGAGGGCAACCACTGCCAGGGGTGTGACAGTGACCACGGTGCTCAATTTTTATGCAAATGGCTCCTTTCAGGGCTCCACAGGCGACCTTTGTGGGATCTCACAAGCGGCCACCCATAAATGCATCCATGAAGTCAAGGACACCTGCCAGGCCAGATGCTAAGTATGCCTGGCATGTGTGGGGGATGAGTGGTGACGTGAATGTGATGAGCACAATGAAAGTGTGTGTGAGAGTGAATGGTGATGTCCCTTAGATTGGCAGTGAGTGACATAGCTGTGGATGTGTGTTGGGTTTGTGAGTGTGTGAGTTGAGAATGATGAAGAGAGTGACTTACCCTGGTGGAACGGAGGAGATCACTCATCCTCTTTCAGCACTGGGTGGCTGTCATCTTTTTCAAGGCATTGGCGCTGACCACCGCTGCCACCTTCTTCCTAGCCAGAATGATGACCTTTCTTGCTGGTCTTCGCCCAGAGAAGGGTAGAGGAAATCTCTGTGGGCCTCCACAGTGTCCAAAAGAGGCCCGAGGGATGCGTTACTGGATTGGAAGGAGCTGCAGTCTTCTTGCCTTTTGGGGCAATATCTTCTGTGCAGCAGTCCTGGACTGGAAGCACTGAGAGGTGTGCAATCGAGTGAACTTCAAATATGGCACCTGGCTGAGGAGGCGGCGAGGTGACAGCATGGTGGGTGAATGAGAGCTTGCCTGCCATCGAAATGGTGTGTTTCCCGGGAATGCATGATTAACGAGGAGGGATTGGGATGATACAGTGTGAAAAGCCGCCATTGTGGTCGGCAGGTAAAAAGTTCTTTTTCCTGCCTGCTACCGCTGCCTACCACCATGGGATCATTACGGGTATGGAGCCTTGTCTTCTTAGTGCAGCAAAAAGGTGTTTCCTCCTCCACAAAGTTTTTCTGAAACAAAGATGATTTTCTTTCAAAATTGATTGCAACTGATTTCGGAAGTTGTAGCTCACTTACCTCACAGTACCAGGCCTCAATCTGACCTATGGGATCTGTTCTCAGCATTATATCGTGCTGAGTGGTTTGTCCTTGGGGTAGCTATTGGATGTGCGCGAGTGAAATGTACACATTTTAAGAGCTGAAGTGTCCAGTTAATAGATTTTACTGTCAAATATGGGATGCAATCATCCAGTCCCATTGGCAACAGTTGTCATAGTGGGCGGGGGAAGGGAAAAATTTGGCCTGAGGTGCAGAAATTGGTTTCACGTGAAAGCACAGCGTGATCATCTAATGTTGTCTGCCATGGTGAGATGGGAATCCTGCTGGAGGCCAGGAGGCGAAGGTGTTGGTCGGGGGGGGGGTGAGGTTGTGGGGCAGGGGATGAAGGCATCAAGAGGGTGAGGTTGGGAGGAGGGAGGAGAGAGTAAGGGGGTAGGATGATGTAATGGGGGAGCCTGCAGCAAGTGGGGAGGTATGTGAAAGGAGGGAGGAAGATGTAAGGGAGGAGTTTGGAGGGGGAGAAGGTGTCTGGGGAGAGGAGGGAGCTCAGAATGAGGGAAGGTGTCTGAGAGGAAGGAGGGAGTAAGGGTGAAGGAAGTTGTCCATGAGGAGGTGGGAGTAAGGGTGGAGGGGGGTGATGTCTAGGTGAGCATGCAAGGGAGGGGCCTGTGGAGTAAATGACTGCCTCCTGGAAGCAAACTGAGGGTGAGCATGGTAGGATGGAATGGTGAGTGTGAGTGGGGGCACCAGGATCCAGTAGGTGGGAGGGTGAGGATGCTTTGATAATGGCAATAGAGACAGCAAGGGTGGTTGGTGGGGACTCGAAGGCAGACATGCACCCTGAAAGTGGGAAGGAGGAGGTCGGGAAGGTCAGTGTGGATGGGGCTGGGGTTCTCAGGAAGGTAGGGAACATAAATGTTCACCTGGATCTCTGGGAAAGATAAGCACTCAGGTTGAAAGGTGATGGTGGGGAGATGGAAGTTGATGCCAGGGGGATCACCAGTGACAGGGAAAAGGACGTGGGTGATTGGGGGAGCGGAAAGGACAGGGGAGCTGACAAGATACTTCACTAATACCATGGCTGTCGAATCAAAAGTGAGCGGAGCCCCATGTTGGACAGGCACAGGTGCTGCATGGGATTGCAGTCAGTGGGTGGGCGGAGATGCAGCTCAGCTCAGATGGACAACTGAAAGAGAACCCCAGCAGACAGCATTGAAAATGCTCGAGACAGTAAGGTGAGTGTGGTGGATGAAGGCTCTGTGTGCGTGAGAGAGTGCTTGCATGTGGCTCAAAAAGTCCTTGCCACGCACATACTTCTCCCTCCAGAACACTCATGGTCTGGACGTGTGCGATTGAACTGCTCAGGGTGGGGTGGGAGTTTGGGGGGGTGGATATAGGGGGTGGACTGGCAAAGTCTGTCAATGAAGCTGAAAGTCAACATTACACATTATTCAGTGAAAATGAATATATTTTCGGATTATAAAATGACAAAATGTGTTCACCTGTACAACCACTTTTGATCAGAATTTCTTAACTTTTCTAGATTTACCACTTCTTCTAGATGCTGCCCTGACATCTGCAGCAAGGGTGGAGACAGCCTGTGCAATAGTTGGCCCTGTTGCCTCTGATGACTTTGGCGTGTATCCTCTGGAGAGCAGAAGGGTTGAGGGCTCCAGCTTGCTTTGTCTATCCTCCTGTGGCCAGCTGCTCCCTCCGTGGTGACAGAGGATGAGGCTGAGAGGCTCACAGGCAAAGGGGACTCGGAGGGAGCGGACAGCATCTGAGATTGTTGAGTAGATGACCCAGGGATGTCCAGCTGATGCTTTTCCTCCCTTCGGATGCCTGAGGGCCCTGGCTTGACTCCTTGAGGGAAAGGAGTACCTGAAGAGACATCGAGGTGCTCTGTTTCCCCCTCGCATTTCCAATTCAGGAACTCACTCATGGTGACCGCGAAGGAGTGCCAGTCTGTGCTTATCTCCACATTTTGCTGGACCAAGGTCTCCATGGTGTCCGCCATCCTTCCCATGAAGACCTCCATATGCGCACATGTGGGCAGCACTTCATCAGAGAGCAGGCAGATGCACTCCTCTGACTCGCATGCCACTCTGTTGAGGGCTTCCGGCAGCTCTGCGTAATGTTCCCCTGCCTTCTGCCGACTCTCCATGATAACTTGGAAGGCTGAATCCAGAGGCACATCATTTGACTTGGTCCTCACTGATACCTCTTCCTTAGCAGTCTTCCAAGTGCTGGGGAGGTCGGCTGATCCTGCTTCCTCCTGCTGTGGACACTTGTCCATGCAGTGACCACCAGATTGTGAACCCGAGCCTGCTCTAGATCTAGGTCCCACAGAGGTGTGTGTCTCTGCACTGGTGGAGGGTGTGGATAAGCGCCAAGCTGCTTATTTCCAGATCTTCAACGCAGGAGGTGTCCTCTTGGCTGGAGGTGAGGACATGGATGGAGCTGAGGGACTGGCTGACTGAGGGCATCGGTCGGTTGGCAGATCTCCCTGTGAACCAAAGGAAAGATAATTAGTTCATGGCAGCAGAGTCAAAAGCAGGAGAGAAAGCACTCACAGTTGAGTGGAGATAGAGATGATGTGGTGCAGGAACCTCCCATGGATGTTCGCCACCAAACTCACCATCACCACAGGCATGGCCCACGTCCTCACCAGTCAGCACGATGGCACACCTCCTCAAATTGAGTGAGGGGCCTAATGTGGGCCACCCACCATCAGTCTGAGGCCTCTCCCTGCTGTCGTGAGGCAGCTTCTCCTACATGAAAACAGATGGAGAGAGTGTGAGCAGGACGCATAGCACTTCATGAATGTTTGTTTCAATGAGCGGAGCCATGGACAGGATGAGGATATGAGCCTGATGGAGATGTGAGGGTGTGTGTGAGAGTTAGTGGTGTTGTCCCTTGAGTTGTGAGATTCCTGTGGCTGTGTGATGGCTTTCAGAGTGATTGAGATGGGAGTGATGAGGTGGTTGACTTACCCTGGTGGGATGGATGAGATCAATCATCCTTTTCCTACACAGGATGGCTGACCTCCTCTGTGCTCTGCTAATGATGACTGCTGCTGCCACAACCTCCCAGGCTGGATTAATGACTCTGCTGGACCTCCTTCAGCCAGATCTAGGGTAAAGGACATCACAGTGGGCTTCTACAGCATCCAGCAGGCACCCCAGAGAGGCATCACTAAATTTGGGAGCTGCCGTCTTCTTTGCTTTCAGGGCCATCTGTAACCTGGAACGGTCCTGTCTGTAGACATGAAGTAGGATGTTTTCTGGTGCACTTTAAATATGGCGCCTGGAGTAAGGAAATGCTGATGTCATAGCGGGGGGGGTGGGGGGGGGGCAAATCCAGGCCCATCCGCCAGCGATCCGGAGTGTTTTCCGTGAATGCATTATGACTGAGGTGGGATGCGGTGCTCTGGGAAGGGGACAGTAAGGCCTGAACACCCGTCATTGTGGCCGGCAGGTAAAACGACTTTCTTCACATCCGCGACTGCACTTAGTACAAATCCGGGATGAATCCGCCCATGGTGTTCCAGCAAATTCAGGCTCATGATATTGTTCATTTATTGTGATTGATGAAGAAGAGGATTCTCAGGAAGGTAGGGAACATGTAGGTTCACCTGGACCTCCTGGAAAGTCAAGACTCTTCTGAAGAAGAGTCATACAGGCTCAAAACATTAACTCTGCTTCTCTCTCCACTGATGCTGTTAGACCTGCTGAGTTTTTCCAGCATTTTCTGATTATGTTACCTTTCTCCTATATGGCAGCTTGGGGAGGCATCATTTACTCGTGGTGCAGGAATGAAAGTCACATGAGGAACAGGTCATCAGTATGGAATTCTTACCTTCAGAAACATATTAAAAAGGCTGCTGATCATTCTCTTCCCTGGCCTCGGCACACACATTGCTCTCAGATGGGTATGTGCAGTGTAGTAGTAAACCAGAAGACCTAAATAACACTGCTGATTGGACCTGCACTGCGTTAGTGACGATGAGCTCTCCATTGCAATATTTTTTACTGTTAAGAGAGCAGGTATGAGTGGTGTTATGATTCAGCTCAATTCTCAATAAGCACTTTTTATAGAGACATACAAGTACTTCTGTTTGATTACAATGATCTGATTGTCTGAATACAGTTCCAAGCTAAAACAGAATTACCTGAAAAAACTCAGCAGGTCTGGCAGCATCGGCAGAGAAGAAAAGAGTTGACGTTTCGAGTCCTCATGACCCTTCGACAGAACTGTTTTTGTTTTGGATTTCCAGCATCCGCAGTTTTTTTGTTTTTATCACAGTTCCAAGCTTGACTGATGACTGTTATGTGCAATCGAAGATACTCTTATGACTCTGCAAAGTTTTTTCTAAAATAAAGGTTTTTTTTTCCAAAGTTGATTGAAATGACTTCAGAAGTTGCAGCTCCCTTATAGCACCAGGCCTGAATCTGACCTATGTGATCATTAACAGTGAAATGCAGTCCACTATTATAGAGTTGGGGCAACATCTTTGAAAACTACAACAGACCCGGAAATTATGAACAATATATCTAAAGTCATTATGTTCAAATTTAAAAGCAAACTTAAAGTTTTACACAGAAGACAGTATTAGTGAGTACCTTTGCAATCTGGTTTTGGCCAAATCCTTTACTGTGGGATTTTTTGGGCTCAATATAATATTGATGCCAATAATACAAAAAGACATAACAACATTCCTCTCAGCAAGAATGTTCAGCTCCCTGTTAGAAACTTGAGCATATAAGCTAGGCTGACATTGGAATGCAATATTGAGGGAAAGCTGCATCATCAGATGAGACCCTTTACCAACTGCAACCACTGCCCTCACAGGTGTAAGTAAATGATCTCATGGCACTGTTCAGAAGAAGTGTAGGGAACCAGTATTTATCCCTCAACCAAAATCACCAGAAGATTATATAGACATTATCTCATGGCTATCAGTGGGGCCTTTTGTGTGCAAATTGTCTGTGCATTTTGTACATTACAACAATGATTAGTTTTCAAAACTACTTAATAAGCTGTGAGGTGTTTTGTGATGACCTCAGATTGTGAACGGTACTTTATCAATACAAGATCTGTCTTTCTTATTTCAAGCTTTATCCTTTAGAATATAGTGGTTGAAACTGTGATTACAGTTGTGAATTCTATTTGTATTGAAATGGGGAATAAGGGACAGAAGGTACATCTAGAGAATTGATCTCATTTGCTAGTTAGCCTGGCTACCCTTGTCCCTCAAAGTAGTATATCTGGTCATCCATTAACACTTAATTAAATTACTATAAAAAGACTAAAAAGCCTGCCTCTGTTTGAAATTTCATGAAGAAGTTGGCTTAATGATGGTATCATGTTGTAAAGGGTTTAGCCACAGTCAGTTGGGGTTTGAATACACAGTTGGAAACACCAAGAAATCCATCTTGTAGCATTACCTGCTCTTTAACTTCATGTGAAGTGACATTTTACTTTCCGCTTGCTAGTGCAGTTGTGAATAACTTCTCTACTACAGCTGATCCCAGGTGGGATGTATAATTCAAAATGTATTACCACAACAGCATTTTGCATCATGGTGCTCTCCATTATGTCCCTCACTGCTGGGACTGTTTTTAAGGTGAAGTCTGACCATGATGAAGTCAGGAGGCAAACCAAGATGCTTCTCCTCATGTATTGAAATGTTATGAATTTTAAGGTGGATATCTCCATTATGCAGCTTCCTGAAGGACAGAATATTGGTCATATGTTATTTTAAATATGATAGCAGACTCCCTGTGGCATTGCTTAATGTAAGGCAAAATATATGGTGGAAGTTTGAGAGTGATGCTGCGAGGGACAGCAAAATAAGTATACAGATAGTCAGTAGACATTTGTGGATTGACTCCATTTAAGCCAATCAGAAAAAAAAACAGACAAATATTTTGCCTTAGACATACCTAAAATGTGGCACATGGTATATACAAAAAGCTATATTGCTATTGGATCTCCCATCACATTTTCATGCAAAGGAGCACTATGTAATGCACAATGAATTATTCTGCTGCTAAGTTTAGGAGCAAGGTTATTGTTAGGTAAACAGGAAGTCAAGCATATTTAATAGCAGGTTCAAGATACCTGTTAGCTGTCCTTTTCCTTTTTTTTCTTACCAATCTCAAAATATGTATCCAGGTGTCTGGATTGTGACTTCTGGAGTGCAGAGTCAGGTACCAAGCATAAGACTTTATGAAGTCATACCTAGCACAAAGGAAGACAGTTGTGGCTGTTGGAGGTCAGTCATCTCAGTTCCAGGACATCACTGCAGAAGTTCCTCAGGGTAGTATCCTCGGCCCAACAATCTTCAGTCGCATCCTCAATGACCTTCCTTCCATCATAAGGTCAGAAGTGGGGATGTTTGCTGATGATTGCACAATGTTCAGCACCATTAGTGACTCCTTAGATACTGAAACAGTCCATGTCCAAATGCAGCAAGACCTGGACAATATCCAGGCTTGGGCTGGCAAGTGGCAAGTAACTTTCAGGCCACACAAATGCCAGGCAATGACCATCTCCAACAAGAGAGAAGCTAACCATTGCCCCTAGGCATTCAATGGCATTACCATTGCTGAATCCCCCTCTATCAACATCCTGCGGATTACCGTTGACCAGAAACTGGACTAGCCATATAAATACTGTGGTTATAAGAGTAGGTCTGAGGCTAGGAATCCTGCAGTGAGTAACTCACTCCTCAAGGCCTGTTCACCATCTACAAAGCACAAGTCAGGAGCGTGATAGAATATTCTCCACTTGCCTGGATGAGTGCAGCTCCATCAATATTTAAGAAGCTTGACACCATCCAGGACAAAGTGGTC
This sequence comes from Carcharodon carcharias, assembly GCF_017639515.1. Lineage (NCBI taxonomy): Eukaryota > Metazoa > Chordata > Chondrichthyes > Lamniformes > Lamnidae > Carcharodon > Carcharodon carcharias. The sequence goes on along the minus strand of NC_054480.1, from coordinate 59,462,311 downwards.
CGCTTGATTGGCATCCCATCCACAACATTCATTCACACTGGCAGCAGTGTGTACCATCTACAAGATGCACTTCAGGAACTTACCAAGGCTCCTTAGACATCTAGAAGGTCAGGGGCAACAGACACATGGGAATACCACCACTTGGAAGTTCCCCTCCAAGCCACACACCATCCTGACTTGGAAATATTTTGTCGTTCCTTCATTATCACTGGGTCAATATCCTGAAACTGCCTCCCTAACAGCACTGTGGGTGTACCTACACCACACATACTGCAGTAGTTCAAGAAGGCAGCTCACCACCTCAAGGACAATTAGGGATGGGCAATAAATGCTGGCATAGCCAACATTGCCCACATCCCATGAATGAATTTTTTAAAAAGCTAGCAGCTCTCAAATGATGTTTCACATGGTTTCTATTTTATATCTTCACAATCTTCCCTTGGAACATGACGAGTGGAAGGACTTTGGGCTGATTAACAGTCTGCACTCCTTCCATGGCCATAGTCATCTTTATACCAGTCAATAGAGCAGTTTGTTCTATATGGCAGGAGTATTTCAAAAGCTCCTACAACACATATGATGAGGGGAACTATCCACACCAGCTGGACACCAGTATGCTGCTTCATGTCAATCCTTAATTCAGAACCAGAGCTCTGGTTTCGCTGAATGGGACTACCTTGGGAATAAGGTTCAAACCCTAAATCTTCTGATTTAAGAGAACAGAATGCTAGCGTTGAGCCAAAGACTGACCTTTGTTTCTTATGGTAAGTTGAAAATGATGGCAGTCCTTGTGGTGGGGGAATGACTGAAATCTTCACTGAAAGAATTTAGATCACAGTTTGAAGGCAAGCTCCCAGAGACTGTGGAATAAGTTTTTGTTGCATTGCCTTCTTTTCTTTATATGGTCATGATAGTGGATCACAGCCCCAAATTACTTGTGGACATATTGAACTTTTTAAGTAAGGCTCGTATATTTTTAAAAAGTACATACAAATCAAAGCTGGCTGAAATTGTAAACTAACCACTTGCTGGAAAATTTCTACATGGATTACACTTGACTGGCTCATGCAGGGGGCATGGAATGTCACAGCTAAAAAGGTGTCAAGGCCGACTTTAGACACAGATTCCTCAAAGGAAGAGATGCAACATAAAAAACTGAACTGTAATTCTTGTGGTTGCGGAAAGAATGCGACCAACCAAGGGGGTTGAATAAAGAAGTGGAGCTAGTTCATTGCTCCTCACCTCAGAGCATAACAATTTGGGGTATCTCGTCTGGAATCATAACAAATTGGGGACCTCACCTGGAGATCAGTCGTAACAATGCAAATAATTATCTGCATGTAACATGGGAGAATAGCCCTTTAAATTAATGTCTTCTGCTTAGGAAATTGATTTTCATAGAAAATGCAAGATAATATATTAAACCTAAGACAATATTGAAATAATTTAGATCTTTCTCTTTGCTAACTTTCTCTGCAATAATTTAGTATTCTCAAAAGGTTCTACTTAAATAATTAATATCTGTGATCACTAAGTTTTATAAGGTACACTAAAGCCGGCATTTAGGAGAAAGTCATTTTCTAACAAACATAATCAACATTGGTAAATCACACTTTATTGTATAATTCACTAAAGAGGCACCATATTGGAGAAATATTTGTCAATTCTATTTTCATTTTAGATAGAAGATAGACTGCATCATCATACAACAGGGGCAAAAGATATGAAAACAGGTTTCAAAATGATTGCCATCATTCAATACTGTTTCTTTACAAAAGAAAATAATTTTCCAAATTCTTTTCCATGATGGTCTTGTCCTTTTATATGCTTTGAAAGTAAATTCATGTCAGATTTTTTGTAACGCTAGAAATGACGGGTTTTTTTGTGCCACTGATGAAAATATAGAAACTTTGCTGTGTCTTCTTATTGTCAATGCAAGAAGCATTTAGCCCTGAATGACTATGTGCACAGCATAGTGCATATCTGAACAACGATCCCATGACATTTTGTAATTCACTTGCATTTTATCAAAAGCTTGACTGGAGTTTCAAGGTTTTGCTACCTGGAAATGATTTCCGCCAAGTAATTTGGTACATGATAAATTGACAATTTAATGACCAAAGAAACCACCTGCAGCAGCATATTCATACTTACAGTGTATCTGAGAATTTAATAAGTCACTTTACAATTGCTATTAGTCAATTCTGAAAGGGCTTATGCTAAAATGCCCTTGTCCATCTCTCTGTACATATGCTACCATGATACCAAAAGCATAATATAGCACAGAGAATGACTAACATCTGTATAAGTGTCCATAAATAATAATTTAGCATTCACTATGCAGCCACTCTGAAATAGGAACAGCAAATTATTGGATGGTTCCACATGTGTCCTGTTGTAATACCAAGAGCTGGATTCAGCCACTAACTTGTTGATCCTGCTGTCAAGGTGAATTCTGAGTCAGGAACCAAGAAGAGCAAGTGATGAGACATCAGTGCCAGCTTCCTGGAGGGGGGCAACCAAGAAGCTACCTCTGGGAGCGCCATCCAATTAGTGATAGCAGGTGGGCACCAGACTTGGGACAACCAATCAGTGGACATTCCCATTAAGAACGGAGTGCACTTCTCAAGTGAAAAAAGAGGGAGGGAGCACCGCAAGACAGAGGCATGCTTCTAAGTACTAGAACTGGTAGAAAAATCCTAATGCCCAGAACCATCAGGTTGATCTGTCTGCAGGGGAAAGGCTTCCACTTGAAAGCATTTGAAAGCCTGTGGATACCCTGAAACCTGTATGCTCATTTAAAGATAACTGAAGATTCACTTCATGGTGCTCCGACCTCCCACTGCGCTCTCACCTCCTTTGAGGAAATGAGCTAGACAGAGCAGGGGTATCATGCACTTCTGGCAAACTGCTATTGCCCTCGGAAAATGGCAGTTAATTGGTGCTATAAAGACCTTAATCAGCTTCCCACCACTACCAGGTATGTTACCGTTCGAGCACATTAGGCCATCCCTGAGAAATTTGGCTGGAGGCGGGAAACATCGGGGATCCAGGCTGACACGCTCTTTAAAGGTTTTCCTGGCATGCCACATCTCTAAGCCCACCTCCAAACAGCTGGGGAAAATCCTGCCAAAATTATGACCCTATTACGCCACAGATTGTTTGAAAGTGAAATTTAGTGGTGAGATGGCAGGAACAAGTTATATTGCCAGTTCTGTATGAACTTGAGCTCCACTCATTCTCATCCAGTTAACAAAAAAATCTCACAATAAAGTGATATCGTGCTGGTATTACCAAATCCCTTTTGAGTTTACATAAATTGCAAATTTTTAAAGGGACACTAGTAAATGACATTAGTCACAGTACTTTGGGCACCTAATGTGCATCATTAAATTCTGTCATCAATATGCAGGGCTATAAAAATCATACTGACCTTTCTTTGGTCTTGCTGTCTATTTCCCCCATCTCCCTAATTCAGCTGGAATTCATATAACAAACTCTATTGTTTTGTATTATAAAGCTTTGAGATTTTAAACAATGACCTAAACTGTGTGTGAATAAAACCAATTAATATACAAATACAAATGACCCTGAAATCAATCTTCAGGGACAAGTAAAACAAAGCTTTACATTAATACAATTTACTCATGCTGTTAAGTAAATTAATCTAAAATAAGCCTGTTAATAGATAGGTGCAAAAGGTAATAAATTCAGAGAGACATTTCATGGCAATATCTGCATAGCAATAAGAAATGGCCTGTGATGGAATTCTTAAAAATTTGGCATTAATCCAATTAGTTCACATATAATTAGGTCTCCAGAGATTAGTTGTTATGATAATTAATTTTGAAACATTGCATGTGACTGTTTTTAATTAAATAATCACTAACCCACAGCAATAATGGATGCTCCTGTTATCAGCTTTGGTATTTGTGCATTTGTGTTCAATGTTATGCTTCTGTATCATCCCAAGCTATGATCATGTTACTTTAAAACATTGTCAAATTGATAGGAAAATGTAGGGACTTTAGGCACTGATTTGTATTCATGAAGTATCCAAGTGACATAAGATAACTAACATAATAATGGCCACTCTGGCAATATATGTTGGCCTACAGCTATTTCTTCTTAAGTGGAGTATTGATAGAGTGTAAAACTGTACAACTCTCTTAAATCACCCATGCGGTTAATTTATCTTTCAATGTTTTCTCCTTTTCTCCCCTAGTTCTCTCCTGAAGATGTTAATTCCTGTATGATTGTATGAATTATAGCTGGGTGAGAGCCTCCCCCTTACCATTGAGTGGACATGCCTAGGCAGCAGCAGTTTGTGGAATTCATACCTGCCATTGTTTAAAGTTTACCCCAAACAGAATCAATGGACCTCTAGACTCTATAGCCTGGGCTTTCATCTTTGAGGTGGATAGCGAGAATTGGAAAATTCCCAGCTTCGCGTGCCTGTCTTGGGAGAAAGTGTCCACAAAGATGGGATCCTCAGTTCCAGAGGGCGGGTGCGGGCTGCAGTCAGGCCAGCAAACCTGGGAAAGAGGACAGAGGTAGCCACAGGGCCTGCCAGTTGCAAAGGCAGGCTGTTTGAAAGGCCTGCTTTGCTGCTATGTGTCTTCATCCCAGTTAAAATGAGAAAGGTAAGACCATCTAGCCATCACCCTCATGCCCACTCTTTCCCTTTGCCCTATCTTTCCACCTCATGTCCCTCCACCCAACCCCTAAGGTGCTTCATGACCCTTATGCCCCTCCACCCACTGTCATAGCATCTCATGCTCCCTATACCAGTCTATACCCTTTCCACCCACTTTCCATTGTCCCTCATGTCCCCATCTGAAGCTGTGACAATTGCATGCCCATTGACCCACCATACACTGTATAAAACCAATGAATCCTATCGTGACAATAGGATGTGTAAAGAAAACTAAAAAAAAGTTATTAATTAATTAATTAATTAAAACGTTCTGTTGAAGAGTCATCCGGACTCAAAACGTTAACTGTGTTCCTCTCTGCAGGTGCTGCCAGACCTGCTGAGTTTTTCCAGAAAACATTGCTTGATTGATAGCAATTTTGAACTTGTCTTTCAAAAGGTTCCCTTATGCAGAATATGGTTCACAACAACTCTGAGGTGCTGTGAACCATGACTTTAAAAAACTGGCCTGACTCCATGAAAATTATGGAGGAATAGGACATGTCTATCTCTTCAATTGAGCCAGCCAGCTCAGAGTGCAGGGTGCGGGATTTTGACCTGGACTTACCCCCACTCTAAAAAGGCTCCGGTGAAAATTAAAAAGTCCAAGAATGGGGCCGGGAATCCTGGAATTAGGACCAATCTGCCCTTTTTAATGTCATTTCATTTTTAGTGAAAATCCAGGCCTATGTCTCCAAGTTTGCAATTTAACAGGAGAGCTGATGAGACCAGCTATCCACAAGTTAAGTGTGAAAGATAACCACCTATCTCCTATTTTGTGGTGATGGCTGTGGACTTCAAAACTATTCTGGTTGTGCAATACCAGTTTGGTCATGTGACTGAAACAGGCTTGAGATAACAAGTTTTATCTGAAGACTGAGAGAGAGACCTGTCTGCTGAAAAACACTGAAAAGCCAACAGCTGCATAAAAGGAAATGTCATATTTGCCTTTTGATAACCTGTAAACTGTAAAGTTGTCAAAGGCCTTCCAGCCTGATTTGTAATTCCAAGTCCACCTTTAAAGAAATTGGATTCTCTGATACAAACACCAAAAGTGCCTAACTTCAAGGCCAACTGAACATTCATCTCCTTGAGGAATCCTACAATAAACCTGCTATTCAACCCCAGCTTTCTGAACTTGTCCAAATGATAACTCAAGGGTGGAAAAGCTTTCCTTCTTCACTGGACTGGCAGAGACTATTTTCCTATTATGAGCTAGACACTTGAGCTATGAACTATTCTTTTGTTTACAACTTGTAAAAGTGCTCTATTCTCCTTAACTGTATTTTTTCACGAGTGTTTGCATATGTGTGAGTGTTGAGTGATTGATATAGCATTTAGACTCAGGGGGAGTGTGCGAATAAATAATCCTTTTTAGTTTTAATCTCACAAAAGTCTGCTGCTGGTCCTTTAAATTGACCACACATGAAAGGAAGCTTAGAAACACACAAATCTTCCTTTCCAAAACAACCACACTGATTGTAGATAGTAAGGGAAGGGAATTATGGGTTCAGGTTATCTTACTTCCCCTGTCCGTAGCAACAGGCACTGTTGGAACAAAGACATAGGTGACATGTTCCATCTAATTTCCCTTCGCTGTTTGTAGCCCATTTCCTGCACTGCATGAGCCCTTTAAGATTGCCACACAGCTGCACATATGCGCATCTTAAAGGAACCATTGCTTCTGCGTGGCCTGTTTCTTCCTTGTGTGGCACATTCCAGTTTGCGGTGTAACCCCGCATCCACGCAGTTTACAGGGAACATTGTGGTCCGCCAATTTGCACCAAGCAGTGTTCCACAAATAGCAATAAGCCACTGAATAATCTGTTTCAACGAAATTAGTTGATGGACACTTATTTGCCAGGACACGAGGAGAAATCCCCTGGTCTTCTTTGACTAGATCTTTTACACCCACCTTAAGCAGGCAGATGCTAGTTTGGTGTAACTTCTCATCTGGGAGGCAGCACTTCCAAAACTAAATTATCAGCCCAGATTTGTGCTTAAGTGTCTGCAATGACCTTCTGAATCAGAAAGAAAAGTGTTACCACTGAGCCAAAGCTGACAGCATTTTAATTAAAATACATGCTACTTGCCTTCTTCAGCTGACATCAACTGATTCAGGGTGGATTGAAATCAAACTATGGACTTTTTTGATCCTTATGCCACAGTTACACTTTACCAAATGAGCTATTGTGGAAACTCAAACAGTGAGAGTGCAGTGGAGTGTGAAGGGCTGGAAGTGTGTGAGGTTTAGACTCAGTGGGAGCTCAAACTTAAAAGAAATTCAGCATGAGGTGGAGTCGGACAGAAATTATTTTTGCTAATTAATGTCATGCATGTTACTTACATATCGTTAACTGTACACTAGATGGCCCCCTGATGGCAGCAAGCATCTTGTAGTAATTATGCTCCAACATCTTCCTTGTATCATTTTTATTATTCTTTGATGAAATATTCCAGAAGAGTCTGGAAAAACAGCTGGCTATTCCACACCAATTCAAGTGTTCAATTAGGACATAATTGATACTTGTGAGAGTTTGAAATTTGCAAGAACTTGCTGCTCATGGGAGCTCAGTCTAACACTATTTACTTGTTTATGTTAGATGCAGAGGAATTGCAATGTATTGAGTGTGATATGTGGAAACATCATTGCCCCTTAACAATCCAGGAGCAGCATAATTTATATTAAGCGTTAGGAATAGTAGTGTCTGGAGTGGAGGATCTCTGTGTTTAAGGAGCAATTAGCTGCAGCATCAGGAATCATGAGGGGTTTTTGGATTAAATTTTCAGAATGTGGTCAGTAATGAAGCAATAGTAGATAATTTGGGACATAGGAATAATGTAGAGACAGAGAGGTGAATGATTATCCACAGGGTCAGCAGTAGGTGCAGAGTACCCATGAGTTAATGGAACTGTGCATTAGATATATATATTTGACAAGTGCAAGGTAAATGGTAACTTGGAGGAAATTGATCCTCAGCAACATGAGGGACAGAGGATTGGAGAAATTTCCTGAGCAACATTATGTTAGCAAGAGATGATTCAGTATCAGTGGGAGGGATTGGCGGGATGCAGACTCCAAAAATAGGGGAGTGGTAGCACTGGAACATTCCACAGTTTTTGCAGTCATGACTGGAAGTCCCAAATCGTGCATTGCTCACTTGTTACCAGGGTGAAAAAAGGGAGACCACCAAAAGCCGTGGCTTTTGATGGAACCAAAGCCATATAAAGAAATACATTTGAGATCTTGCAGAGAAAGTTTAAGCAGTTAGGCACTAGATTGGGAAAAAAAAGTACCTCTAGGCTGGTAATCACCAGATTATTTCACGTGGCACACACACTGGACAGTTTAAGGAGAAAAACATGTCGCTGCAGGAATATTGCAGGAAGGACGGGGGATTGGAGAAAGTTCCTGAGCAAGGGAAGATTATCTGTTAAAAGTGATCGAAAACTCAAGTTGTTGTTGGATGATCTTCACCTAAACCAAATCAGCACCAATGTCCTTGCAATGTGGGTAATTAGAACATCAGAAGAGGACTTAAATTAACATGGTGGGAGGAGTGTCTAGGTTTGAGCTAAGATCAAGGAAGCGGGATTGATAGAACTGTTGGACTAGAAGCACAAAGGTTAGATAAACAGACAGGAGACAGGAGAAGAAAGTAAGTGGTGAGAGATTAAAAACCCATTTGTAAAAAGAGCAAAGTATATCAAAACATTAAATGATTAAAGCAGGAAAACAAAAAAAAGGCTCAATGTTCATGCAAACAGATTCACTATTGAGTGATATATATGTGAATCCATTCAAAACAAAGCTGAAAAGTTAGAAATTTTAATAACTACAGATGAATTGATACTGTAGTTATAATGTCTTAGTTTTGGATGAGTTTTGGAACTTAATATCCCTGGTGATAATATTTTCAAGAGAGATAGAGAAACAGAGGGGCTAGGATTGTAAACAATTCTATCACAGTAAAGATGCCTGAAGACGGAATCCTTACAGAAAGAATTAAGAAACAGAAAGGAAAGTGGTGCAATTTTCTATGACTTATGGAGGTATGATGGGAGAGATCTGCTGACAGTTCAGTGAGTTATACAAGAAAAATTGGCCACTGATTTTGGGTGATGTTAGCTATCTCAAGATAGACCTGAATACAGGTAAAGGTAATGCATGTAAAGGAGGAATGTTTTTAGAATGCATCCAGGGCTGCTATCTAGATCAGTAGGTTTATAGTCCAACAAGGAAAGAAACACTGTTTGATTAAGTTTTGAAAAATAAAGTGAGACAAAATTAAAATTTCAAAATTTACAGAGAACATGAAAGGAAGGAGTTTGGCCAACAGTGAAAAAGACTGTAACAGACTTCATAAAGGCATAGGCTATCAGAATGGGTAGGCATATGACACTTGCAGTTTAATGAGGATCTTTGTAGGGCAATTTATTTGGGACAGAAACAAAGGAAGGAAACATACGCTAAATGGAAAGACACTGAATAGAAAGCTCCAGGTATTCTAAAAAGTTCTCTGAAAGTGTGAGAACAGATAAATAAAACCGTTTAAAAACAAAACTATACTTGGAGTTTTAAGAAAATAGGGCATAGTGTAAAGAATTAATGACAAAGCAATACAAAATATTGCCTAGACCACAGTTTAGGCACACATTGCAGGTGGGCATGAAAATCAATGAACATACAGTGTAGATTCACAAAAATAATCTCAGCAATGGAAAACTAGTTTTGAGGAGTTGTTATGATCCCTGCTAAGGTTACTACTGGACAAGCCTGATCCCAGAGTGGAACACAGCTTGATTGATCCCAACTTTTAATTTGTTTGTTTAGATATGTGGAGAGTAACTACTGAACAGTCACAGGAGTCAGCTGATGAACTTTTAACGAAAGAGTAAAACATTTATTAAACAAGAAGAGGTTAACTATTTAACAATACTCCTTCACCCACAGCTATACCTTTAGAGATATATACAGATTTGTAAGGATAACACAAGTTACAAACACTATCTTATACTTTAATGTTCACAGTAAGTACATAGTTTATGTACACTTATAGCAACCTGTGGTCTGACACACCACACTCTGAAACTAAGTAACAGATGTCATCTTAAACTGATGCTATAGATTTCTCCTCAAATCCCTCAGATGCTTGTCACACCATGAGTCAACCAGTCTCACTGAACTCCGCCCTTCATACGAGCATTTTCAATCTCCACTCTCCAAGAACTTGCTTTGAAATCTTCTCCCAAAATGACACTTTCTCTCAGATGCCTTCCACAAGGGTTCACCTTCAGGGTTTCAAACTCTCCTTCCGATGTTCCTCTTCCCTGGGTCACCACATGCATTCAAGCAGTCTTCCATGCACTCTATCTCACTGACTCAGTGTTAACAGTACACCACTGCATCACATGCCCATAGCAAAGAGCTACAGACCTTCAGCCATCTCATTGGACATTCTTGCCTCTTGCAAATTGTTCTCACTTTAAATCTGCTTTCTGCAGCTTTTGTCTCTTGAAATCTGAAGGTTGGAGCCTTCCTCTCTGCCCTTCACTCTTAACTTCACTTAACAGGACCTATTCCAGGTTCCTGTCCTTCCTTTGACTAGAAGGTCTTCTTGCGATTTTCCCCTGTTCCAATCCCTAGATTTTTGGGGTTTTTCTTTAGCTTGGGACTGGCTATCTGTCCCTTTTAGGTTGCTTCCCAGGAAGCTATCTTCAAAACCAACTGAACTCCAACAGCCTCCGAAACAAACTGCTGTTTCTAGCTTCTCTGTGTATTTCTGTGGGAGGGACCTGCCTCTCTGGACATCCTTCCACCCTTGTTTGTTTACCTTGGCTACAACAGTGGTAAAAAACGTCATTAGAAATGCAGGCACCTTTTAAAAGTGAAACTAAAAACTCAATTTGACCTTCCTGAACACACAGATACAGAAATACAACTCAAATGTAACCTTTAAAGCTAAAACTCATTCCTTACACCTACAAATACCAACAAAACTTACTTAAGCCACCACTATTTCCTAACATATTGGCTCGAGTTACCGAGACTCTTTCTACGGCAGGAGAGATGGCTAAGAGAAGATTTAAAATATTTTTAAGATTATGAAGGCTTTTGATACAGTGGAAAGGGAAAAAATATTTTCTTTGTTTGAGCAGTCAGTGACAAGTGAGCTATCAATTTAAAATTGTTTCAATGAGAATGACTGAGAGAACACAGAAAGACTTTTTAACACATGGGCCTGAATATTTCCCTTGTCAGGTCCGTGTGATCAGCAGGCCCAGGGGCGGTCGGGAAACAGGCCCCAGGTGGCGATCGGCACACGACCATGGTTTCATGCTGGCTGGCCAATTAAGGTCCACCCAGCATGAAACGCATCTTCCCAATGGTCGGAGAGGGTTGGGCAGGGGTGGGGGCCTGTCAGATGCCGGGTCCAATGGTGACCAGGTGGGAAGTTTAAAATCGGCAGAGGCAGCTCCCTGAAGGCTGCCAGAGGAGAATCTTTCTGCAGTCTGGAGACTGGAGCAATGGCCTCACCAGTGGCTGGAGATGTCAGGTGGGAGGGCAAGTCGGGTGGGCACTTGGCCCCCTATTTCTCACACAAATGCCTTGTGGTCCTTGTGGAGGAGGTGGGTGTCAGGGATGGCAGGAGGAGGCCACCACATCACACCAAAAAAGCTTGGGAGTAGGTGGCAGCCGAGATCAGTAGCCACAACGATGTGAGGCACACATGGGTGAAGTACTGCAAAAGGTTCAACGACCTGCTGCGCTCTGCAAGGGTGAGTACCATATTGGCATGGATCAGTGTAGAGAAGTGTTAAGGTCTGGCCCTCCTACTGCGGAGCTTAGAGGTGTTTGTCTCTGAGTGCCAACTGTCAATGACACCGGAGCTGGCCAAGGGGGTGAGCCCTGACTGCTTGGGCTGAGTACAATGTGGCTTGAGGGCCATGAGTCGGATGTGTAAGCTGTTCCTCAGGTGGGGTTTTTCCAGGCTGCAATGGCATTGCAGGTAGAGAGTGGACTAATCAATGCTCCTCTGTCCTTTCAGGAGAAGAGGAGCCATAATAACATAGAGAGGCCAAGGACAGGCGGAGGCCCCACAAGCCTTCTAAACATGATGAAGTTTGAAATGGACATTTTGCAGCTGGAGAGTCACCACCCACCTCATTCAACCGGTCGTGGAGAAGCAGGGGCCTCTGACGAAGGTAAGAGTGCAGTGCACAGAGGTGAGAGTTTCAGATTGTGCAAACATTCTTGTGTAGTCTCATCTTTAATGGGGGCCTCAAACCTGGAGTCCCCATTGATCATTGAAAGATGATGGCACCATGATGCAGATCTCCATTGTGTCACCAGGGCACCTGGCATGCACAGTGACAGTGTGATGACTTAAACTAATGACATATCATTGTCCTCTCCTAGAATTGCCAACATGCACTCATTCGTAGGACCCCAAAGAGGCACCCTTGATGCCAGAGGGCCATTGGGGTTTGGATACACCTGTGTCACACCTGATCTCTGAACCAGGCACCAGCACAGATACTAGCACCTCAGGGAGTGTTAGATCCTCGGCTAGAATGTCGGTGTACAGCGGTGAGGGCAATTCACACTTGCCTGAGAAGCAGGCAGAAGCAGAGAGTGCCCATAGCGCTGGCAGTTGGAGGACTGCTGGAGATAAGGACAATGCTGAGTCAAAGGCAGATGATGAGCCTCTGGAGTCATCCATTAGGCGGCAGATGCTGGATGTTCAGTGGGATATGTGGGAGGATCTGGTGGAGATCCACGAGGGTATGCGTGCCATGGTCTCTGTTGTGGAGGAGTGCATACGGACTATGAGCACTGCATTGACCCCAGTGGCAAGCGCACTGCCTCCTCCATGGAAAGAATGCTGACTCTCATGAAGAGGCAGCTCCAGGGACAGAATGAGGGGTTCCTGGCATTGCGTTCCGACCTGTAAGCCCTCATACAGGTGATATCCTCAGGTGGTCAGTGCCAGTGTGAGGTAAGGATGAGGCACCCAGTGTCCCAGCTAGGTGCCCATCTATCAATGGCTAGCAGTGAGGTCCAGAGCGACCTCATGTTGGCGCACAAGCTGCTTTTCATCTCTGCAGGCTCCTCTCAGGGCACTCTGGATGACGACAGAAGCTCCTCCACTCCTCTGCCAGTGACAGTGGCATCTGGTGAGGCCGGGATGACTGGGGAGATGCCAGCCGTGGCACTGGCCACTCCTTCCCAGGCAGGGCCAGCACATACTCCACTGCCTAGAGGACGCTCGCCAAGGTCATCAAGGCCAACTGGACACCTGAATCAGCAGGCTGCCTGCAATGCCGCTGCCAGCAAGAAGGGTTGGTGGGGTAATGTGAGTGGCCACCAAGATGCAGTATTCGTTAAACATAAGTTAAAGACACCATAAGAACAAGAGGGACTATTCACGGGTAATCTTCTGTTCTGCCATGTTTTGTTTATATATTTACTGGTGTGGGCATTAACACCACATTTGGTAATGACCACTTGTGTCAAAATTATATCAATTTTGCTTTTATTGTAATGGCCTGAGTATGCTTCACCTTTTTTTTGCTGCAGGGTCCGCCAGTATCTAAAGCTGGATGTGAGTGGCTCTAAACTTTATTGCACAGGCACTGAGTGGACTTTGGGTTCAAATGAAAGTGTCATTTTAGATATCCAGGACAAAGGTAGCAGCCCTGGCATGAGATGGAAGCAGACCTTGGGCAGCCTAGCTGAGGGAACATTGGATCAAGGTGTCCTGGTGTCCCTGCCTCTCTGAAGGATCCAGACGCCTTCAGCATTCTCCTCACCATGCTCTTCTTCTGACTCACCACTGGATTCATCCTCTGTGGCCTGTGGAGCTGCCTCAAGACTCTCTTCCTCCAGTGGGGCCCCCTTGCCAGATCAGTGCCAGATTGTGGAAAGTGCAGCATGCATCCACTATCAGTGATATCTGCTCTGGGGGTATTGTAGTGCTCCCCCTGAATTGTTCAGGCATCAGAAGTGCACTTCAGAAGATCCATAGTCCTCTCTATCACCGCCCTTGTGGAATTATGTCTCCAATTATAAAACTGCTCTGCCTCTGTTCTTGGGTGGCAGAGAGGCATCATAAGCCTCTCTTTTCAAGCCATCCATCCAATTGAGAGCACTGAATATCCTTGGCACCTGGGAGTGCCTGAGGATATAAGCGAGATGGGAGCTGCCAGGGTACCTGGCACAGACTTGCAGAATCTGTGTCACACACTATCTGTACATTCATGGAATGGAATCCCTTCCAGTTGACAAAGGCAATCAGCTGGTCTGCTGGCACTTTGATGGCTGCCTGTGTGCAGTCCATTGCACCCTGAATGTGGGAGAACCCAACAATCACTGTGAAGTGTCTGGCTCGCTCAGCCTGGCTGGCCTCGTCCATACGGAAATGAATACATGTCATTACCCACCTGAACAGAGCTTCTGTCACTAGTTGACGCAACTGTGGGCAGCTGATTAGGATACTCCACAAAGATCCCCCACTGACCCCTGGAAAGAGCTGAAGGCATAGAAGTTGAGGGCTACTGTGACCTTATGAGTCACTGGAATGGGGTGTCCACCTACACAGCTGGAGGAGATCTCAGGCCCAATTATTTGACAAATGGAGGTCATAGTCTTCCTGGAGAGGCAGAGCCTCCTTTGGCATTGCACCTAATGCATATTGATGTAGCTGCATCGCTGCCTGTAAACCCTGTCAGCAGGATAGCAGTATCTTCTGTGGCCCCTTACGCACTGGACTACCTGCTGGCCCTGTGTCCCTGCTCCCATAAGTCCCTCTCCTGGTGGCTGCAATGGGACACCTGGCCTCCTCTCCCTTCTGCCCCTCTCTCCCTCCTCAGAGAAGGTGCCACCAGCGGAGAGCACAATCCCCATTACCAGGCTGATACTTGGAAGCGTCTGCTGAAATGCTAAGAACGAAGCTCAGAACAGCGATGAAGCTGTCTCAAGTTCAAATAAGCAAATTATCGCCTAAACTCTTCACTACTCACAATGGCAATGCTGCTGAGCCTTTTCATCCTGCCCTTGGATGAGGTTTTGCAGAAAGTGGGCTGCCCGCCTGACCGTTTTGCCCGTGCGACAAGCGTGAAATTGCATGGGCAATGTAAATCATGAACAATTGCCTTTTTAATGGCCTTAAGTGGCCTTTTAATTGATGGCGAGTGTGGCTCCGACACCTGCGCACGCCCGCACCCCTGAACATTGCTCGCGTGTGGGATGATTGTCAGGATGCTCGCCTGGCGTCATCTTGCGTGATTTAACGCATGATCCGGTCAAGTGCACGCCTGCCCGCGAAGTGTAAAATTCTGCCATTATGTAGCTAGAGTATGGAATACATTGGGACAGGGTACGCTTGAGGCAGAAACTATTGCGTTCTTGAACGTGAAAATGTGATAATTATTTGAAACAAAGGAAGATACTCGCCTATGAGGAGAGAAAAATTAGTTTTGGAATATTTTAGCAAAGTCTTGACACCAACATCATGGGCTGAATGACCTCCTCCTGTGTCTGTGGTTCTATATTAAACTGCAACCTGAGAGGGGTGTATTAAGAGTCCCCAGTGTACTTTTCCCCTATTATTGTCAATATTACATCATGTTTAATAAACTCTGATGAGAAGGCACAATGATGATAAAACAGTTGATGGGAGCTAAGTTAGAGCCATCTTACCTCAATTAATCTGCTTCTGCTTTAGGTGTGTTGGCACTACAGACCAATACCTGTATTCAGAAAAGCAGGACTTGAAGACTCCCCTCTTTATAGTTAGCCTGCCTAGTACCTTCCAGTCCCACATTGCCTATAACTTTGCAAAAGGTAGTAAGAAGTTGCTTTCATGATGCTATTTGGTACAAGCTGTGAGAAAGTTAACTTATTGACCAAAATATCGATATGCTTTGATCAAAATCTTCTTATTTATAAAACTATTTCCTGAACTTGCACACAAAAGGTTATGGTAAATACGAAACATAAGTTAGAGCCATGTATCATGAATCTGAGTAGCATTTGCAATTGATTACATTATTCTGCTGCAAATGGATGCAACCATTTGGATTTTCTCAGAGTTCATTGCTGTTCAGGCATGCCGGAATTAGATGGTGAAACCTCCAACTTCTTATGATGTCAGCTTTGGCACAGCATATGCTAAAAATTGACAGCGTCTCAATTTACCTTATTTTCCCTTTGGCAAAGTTGACTTGTGCTGACATAGGAAGAATGAAGAAATGTGCTTTATGTTTTTGATGTTCAGTCAACCACAACTTTTTCTCAGGTATCTCTCTAAACATGAATGAATTAAAAGTAATTGCTCAAACTGTCCTCCTACTCAGTTGCAGTTCCGCCACCCCACCCCCATCCTCACCCTTAATGTTGGATCTTCTTTTGATTTCTCTACCTTCAACTCAGTTTTCTAAGTCTTGTGTTGCTCTTCCTTGGATTGCTCAGGCAATGTCATTGATCTTCCTTGAGAGGCCAAGCAAAGTGTTTGATTACTACTACTGCCTTTTTCGAGTCAACAAGGGGACAGTCTAGAGTGATCCCTGTAAGGGAAAAGAGCTGGATGAATATTTGGTAAGGAAAGTGATGGAAGTACTATGTAGTTTTGAATGTTTTACTTTTGGAGGCAGAGATAAACTTTGAGCAACCTTTTATTTGCAGATTAACAGCTTTTGGTAGAATACATGATTGGATGGATTGTACACATTTGAAAGAGACATCTTAATGGGTAGATTTCCGACCATGGGCCCTCCCCAAGCACGATGTGCGTGCAGTGCACAAGATGACCTTTGCATCCCAGTTTCTTGTGGGGACTCAATACCTTATTACTGATGTGCAGCAGACGCAAGAGGCAGTGCACCATTGAACACACACCTAAAAGGGGTAGGAAATCTGGATGCCTCAGGAACTTAAAGGCAGAAATTCTCTTAGAGGGAAAATGCAGTAGGAGCTCCATAACACAAGTCTTGGCAGAAATTACATTAAAACAACTGAGTTCTTACTGCTTTTGGAAGCAGGGACAAAATTATTTTAGCTGTGTTTGCATGTTCCAAATTGCTGAATTTCTGATATTTGCCCTATTGCAGTTGAAGTAATTTTACCTATCAAAATTGAGAGACTGGCTATTGTTAGATTTTTAGCAGCATTTTAGATATTTTGAAAAATGCATCATTTCTGGATTTTCTTTCATTTTAACTGTTATATAGTTAATATATTTGCATTTTATAATAAAGTTACTACTTTTCAGTCAAATATGTATTCTCAGATGTATGTTTCAAATGTGTTTAGCCATAGCGGAACTGATGGTATTTGCATTTTTTGGAATGCTATTTATACAAAGAGAAAGAAAATACAGGACACGGAAGAAAACATTATTATTATCATGGAGAAAAATCTTCAACATTGGTGAATCCAAAAAAAAATCACTGTTAATTTTGTAACTAAATTTATAGCTGAGATTTGGAAATCAGAGAGTGGCAAAATAGCTGATCGTATCAGGTTTGGCACAATGTGTTGGTATTATCTTAGGTTGGCCTAGTCCAACAGTACAGATACATTGTCCCTTCTCATTATCATAATAATAAAAGCAAAATATTGTGGATGCTGGAAATCTAAAATCAAAACAGAGAGTGCTGGAAAAACTCAGCAGGTCTGGCAGCATTTATGGAGAGAGAAACAAGAGTTAACATTTTTGAGTCCAATATGACTATTCTCAACTTCTGAATAAGGGTCATATTGGACTTGAAATGTTAATGCTGATTCCTTCTCATTAGCATATGGTTTCAAAAGTTCAGTTTCCCCTAGCAAAGGTAATCTTTTTTAATTTAAATTAATATTTGCTATATGATGCTTTCATTGAACCTTTAGCTGCTGTTTTCATGTATGTCACTGCTTTCATTTATAAGTATTACATGATTTAAGTAACTCAACCACATATAAGTGAAACTTATGAGAAACAACTCTCAAGACTATTTAACTTAGTCGTTTTCAGGTAAACATGCAAAAAAGTAATGTTTATATGCAGCAATAATTATATTTACCATTCATAATATAAGGTTAATTTTACTAAGGTGAGATACGATTTGGCCCAAATGGACTGGGAGCAGCTACTTGCAGATAAAACTGTGTCAGAGAGTGGGAGGCATTCAAGGAGGAAATAACGAGAGTGCAGGGCAAATATGTCCCCATAAAGACAAAGGGGAGTAGACAAAGAGGAGCACCAAATCCGGAGAACCCTGGCTGTCAAAGAACAGAAAGATTAGGATTAAGAAAAAAAGAGAAGCTTATGGCAGATACTGAGGGCTCAATATGGCAGAGTCCCTAGAGGAATATAAAAAGTGCAGGGAAGAACTTAAAAAGGAAATTAGAAAAGCTAAGAGAGTGCATGAGAAAACATTGGTGGGTGGAATAAAGGAAAACCCAACAGGTTTTTAAAAAAATATATAAAGAACAAGAGGATAACTAGGGAAAGAATAGGACCAATTAGGAACCATAAAAGTGATCTGTGCATGGACCCGGCAGATGTGGGTACAGTCCTCAATGAATACTTTGCATTGGTCTTCACAATGGAACAGGACAATGCAGGTATAGACATCAAGGTAGAGGACTTGAAATAGTAAATGAAATTAACATAGAGAGAGAGGAGGTACTAGCGGGTTTAGTGGCCTTAAAAGTGGATAAATCCACAAGCCCGGATGAGATGTATCCCAGGCTGTTGAGGGAAGCAAGGGAAGAGATATCAGGGGCCCTGGCAGTAATTTTCAAATCTTTTCTGGCCACAGGTGAAGTGCCAGAGGATTGGAGGACTGCTATTGTTGTCCCATTATTAAAAAAGGGATGAAGGGATAGGCAAGGAAATTACAGGCCAGTCAATCTAACCTCGGTGGTGGGGAAATTACTAGAAAGAATTCCGAGGGACAGAATATATCTGCACTTAGAGAGACACAGATTAATCAGGGATAATCAGAATGGATTTGTTAGGGGAAGGTCATGTCTGACAAATTTGATTAAATTTTTTGATGAGGTAACCAGGAACGTTGATGAGGGTAATGCATTTAATGTGGTCTACGTGGACTTTAGCAAGGCTTTTGACCAGATCCCTCATGGCAGACTGGTCAAGAAAGTAATAGCCCATGGGATCCAAGGCAAAGTGGCATGTTGGATCCAAAACTGGCTGAGAGGCAGGAAGCAGACGGTGATGGTAGAGGAATGTTTCTATGACTAAAAGTTGGTTTCCAATGGGGTTCCATAGGGCTTGGTGCTGGGGCCCTTGCTTTTTGTGGTGTACATAAATGATCTGTACTTAAATGTAAAGGGTATGATCAAGAAATTTGCGGATGACACAAAAATTGGTAGGGTGGTAAATAGTGAGGAGGATAGCCATAAACTGCAGGAGGATATCCATAGACTGTCAGGTGGGCAAAGCAGTGGCAAATGGAATTCATCCCGGAGAAGTGTGAGGTAATGCACTTGGAGAGGGCTAACAAGGCAAGGGATTACACATGAATGGTAGGACCCTGGAAAGTACTGAAGATCAAAGAGACCTTGGTGTGCATATCCACAGATCCCTGAAGGTAGCAGGGCAAGTAAATAAGGCGGTTCAGCAGGCATATGGGATACTTGCTTTAATTAGCCGAGGCATAGAATACAAGACCAGGGAGGTTATGCTGGAACTGTATAAAATGCTGGTTTGGCCACAACTGGAGTACTGCGTGCAATTCTGGAATCCACATTACTGTAAGGATGTGATTGCGCTGGAGAGGGTGCAGAGGAGATTTACCAGGATGCTACCTCGGATGGAGGGTCTGAGCTATGAGAAAAGATTGGATAGGTTGGGGTTGTTTTCTTTGGAGCACTGAAGGTTGTGAGGGGACCTGATAGAGGTGTACAGGATTATGAGGTGTACAGATAGGGCGGATAGGAAGGCACATGTTCTATTAATAGAGGGATCAATAACCAGGGGGCATAGATTTAAGGCTGAGAGGAGCTTTGAGGAGAAATTTTTTCACCCAGAAGGTTGCGGGAGTCTGGAACTCACTGTCTGAAAGGATGGTTGAGTCAGAAACTCTCATAACATTTATGAAGTATTTGGATGTTCACTTGTGTTGCCATAGCTTCCGGGGCTATGGGCCAAGTGCTGGAAAATGGGATTAGTGTAATCAGAACTTTGACCGATGTGGACACGATGGGCCTCCTTCTGTGCTGTAAAAGTCTTTGCGTCCCCTTCCAATATTGCTCTCCTATTGCTTTCACCAGAACTGGTGTAATAATGCCCCCCCCCCCCCCCCCCCAAAATGCGATTTACGTCAGACGAATAATAGTTCTCTCATTTTGCAAACGAAATAACCTTGCTCTCCCTCTTTGCAAACAGGTTTGCACACGGCGGTACAATCACAGTGACAGCAAGGCCAGTTTCACAGCCAGGCTATCGGATTACGGAAGTTATTATGATTCACCCGGGGGGGGGGGGGGGGTAGGTGGGACCTGAAAAATAACCTGAACAATGATAGCAGAAACAATGACTAGTAACGCGGATTTGACTGCTGAGAAACAGGCGTGGCTTTTGAACGCTGTAAAATCGGGGAAACTCACGTTTGGCCAGGGCATCGACGAAATTAACAAAATCTTACTCAGAATGGACGTGTCGGCTGGAAACTCCGGCTCCATGCCCCAGGTAAGAGCCCGAATGCCTTACAGCTCCGTATCTGGAACTCTTGTCTTGCTTGGACAGGAGAAAGACTGCAGAGCAGAACTTAGGCATTCCTGGTTAACGTTGCATTTGAGTAGTGATGACAAGAGAAATCGGTTTCGATTTTTTTCGACGATTCTGATCCTGTACCGCTCCCTATTTGTACAGCCAGCAACTTCGCTTGGTTAACTTGATACTCCTTGGGAAAGTTTAACACACACCCTCGAACAATTGAAAGAACTGATGTTTTAAACACGAATAACTACGAGTTTATTTGCATTTATCAGCAGACCGCAGCGGTGAATTGTCGTGTTGTTTATCACGGTGCCGGTGAGATTTTGTTCCTGTCATGTTCTAAAGTGAACTAAGTTTTAATGGCAGTGTTTTTGAGGGATTGTGTCAGTGTATAAACTTCAATTTCTCAGATTATGGGTTACTCCCTCGCTGAGTGGAAAGAGAAGGATTTGGGCGTATCAGCTATCTCCTATTAGTGCGGTTTGACATTGGCCACACGAACGTCAAATTTCATCATAAGGCTGGTCACAAACGCCAGAAACTCCACCAAAGCATTGTTCACCTAACCCACCCCTGTTGCTGAAAGCTAATTCTCTGTCGTTTGTGCGCACGATTACCATCTCAGCTTTGGCATCATTGTGGTCTTTCCTAGTTGGACCACATTCCTTCACCTTGCATGGTTATTGTTGTTTAGCCATTTACATGCCTTGGTCGTTGCCATCTTCTTACAATAACATGCCCTAATCCTGTAGCCTGGTCATATTCTTTTATTATCTTTTATTATTTTGGTGCTTGTCATTGCCCTGTTGTTACTTGGATGTGGAGATCCAAGAAACTTCCAGCTTCTGTACCTGTTGAAGTATTGACTATACATGTACCTTGTACACATCTTTTCTTTCAAAGTGATTTCTATAATCCATCGAAACTATTTCAACAAGTGCAAATAACCTGCTGGAGAATGAGCTGCCTAGGAATATCAACTCATTCTTCACCTCTTCACCAGGTCTAACACCTGTTTGGATATAGCTCATGGCAAAATTGACATTGTGTTTGTTTCCTGTTATGGATAGGAGTGGGGGGGGGGGGGGGGGGTTAATTTAAACAGCCTTGATTTGTCATCTCACCACATCTGTAAACAGAAATGTGTTTTTGATTTGCTTCTCCCTTTATAAGTGGGGGTGTATTTCCCAACACCTCAATTTTGGTATGATCCAATTTTCTATTAATAACCCCACATCAGATTTGATATAGATTGAACTCAAAGGGTTAGTTTATTTGTACAAGCTCAAATGCAGAAGGCAGTAGCAACGTTTCTTCCTTTGCACTCATACAGTAAAACACGATAGAGAAAAGGAAGACTTACAGGGCAAAGCTCACAGAGAAAAGAATTATTGTTTCACGTGAATGCAGAGTCCAGAATCAAAGTCCATTGAGGTATCCCTTCACGGAGGCCTGCAGGTTGAAACCTGATGCTGTATAATTTACTTTTCCAATAGAGTTGACTTCACATGAGGAGATAGGCACACAGAGATGAATCAGTCTAGTAGATGATGGTATAGATGTTCCAGTAGAAACAATGTAGATGGAGCCAGGTATTCAATCTGGGCAGAGCCGCTTTTCTCTGTTGTTGCTGTAGATGGTAAAATGGTAGGCTGAGTTTTCTGTACAGTAAGGCAATATAACTGGTTCCACCAGCTAGAGGATCATGTGACTTGGCTCCCACCTCTTCACAATGTCCTTGACAAAGGGTGAGTGCAGGCTCCAGTTGGCCAAGCCTTTGTGTAATTCTCTTTGAATTTGGTCTCTTCAGCCCAGAGGGGGTCGTTAGGGTCTTTTCAGAGATAACAAGGTGCAATTTACTGTGATACTGCCATGGTAGATCCTTTTGTTCAGGGTCACAGACAGACATAGCTTCAGCCATTTTAAGGTCTTTGTCCAGTTTTTATATTTTAGAAATTAGCCATGAAGAAATCTATATATATTTTATAAAAATACATAATATGAGGTTTCGATTTCCGTTTTCCATTTCCAGCATCCGCAGTTTTTTGCTTTTATCATAATATGAGGTCTTAGTCTCCTGATAGTCCTTGCAGCCTTGGAGACAAAAAAAATTCTGTTTCATTCTTTTTGTTATGTGGTCTTGTGAAGAAAGAATAGGAAGTATAAAAGTGTGCATTCATTCATTTAGGGGAGGCAATGGCATAGTGATTTGTTGCTGGACTAGTAATCCAGAGAACCAGGATACTCTGGGGTCTGGGTTCAAACACTGTCACAGCAGATGGCGGAATTTGAATTCGATAAAAATAATGCATGAAACCATTGTCAATTGTCAGTAAAAACCCATCTGGTTCACTAATGCTCTTTAGGGAAGGAAATCTGTCATCCTTATCTGGTCTGGCCTACATGTGACTCCAGACCCACAGCAATGTGGTTTACTCTTAAAATGCTTTCTGAAATGGCTTAGCAAGCCACTCAGTTGTAATAAACCGCTACAAAGTCACAAAAAAGGAATGAAACTGGATGGACCAGCCGGCATTGACCTAAGCACAGGAAATGACAACAGTAATCGCAGCCCTTTCAACCATGCAAAGTCTTCCTTACCAACATCTGGGGGCTAGTTCCGAAATTGGGAGAGCTGTCTCACAGACTAGTCAAGCAACAGCCTGACATAGTCATCCTCACGCAATCATACCTTACAGATAATGTCGCAGACACCACCATCACCATCCCTGGGTATGTCCTGTCCCACCGGCAGGACAGACCCAGCAGAGGTGGCGGCACAGTGGTATACAGTTGGGAGGGAGTTGCCCTGGGAGTCATCAACATCGACTCCGGACCCTATTAAGTCTCATGGTATTAGGTCAAACATGGGCAAGGAAACCTCTTGCTGATTACCACGTGCCGCCCTCCCTCAGCTGATGAATCAGTGCTTCTCCACGTTGAATACCACTTGGAGGAAGCACTGAGGATGGAAAGGATGTAGAGTGTACTCTGGGTGGGGGACCTCAATGTCCATCATCAAGAGTGGCTCGCTAGTACCACTGCTGACTGAGCTGGTCGAGTCCTAAGTGACATAGCTGCTAGGCTGGGTCTGTGGTAGGTGGTGAGGGAACAAACAGGAGGGAAAGATATACTTGAACTCATCCTCACAAACCTGCCTGCCGCAGATGCATCTGTCCCTGACAGTATTGATAGGAGCGACCGCACAGTCGTTGTGGAGATGAATTCCCACCTTTATATTGAGGATACACTCCATTGTGTTGTATGGCACTACCACTGTGCTAAATGGGATAGATTTTGAACAGATCTAGCAACTCAAAACTGGGGATCCATGAGGCACTGTGGGCCATCAGCACTTCAGAACTGTACTTGAACACAAGCTGTAACCTCATGGCCTGGCATATCCCCCACTCTACCATTACTATCAAGCCAGGGGATCAACCCTGGTTCAATGAAGAATGAAGGAGAGCATGCCAGGAGAAACACCAGGCATACCTAAAAATGATGTGTCAACCTGGTGAAGCTATAACACAAGACTACATGCATGCCAAACAGCATAAGCAGCAAGTGATAGACAGGGCTAGGGAATCCCATAACCAACATATCAGATCTAAGCTCTGCAGTTCTACCACATCCAGTCATGTGAATGGTGGTGAACAATTAAACTACTCACTAGAGGAGGGGGATCTACAAATATCCCCATCCTCAGTGATGGAGGAGCCCAAAACATCAGTGCAAAAGATAAGGCATTTGCTACTATCTTCCAACAGAAGTGCCGAGTGGATGATCCATCTCAGTCTCCTCCGGAGGTCCCCAGCATCACCCATGCCAGTCTTCAACCAATCCGATTCACTCCATGTGATATCAAGAAATGGCTGAATGTGCTGAATACTGCAAAGGCTATGGTCCCTGACAACATTCCGGCAAAAGTACTGAAGACTTGTACTCCAGAACTTGCCGCACTCCTAGTCAAGCTGTTGCAGTACAGCTACAACACTGGCACCTATCCAGCTATGTGGAAAATTGCCCAAGTATGTCCTGTGCACAAAAAGCAGGACAAATCCAACTTGGCCAATTACTGCCCCATCAGTCTACTCACAATTATCAGTAAAGTGATGGATGGGGTCATCAACAGTGCTATCAAGCGGCGCTTGCTCAGCATTAACCTGCTCACTGACGCTCAGTTTGGGTTCCGCCAGGGCCACTCAGCTCCTGATCTCATTACGGCCTTTGTTCAAACATGGACAAAAAAGCTGAACTCCCAAGGTGAGGTGAGAGTGACTGCCCTTGACATCAAGGCAGCATTTGACCGAGTGTGGCATCAAAGAGCCCTAGCAAAACTGGAGTCAATAGGAATCAGGGGGAAAACTGGGGGGAAAAGCTGGCTGGAGTCATATCTATCACAAAGGAAGATGGTTGTGGATGTTGGAGGTCAGTCATCTCAGCTCCATGACATCACTGCAGAAGTTTCTCAGGGTAGTGTCCTTGGCCCAACCATCTTCAGCTGCTTCATCAATGACCTTGCTGCCGTTAATAATGTCTGAAATGGGGATATTCCCTGATAATTGCACAATGTTCAGCACTATTTGCAACTCCTCATGTACCGAAGTAATCCTTGTCCAACTGCAGCAAGACCTGGACGATATCCAGGCTTGAACTGACAAGTAGCAAGTAACATATGTGCCACACAAGTGCCGTCAGTGACCATTTTCAACAAGAGAGAATCCAACCATCACTCCTTAATGTTCAATGGCATTACAATCACTGAATCCCCCACTATCAATATCCTGGGAGTTATTGACCATTGACCAGAAACTGAACTGGACTAGCCATATAGATACTGTGGCTACAAGAGCAGGTCAGAGGCTAGGAATTTGTGATGAGTAACTCACCTCCTGACTCCAAAGTGGCTGTCTACTATCTACAAGGCACAACTCAGGAGTGTGATGGAATACTGTCCATTTGCCTGGATGAGTGCAGCTCCCACAACACTCAAGAAGCTTGACACCGTCCAGGACAAAGCAGCCCGCTTGATTGGCTACAGATCCACAAACATTCACTCCCTCCACCACTGACTCACAGTAGCAGCAGTGTGTACTATCAACATGATGCACTGCAGGAATTCACCAAGGCTGCTTTGACAGCACCTTCCAAATCCATGACCACTACCACCTAGAAGGACAAGGGCAGCAGCTAGAAGGGAAAACCACCATTTGGAAGTTCCCGTCCTGGCCACTCATCATCCTGAAATTAAAATATATCATCGTTCCTTCACTGTCGCTGGGTCAAAACCCTGGAACTCTCTTCCTAATAGCATTGTGGGTGTACCTACACTATATGGACTGAACCGGTTCAAGGAGGCAGCTAACCACCACCTTCTAAAGGGCAAATAGGGATGGGCAATAAATGCTGGCCTAGCCAGCGATATCCACATCCCATGAATGAATAAAAGCAGAAATTCACACTGGCACATCTGACCTACAGCTAGCAGGGGCAATGGCAGCTCCCTGCTGCACTTCCCTTTTCAGAGGTTTAAATCCAGATTAATGCACCAGCAAGGACATTGCCCTGACTTGGGATGTGGAATATTTAGGTGACTTGGGAAGATTCAAACCTGTCTTTATGTGCAGTCTTTTTGGGGTTGGAGTTCTGAATGTTTCTCTGTTGGGGATTGGGCATAAGCAAAACCATTGGTTTCAGAACACTGCCTGCCCAACTCCTGATTAAGTGTTCTTTAAAGGGCCTGGGGTTTTTACATGTTGGTTGGCTTTCAGAGGCTGAGTGATGTTCAGGTTGCTCTAGACCATTTGCAGGGAAATGTCCTTTGATCATAGTGCTGAGCTGCTGTTGTCCAGCTTAGCTCCTCCCTCTCCACCTTGCTAACCTGTGGGTTTAGCTGTTCAAACCCAGGGACTGTGGTTGGGCTGATTGTCAAGAGATTGGGGTGTTTTAATAGGACTTTGGCCTTTTTAGGGGACTCATGTTCAGTGTCCAACTTGGGCGCTAGTACAACTGGGGTGCTCCAACTTCTGTTGCTAGCTGCTTTGGGCTGGCACAACAAAAGCGGGCAGTCTGCTCCTGAACTTGGGCCAGCCTTTCTGGACCCGGATGATAAGAAGATGGCCTTCTGTAAGGTACCTCTCCCACATCCATACCAGATAAGGCTACTGTGCTGTAGGCTGGTGGGTTGTTTCTGGATCATTTTAAATGCAGGGGGTAACCCTGTCAGTTGCCTCGCTATTCTGCATTAAGGTGGGTGGGTGAGGGATCCAATCTAGCTGGGATCCCTCAGTTGGTCAGATGAGTAGTAGGCTCCGTGTCTTTTGGAACACTACTGCCCTTTGGGGGATGGTCAGCTGTCATTGTATCTCCTGGAGGCTATTCAACTAAGTGAGGCATCAGCCTCACTTTCTGGTCCTCATTTAAATTTGCCATAAAGCTATCAGCTAAACCAATCATAGATTTCCTAACTAGGGCCTTTGGATTTGGAGGGGTACTCTCCTAATTTTTTTTGTTGCCTGGAACGCATCTGCCCTCAAGTGGAGGTGCAGTTCCGGCTTAACTCCCTTGTTGCTTGTCAACTAGGGGAGTCATCTCGTTTGCTATCTGCCCATCAGTTTGGAGACTCCCTTTGTCTATTTTTAATGTTGGAAAGCTGGTTTCTGCTAGCCATACTTCAGGCAACTCCTAAAACTTTTTCTTTCCTGGTTTAAAAGCTTGCCTTCCTTCAGGTTTTTCGACTATGTGGAGCATCTCCCTCACCATGCCTTTCCGGTTCTGGGACTTCTCTGGACCCTGTTTAATTTGGGGATATCCTGTGAGTCTATTTAGAATTCTGCTGGTCCTTCCTGGGCTTTGTTGAACTTTACTGGCCTGGCTTCAGTCTTGCTACCTTCGAGCAGCCCTCGCTCAAGGTTTATGGGTGATATTTCACCTTTTTGGGTCTCTGGACTCTGGACCTTCCTCAGCTTTCTGCTCTCCTGCAGATTTATGCTGGCTAATGTTGGCCTCTTTCTCGCTGGCTAACACCTTGTCGCCAGCCAAATTGTTTCCAAGGAAAAAAGGGACAATTCCTACTGTGACAGGGCCTGAAACAAGATCACACTCTAGATGGATCCTATGGATGGGTGCAAATACAGATGCTCCTCCCACTCCACTAATCAGGGCTTTTGCCTTTAGGGAGGACTCAGGGGGATAGCTTTAAGTTTCCTTCCAACATTAAGGACTGAATGGCCCCATGTCCCTGCGGACCTGCTCACACCCTGGGACAGGTAGGGCAAAACTGGTTCTGAAAGGACAAACTCCGGAAGCCCTCTGGGAGTTTGTCTGGCTCAGACACATAATGCCATGCCCTCCAAGGGGTAAGTTTCTGTAGCTAGAGTTTCTGCCTGCTCTGCTGCACTGTGCATTGGGCGTCCTTCGGGGGACTACTAAGATAGAGCCCTACTAGACCAAGTCACTTCTCTTAATCTCCAGCACTCAGGCCTGGAGTGGCCTACTTCTTTGCAGTGAGAACACACTGGTTTCTGGGGATTGTCCTTTCGGGCTGCAGGTGGGCTTCTTGCACCCTACTTTGTGTTTTCTGGGTGGGGTGCCTTTCCTATCCAGGTCACCCACCTTACCTTCCCAATGTTCATGGGAATGGTTTGGAAAGGGTCTACCTGAGTTTCCAGGCCTATGGGTGAGATTGCAGCTGTCTTCTGTGACGGCTGTGTCCCGAGTTGTGAGGATTCGCTGCTCTTCTAAGTGCATCTGCAGGCTGCAGGGGAAGGAATTTTTAAGTTCCCCCAGCAATACCAACTCATACAACCTCTCATAGATGTGTACCCTTACCCATCGGTCGAACGTGATCTGTTTCAGTTGTTCTAACTCAATGTAGGTTTGTGTTGGTATCTTACAAATGTTCTGGAATTGCTGGCGATATGCCTCCAGGACTAACTCATAAGCATTTAGGATGGCAGCCTTAGTCTGCTCATAATTTGTAGACACATCAGGGATCAGCATGGAGTAGACCTCCTGGCTCTCCCTGACAGCTGCTCTTGAATTAAAAATGTCCAAATATCCAATGGCCATTTTAGCTGTCCTGCTACTTTCTCAAAAGTGGAAAAAATGACTTCATGTCACTCTCTTCGAATTTGGGCATGAATCTAGCATACATTCTCGGTTAGAGATATAAGGAGTGCTACTGGGTAGGGAGAGATTTTCCCTTGCAGCTTCCAGCTGTCTGGTCTCTCTCTCCCTTTGAGTTGCTAGCTCCATTTCCAATTTTCAGAGCTGGAATTCTCTTTCCCTTTCATGTTCCCTCTCCTGAGCCTCTCATTCTCTCTGTTGTTTCCTTTCCTTAAATTCTAGCTGTACTCTGAGCTTTTCCAGCTTGAATTTGGTTAGGGGAGGGGTTTCGGAGTCATGATTGAGCTGCTTTATCGGTAATGTGAGATCCAAATGTTCCACCAACAACTGGATCAGTTCATTTCTCTTCGCTTTGCTGGGCAATTTTAACTATACCTCACTAGCTACAGCTCTCAGTTGTTCTGTGCTAAGAGCCGCTAGAGATTCACCATTCAAATTCTCTTGTTTGACCCACATCTGACCATCAAAAGCTGCCATTTTCTTAGTGTTAGGGAAAAGGAATTTGCTGTGGTAATTTACTTGTGTTTTAAAAACTACCAAATTTTCCTCTTAGCTTCCAACTGTGTCTCTTATATCAGATTTGGCATATATCTACTTGGACCCTGGTCAAATTCAAATTGGTTATCCTGTATATGAGCTTTTAATTTCTGTTATGGGTAGGAGGGGTTTAATTTAATTTAATTTCTCCTCTCTCCACCTGTCCGTAAACAGAAAGGTGTTTTGATTTGTTTTCCCATTTATAAGTGGTGGAGTATTTCCTAACGCCTCAGCTTTGGTGTGAACCAATTTTCTATTAATATCCCCACAGAAACATGAGATAGGATGAACTCAAAGAGTTAGTTTATTTGCACACACTCAAATGCAGGAGGAGGTTACCAACGTTACCTCCTTTGCACTCATACAGCTTAAGAGGGATAGCAAAAAGAAAGATTAACAGGGCAAAGACCACAGAGAAAATAATTATTGATTCCTCAGAGCCCAGAGCCCAGAACCAAAGTCCCATGAGGTATCCCTTCACAGAGGTCCTCAGGCTGAAACCCAATGCTGTATAATTCACTTTTCCAGTAGAGTTGACTTCACAAAAGGCACACAGGGATGAATCATTCTTGTAGGTGAGGATACAGAAGTTCCAGTAGAAACAATGTAGATGGGGCCAAGTATTCAATCTCAGCAGAGCCCATTGCTGCTGCTTGTAAATGGTAAAATAGTAGACTGAGTTTTCAGTACAGCAAAGCAATATAACGGTCCCACCAGCTAGAGGATCATGTCACATGACTCTCATCTCTTCACAGTCTTTGATAAAGGGTGTGTATCCCTTTGTCTGGGTTCCCGAAATGGTTAAATGTTCCAATTATTAAGACTTGAAAGGAAGGTTGTGGGGTCCTTTGGCCTAGCAGACGAATAGGCTCCGGTTGGCCAGGCCTTCGTTTAGTTCTCTTTGAATTTGGCCTCTGCAGCCCACAGGGGTTGTTAGAGTCTCTTCAGAGATGACAAGGTGCAAGTTTCTGTGATACTGCCATGGTAGATCTTTTTGTTCAGGGTTATAGACAGACATGGGTTCAATTATTTTAAGTTCTTTGTCCAGTTTTTATAATTTTTGAAATTAGTCATGAGGAAATCTATATATATATTTTATAAAAATATATAGTGTGAGGATACCATGAACAGTTTTTCAATTTTTGCACCTCTGCAAGTGTAATGACTGCTTCTTAAGATGTACAGTTGGAGATGTGTTGGTGGTTTTGTGAATAGTTGAATATACCAGATTAAGTGGATAAAGCTGCATCAAAATCTGGTGCACATTGACTGGAAATGCATTTTTTTATATTTTCATGGATGTGAGCATCACTGGCAAGGCCTACCTTTGTTGCTCATCCCTAATTGCCCTTGAGAAGGTGGTGGTGAACGTGTCATGGGATTAGCTTGAATGGGAATGGTGCACTTATGTCAAATTACATGCTGAGCAGTGCATAGAGTTCAGTGATTATTGATAAGTGTAGTGTTTGTAGGTATCACCTTTCCTACTGTCTTTAGAGGTGATATGATTGTACTGACGAATCAGCCCTAAGCGAGGGTAATCTTAGGGGTGGAACTTTTTAGCCATGGACCTGGTTCAAACATGTAGCTTCTACAGGAGCTCTGTAAATAAAGTTGTCTGTTTCAAGTAAGAAACCTGTCCGGTATATCAAATTTATTACAATAAGCTTAACTGGATGGAAACTAGTAACTTACAGTTTAACTGACTGTACTTTTGGAGAATTGTGCTGTTAGGGAAGACATTTAGATTACCTGATATAAATCCTGAAAATCATGGAATTTGTGCTTTTATGCTGTGACAAAGGACATAAGTCAATCAACTATATGTAAAATACATGACAAGTATATGGTTTAAAAAAATTGCAGAGACAATGTAATTGAATTTATATATAAAATGAATAATAAGTCAAAAGGACATGTTTTTGTATGAACTCAATACACTTGTGTTGCAATTTGCAGTCTGGTCGCTTTTTACGTACGATGACAAAGATTTCATCATTTTAGGAATTTATATCTGACATCTCCAAGAGTGGAAACAAGTTGGAGCTGCACTCAGCAAGTGTCTTGCTTATGGAGTTAATAGCTGATTAGGATCTGAGATAGTTCCAAGGACATGAGAGAGGTTGTATGGTGCCAGTGATTATAAAGGACAAAAAGGCAGAATTTGGAAAAGGCAGACCCAGTCGCTTGAGTTTGTCAAGCTGCAGGAGGGATCATTAGGATTGCGCTCCATGATCACCTAGACCGAGTTATTAGAAACTCTTTGAATGAATGGTTCTGCATAAAAAGATTGTATTACCAAACTTGTTGAATTTCTTGAGGAAATTACTAAATTGGGGAATATAGATCATGCCGTTGATATCATTAAATTGGATTTTCAATAAGTTCTTCACAAGCTAACACGTTACTTAATAAAATTGAGACCTGTGTGATTGTTAGGCAGATCTTGGGATGGATAAAGTGTTAATTGCACTCATAAGCAGCAGGTTATTATTATTGGTGAAAATGGTTTTGTCTGAGGACTAGTTGCTAGTGGAATTGATCCCTTAAACCAATGTGACAAAAATAGTGCCATACTATGCTACGTGTTTCAGGTATTAGAAGAGATATTTTCCGATGAATTGCCAAGGCATATACAGGTCCTGTCTTCATGTTACTGTGATGACTCTATGGAGCAGACTGGTTTTGTCAAGAAACAATTAAACTTTATTAGAGACATTTTTAGTGCTTGTACGTTTGACCAGATCTCTCATTGGATGAGCCCCACTCCGTGGATTGCCCGTGCTAAGAGCTCACTGGACGGAGCTCCTGCAGTACATCACATGACCCGTGATTGACTGGAGGGAGTGACTATACATCCAGTTTCCACATTTCCTTCCCCTTTAGTTTTTTACAATTACTCTTTACAGAAAAACATTTAAATTATCCAACCAACATGTACACAATTTCAGGTGATTATAAATCAAGTCTCAGGTATTCTGCTTACACGGCTAAAGCGGTGTAGCTCTACCACTGGAAGTTCCTGAACAGAATTGACAGGATCTGGAGTTGCACTATGAGACACATAGGCTATTCAGGATTTGGCAACTCTTCTGAAACATCTGGAATGTCCATTCTAGGTCGATCACACACCTCAGAAACTGACAGTTCAGTGTTAATCACAGGTTGATCAGTTAATTGTTAGAATGTCTCTCTGGCATGGATGTGATCTATGTGCTTACAGATAATTCTTGTATTTGGAAAGTTAATGGACCAGTCTCTGAAACAATGGCTCCTGGAGCTCAGCAGGGTCCACTGCTGAAATTTTGCACGTATATTGTGTAACCTACTCTATGCAAGTCTGTGTACGTCATGGTTAAGTTTCTAATTACTCTGGTTCCGCGGTACCTTCTCCTCTAAATTTGGAAACACCAAAAATAAACATGTGTGCAGATGACGTTTCATTAATAACTCTGAAGGTGTTGAACCCGTAGTCGAGTAGCGTTGTATGATAACTGAAGAGAAACTGAGAAAGTCGAGATTCCAGAGTGCCTTCCGATAATTCTTTCATACCAGACTTAAAAGTTTGAACCGTTCTCTCGGCTAGACCATTCGATGAGGGATGTTTTAATATGTCAGACTCGATTCAGGATCATATATTTCTGATACTCAATGCTGGCAGAGGCTGTACCATTATCAGAAACAACAATTTTGGGTAGGCCATGTTTGCTGAAACAATGACGTAGCTTCTCGATAGTTGCTTTCGACATTGGCAATTTGACTTCATACACATCCATCCATTTTGAATATGCATCTACAGTTAACAAGAACATGGTACCTAAGAATGGTCCTACATAATTGATATGTGGTCGAACCCAGGGTTGACCAGGCCACTATCACGGACGCAGGGGAGCTGAAACAGGCAATTTCGGTTGTTGCTGACAGTGGAGACAGTGCTTGACCATATTTTCAATGTCACTGTCAATGCCTGGCTACCAGACATAGCTTCGTACAAACATTTTCATCTTTGATATGCCTGGATGCACTCTGTGGAGATCTGTCAAGAGTGGTTCTCTACCTTGAGATGGGGCGACAACTCTTGAACCCCACAACACAATTCGTCTTGACAGCTTAATTCTGTATTTCTGACATGGAATGATCTCAGTCCTTCAGATACAGGCAAGTTTGGCCATCCTTGCAAAACAAAGTTTTGACTTTTGACAACATTGGATCTCTCTTCATTCAATTTCTAATTTGTTTTGCACACACAGGCAAAGAATCTAAGAAATTCAGTAATAGCACTAATTCTTTTGAATGGGTGTATTTGCAATACTTTCTGGTAATGGGAGATGACTGTGCACATCTGCATTTGCAATGCGTAGGCCAGGATAGTACATGAAAGTATACTCATATACAGATAATGTCAGAGCCTGTCGTTGTATTCTTGCTGATGCTATTGGTGGTATGGCCTTCTCCTTGCTGAATAATCCCATTAATGGTTTATGGTCTGACACAATGGTAAAATATCATCCATGTAGGTACTGGTGAAACTTCTTTTTTACACCAAGTGTAATCCTTCCTTTTCTAATTGAGAATGGCCCTTCTTGGCTTGGGAAAAAGTTCTCGAGGTATGGCCATTGGGCCTTTCTGATCCAATTTCCATTTTATGTGATAACAAGGTTCCTATGCCATAAGGAGAGGCATCACATGTTAATACCAACTCTTCCAATGGGTCATAGTGTAACAATAAACATGAATAATGTAGCAATTTCTTTGCTTTCACAAGGTTTCTCCCTGTTGGGAACCCCATGACCAACGATGGTTCTTTTTTAGCAGTGACTGTAATGGTGCCAAAACAGTCAGCAGGTTGGGTAAGAAGCGGCTGTAGCTGTTCCTCATATTCAGGAAAGACTTGAGCTCTGTTACATTGGATGGTGATGGTGCATCTTTTATTGCCTGAACTTTATCTTCTACCAGATGCAAACACCTGGTATCCACTCTGTGACCTAGATAAGCGAGTTCAGGTGCTTGAAATGTGCATTTTTCCCTCTTTAACCATACGCCCACTTCCATGAACCTTCCTAGCACCTCCTCCAGTTTGGCCAAGTGTTCGGTCTCTGTGATGAGAACATCACCCAAATATAGTACCATTCATGGGAGACTTTGCAAAAGACTCTCCATTGTTTTCTGGAAAATAGTGCACGCTGACGAAGCTCAAGAGGGTAGACGAGTGTATTGCTAGAGACCTTTGCGTGTATTCATTGGCTTGTATTCTCTCGACATACTACCCAGTTCTAATTGTTGGTAGACATGGCTCATATTCAATTTTGTATAGGACTTGCCTCCAGCCAGCTCGGCATATAAGTTGTCTATCCTTGGAATGGAAATTTGTCTAGTTTTGCTACCTTATTTACGGTCAATTTATAGTCCCCACAAATGCATATGATTTGGTCAGGCTTAACCACTGGAACAATAGGTGTGGCCCAATCCGAGGATTGGACAGGTTAAATGATGCCCAGTTTTTCTAACCAGCACAATTCTGCATCTACCTTCTCCTTCAACACATAAGGCACAGGCCTGGCCTTAAAGAAACATGGTGTCACCTGAGGATCAACATGTATCTTGGCATGCATGCCTTTTAACTTCCCTAATACATCCCAAAAAAACCATGTTGTATTTCCTTAGAAGCTTTGGGTTTCCATCTGATTTTAGGTGAAACATCTCAGACCAGTCGAGTTTGATCTCCTGTAGACAACCCTGACCTAAAAGATTGGGTCCCTCTCCTTTCACGATTACAGGCAGTTGGGCTGTCTGTTGCTTGTAAGTGACTGGGACATTGGCGATGTCCTTTACTTGAATAGATTCTCCCACGTAAGTTCTTAATTTAATGGTTGTCTGCTCCAAGTTTATTGGCTGTTTTCCTTTATTAAGGTAGCTGAAAGTGTGCTATCCTACCACCATAGTTGAGGCCCCAGTATCCACATCTATTGTCAGAAGCTTCCCATTTACTGGTACTGTCACCATAATAGGCTCAGTCTTCAAAGCAGTTACATTATACAAAGAGTAAACGTCAGGGGCACCAGCTTCAGTCCTTGCTGTACCCGTTACTTCTATCATGTTTGTTTGCAGTTTTGCAGGCTGCTTCAATTTGTCTGGCATTGCCTAACCACATGACCCTTCTTATAGAAACATAGAAACATAGAAACTAGGAGCAGGAGTAGGCCATTCGGCCCTTCGAGCCTGCTGCGCCATTCATCATGATCATGGCTGATCATCCAACTCAATAGCCTGCTCCCGCTTTCTCCCCATATCCTTTGACTCCTTTCGCCCCAAGAGCTATATCCAACTCCTTCTTGAAAACATACAATGTTTTGGCCTCAACTACTTTCTGTGGTAGCGAATTCCACAGGCTCACCACTCTCTGGGTGAAGAAATTTTTCCTCATCTCAGTCTTAAATGGTCTACCCCATATCCTCAGACTGTGACCCCTGGTTCTGGACTCCCCCACCATCAGTAACATTGGGAACATCATATGACATTAATGGCATTTTGCCTCTTTGAATTTACAGGTATCTGCTCCGTGGTCACCTCCACATCTATAGCAATTTTCTCTTGCAACCGATGATGAAGTGTTTCTGTTAGGCCTTTTAATGTTTGTCACAGTGGGCATTGAATCGTGTTTTAGTTCTTCTGGTCTGGCTTTTGCTCAACACTCGGTGACAAATTCCCACCCAATATGAAGTACGGCACCATTATCCATGTGTTGCAAAGCCTGCGAGTCTTTCACAACACTTGACATGGCGAGGGAGATTTCTAGGGCATGTTTAAAATTGATATCAACCTTGGCAAGCAATCAGCACTGTATCACGTCGTCCTTGACTTCACATACCAATCGGTCCCACAGCATATGTTTAAAATGTCTCTGAAGTCGCAGTATTCTGTTAGCTTCTTGAAGTTCGCTACACAGGTTGCGATGGACTCCTGGGGCCTGAACCCTTGAATTGAATTTAGGGTGCTGCAATATCACGGACTGGAACTGTGTTTTCATTAGGCCCACTAATTCACTTCATGGCTTGGGCGCACTTGGGGCAGTCAGGTTACAAATCAAGTTATATGTTTTACTGCCACATACACTTAAGAGGGTCACTTTCTGCTTTTCTTTGACAGTATTTCATTTGCTACAAAATAAAATCTGTGGCTGTAAATGTACTGGTTCCAGTCCTTAATATTAGCATCATATGGATTGATTCTTCCAAACAGTGGCATGGCTGGTGAGTAATTTAAAAAAAAAATTTGACTTACTCACAGTAACAGGGCGAGGTGCAGAGTCCAAGTTAATTTTACGTTTGTCACCAAATGTGATGACTATATGGAGCAGTCTGGTTTCATCAAGAAACAGTTAAACTTTATTACTGAGACATTTTCAGTGCTTGCACGCTCGACCAGATCTCTCATCAAAAAATCCCTGCCCCGCAGATTGCCGGCGCTATGAGCTCACTGGTCGGAGCCCCACAGTACATCACATGACCTGCGATTGACAGGAGGGAATGACTATAGATCCAGTCACCACAGTTACACTATATCCAGTATTCTCCCTTGATTTTGTTATGTATGTAGCACTACCTGCTTATTGCACCTGTGTCTCCTGGTGATCAGGTTGTCTATCTAAACTGAGCAAATTAACCACAAACAGAACATCTCCTTCCCCTGAAGAAGAGTCATATGGACTCGAAACGTTAACTCTGGCTGGGATTTTCTGTGCCTGCTGGCATCAGGTGTGTTCGGTGGCTTGAGCAGACAATATGGTGCGATCGGTTTCACGATGGCGTAAAACCAATTTGTGATCGTCTGCTCAGCCCGCCGATGGCGGGCTGCATTTCCCGCCATTGGACATCAGGCATCTCATTGTAATTCATCTGCATATAATTACTAGGCCCGCCTGCCAGGCTTGTTTCCACCCCCCCCCCCCCCACCACCCCCACTTTTGATGGATCATCCACCCATGTCGTGGGGAAAGCACACCGACATGCGTCACAGCAACATATAAAAGGCGTGCACTTGGCGGGCTGCACTTTGAGGGGAACTCAGAGGTGAGTACACAGTAACGTTATGCAACGCTCACCCAGGTCGCCTGTTGGACTTCAAGCTTGAAACGGTTGGGGTGGGGGTGCCAAGTGCAGCCCTGTGGGTGAGGTAATTTGGGGGGTTGTGTAAGGGCAGCCCTGTGGGCGAGGTGATTTGGGGGGCTGTGCAAATGTAGCCTTGTGGATGAGTTGATTTGGGGGTGGGGGGAG
Organism: Carcharodon carcharias; assembly: GCF_017639515.1. Taxonomy (NCBI): domain Eukaryota; kingdom Metazoa; phylum Chordata; class Chondrichthyes; order Lamniformes; family Lamnidae; genus Carcharodon; species Carcharodon carcharias. Next base: position 59,424,950 of record NC_054480.1, on the reverse strand, counting down.
GGGGCAAGGACAGCCCTGGGTTAAGGTGACTTGGGGTTATGGGGAAGGGCAGCCCTGGTTGTGGTTTGAATGGTGTGTGGGCCATGTGGTAGAGGTGGCTTGGGGTGGGGGGGTTTAGGGGGCAAAAGCAACCCTGAGGTTGAATGTAGCGCACAAGCATTCAGGGTGAGCGGGGGGAGTAGGGTGGGAGAGGGAAGCAGCCATGCATTAGGGATACCTGATATAAATTGACCATTCCTCCACAACTGAGACATTTCAGGCGTAGCCACATTTAAATGATTGGAGTCGGGCCTCTAGCTTCTCTGCCCACACAAAGCAATGCAGAGGCATCAAAGTGCCACCAAGTGCCACAGAGCTTTTCACCCCTCGAGCACAGACTGCCAAGTAATGAGAGTTTTAGTGGACTGCAGAACAGTTGAACGACTGTACATGTTGTACAATCTCCTTGCTAAAGCTGGCCATGGAGCAGTTACTGGTGGAGGCGCTCACAGCCCCTTGCAATATCATCATCCTGGTTTGGGCTAGTCTCCTCCATGGTTCAAGCTAACAGTGCAGCCTTGTAGCGTGAGTTAGGAGAAAGCCTGTGCCTGAGCTGAGAGCACAGCATACAGCCCAATGGGCAAAGCTGCCGCCAATTGGTCAGATGGAATGGGGCAGAGGTGGATGGGGTTTCAGGCAGTCGTGCAGTCTGGCCATTCAAGTGATGGCAAGCACTCTCCAGGAAGCATTAAGGGGCCTTCATACTTAATCAAGACAGGTTCGTACTATACCCATTCTAAGCCCTGTGCCTTTCTCTTTCATCCTGCAGGAGGAGTACATCAGGATCATGGAGCCTGGTGTCCTGGCTGTATGCCTGATGGCTTACAGACAGTGAAGATGACTTAGAAGAGAGCGACTGAGGCTCCTGGTTGTGCAGAGGAAGGAGTAGCACCCTCAGGAAGAAGGGGCGGCTGGGGCTGCTGAATGCGCCGCCAAAGAGCCACAGCTCGGTCGGTGCCTAGCATCACCCAGGGTCCATAGACCGCTTTTCATTCCTACAGATGACCAAGAACCAATGTCGCCGAACACTGCATATGCCTAGGGAACTGGTTGGTCACATCTGCCACCTGCTGCAGGATTTGGTGCCATGGGGGCATGGAGGGCATCCAGTGACAGTGACCGTAATGCTCAATTTCTACTCCAGTCACCGCTTTCAGGGCTCCACAGGTGACTTCTGTGGAATATCACAAGCTTCCACCCACAAATGCATCCCTGAGGTCATAGATGCCATCTTCGCAAGGGCACACAACTTTGTGCATTTCACAAGAGACCAGGACAGCCAGGATGCAAGCGCAATTGAATTTGTCCAGATTTCAGGTTTCCCACAGGTGCAGAAGGCCCTTGACTGCACTCATGTGGCACTCAGATCTCCATCACAACACACAGTTAACTACATAAACTGCAAGAGCTTCCATTCACTGAATGTGCAGCTGGTGTGCGACCACCAGAAATGCATCCTGCAGGTCTGCACACAGTTTCCAGGGAATGTGCATAATTCCTACATTCTCAGTCGGTCACAGATCCCTGACATCCTCCAGGGTCCACAGAGGCTGCAGGGATGGTTCCTTGGTGACAAGGGCTATGCGCAGAGGACTTGGCTGATGACATCCGTGTAGTGGCCTCAGACTGCAGCTGAGCCACACGATAATGAGGCTCATGCTGCACCTCGCAAGTTGGTGGAGCAGACCATCGGGATGCTGAAACTGAGGTTCTGGTGCCTGGACCAGTCTGGTGGAGCCCTGCAATACAGTACACAGCAAGTGTCTTGCATCATCTTCGCCTGCTGCACCCTTTACAATCTGGTGCTGCAACAGGGTGAGGAACTGGCTGAGGAGGAGATGGAGGAGATGGAGGTCTCCTCGGATGAGGAAGATGCTGGTAGGAATGAAGGTGAGGAGTTCCTCAAAGGCGGTGATGACAGGGACGAGGCCCTCTCATTGGCTATACAAAGTAGGTGCACTTGGGAGGCCTGCATCGCTGCTAGGCAACATGCAGTGTGAAGACACCATAGATCCTCACATTTCATCTCTGAATGTTTGATTCCAGTCTGGCTTATGGCAGTGCGAATACCCTCTGTGATAATGCTCCTGTCATGGAGATGCAGTGCAGGCCCTAATAGTGGCTCAATTGCAGGAGAATGATGATGACATGCAGTCAGGACTCTCCATGCATCTTCATATAACCTCTGAGAATGTCTGACTCCTGTCTGGCTGAGGGCAGCTCACTTGCTGCCCGTGATCAGGGTCATATCATGGAGAAGCAGCCATGAAAGTTTAAAAGCATCTGATCCTTTGTCCGCCTTCAGCACCTGACCCCTTCAGGAGCACAGTGTCACTGGTCACAGATGCTGAAGAAACGGGGGCCAGCCCCACCTTAAAGGTGCTGAGAGCACACAGAGAGAATGATGGGACTCTGTGACACCTGCCCACAATATTCTGGCAGCAATGACAAGCACCATCGAGATGCAGGCATCAGTAATATATCCAGGGAAAGCACAGGGAAGAGGCCCTGGACTGAGACACCTGCCTTTATCTTGTACAGAAAGTTTCATATCTGAGTGACATGAGCACTGCTTATCTGAACAAGGAGCCATAGGCAGGAAGACATTCTTGGGAGTTTATTGACAATACTGAACAGTATGTACAAGTGATTAACACCCATGCCCATGCTGTGCAGCTCCATATTCTTAATTTTCCTGCTACTATGTCTTGATGTTCCCCGGGCATTCCCAGCAGGGATAGAGGCAGCCTGCTGACTGCTATTCCCTGTCTGTGATAACCTTGGCTGGAGTCCTCAGGAGGGCCAAGACTTGGAGGGCCCTGGCCTGCTTTTGGGGCCCTGCTGCGTGACACTGGCACCCTCCTCGTCCTGTGGAGCTGGGGCTGCTGAGCTCACAGGAAGAGGGGATTCGGATGGGCCAGGCACTCCCAGAGTCACCTGGATGGATGGCGCCGGAGTGTGCACCTGCTGATCCTCCTCCCTTTGGGTGCCCGAGGGCCCCAGGCTGACTCGTGAGGAGAAGGGGTAGCTGGACTGAGTTTGAGTTGCCCGCACCCCTCTCCTGGCATCAGCGATGGAGTTGAACCTGCGCAGTAGTGCAGGAGCAACATCCTGGACCAAGGTCTCCAAGGTGGCCACCATCCTACCTGTGTTGACCTCAGTGCTTTGGCATGCCGGCACTATCACCTCAGAGTGAAGGCGTATGGGCTCCTCCATCTGGCTTACAATCTGAGGAGTGCAGCGGACATCCCTTCCTAGCTTGTTGTTCCCTAGCTTGCCTTTGTAGCTTCAGCACCTGTGACATGACCAAGTCCAGAGGCTCATCATCTGACTTGGACTCAGCAAGTTTCTGGCCTGCAGCAGTCCTCCCAGTGCCAGACATCTGGGAAGTCCCTGTTGCCACCTTTTGTGGATCAGACAGTGCGATGTGCTCACCAGATTGTGATCCCGAGATTACTCTAAAGCTAGGTCCCACCGAGGTGTGTGTCTTTGCGCTGGTGGAGGGTTTGGGTGAGTGCTATGATGGGACTTCAAGGAGGATGCCTTCAGATTCCTCTTCCGAGGTTTTTTTGGGGCTTGATCGGAGGCCCTGGGTCATGGACTCCATCAGCGATTTCCCAGATATGCCTGTGGAAGCAAGGGGAGATAATTAGTGCATGGCAGTGGCCTGTGAAAGAGGACACATCACTCACAGCATGGTTGCCTAATGGATGTTGCACTACTGGATCCTCACTTGGTAGAGCAGCGCTGACCTCACCGTCAGCACAGTACTGGTCCAGATCATCGCCGGCCAGCTAGATGGCTGTTTTCACAGTCCATGAGGGCCTTGATTCAGGCATTCCTCCACCGGTCTGTGACCTCTCCCTGTTGTTGTGTGCCAGCTTGTCCTGCATGAATAGAGATGGAGAGAGTCTAAGCAGGATGCCGGCCAGGCCAGATGATATTTTGCCTGGCAAGTGTGGGTGGTGAGTTGCCGCATGGACAGGATGAGGACAATGAAGATGTGTGAGAGTGAATGGTGATGTCCCTTGAACTGGCAATGCCTGAGATCCCTGTGAATGTGTGATGGGTTTGTGAGTGTGTGAGAAGAGTGACTTACCCTCACATACAGAGGAGATCATTCATCCTCTTGCGGCACTGGGTAGCCGTCCTTTTTTGAAGGGTGTTGGTGCTTACTACCACTACTGCCATCTCCTAAGCCTGGTTGGTCACTCCACTGCCCATCCTACGGTCAGAACAGGGGGTAGAGGACATCGTGGCGGCCTCCACGGCATCTGAAAGGCATTCCAGTGTTGCGTCGCTCAACCTGGGGGCTAGAGTCTTCTTGCCTTTTGTGAACATTTTCCCTTCAGCAGTCGTGAGTTGGGAGCACTGAGATATGTGCATGCTGGACTTTAAATATGGCGCCCGGTGTGCTGAAGTGCTGAGGTGATGGTCTGGTGGGCGAATGATAGGGAATGGTGTGTTTCCCAGGAATGTATAAGGAATGCAGCAGGTTGGGGATGATATGCCGTTCTACCCGTCTGTTACTGCACTTTGTTCAAATCTGGGACGGTTCCGCCATATGTTTCTATCTCCAAAGATGCTGCCAGACATGCTGAGTTTTGCCAGCATTTTCTGCTCTTAATCCACTTCCTGTTTGGGCATGCATTTTATCCAAAAGACTAAAATATTAATTTCATAACATTTCATTTGGGCCCACATTTTGTAGCTCAATAATTACCTGATGGGATAAAGTATTTAACTGGTAAGCTTTAGAGGGAAAATTTCTTCCATTAGTTTTTTAGAAAAAATAAAATGAGTGATAAATTCAAATATTGTGGATGCATGTGAGATGAGGTGAGGTGTGAGTGACTGCCCTTGACATCAAGGCAGCATTTGACCAAGTGTGGCATCAAGGAGCCCCAGCAAAACTGGAGTCAATGGGAATCACGGGGAACATTCTCCATTGGTTTGAGTCACACCTAGCACAAAGGTTGTTGGAAATCAGTTATTTCAGCTTCAGGACATCACTGCAGGAGTTCCTCAGGGTAGTGTCCTCGGCCCAAACATCTTCAGCTGCTTCATCAATGACCTTCCTTCCATCATAAGGTCAGAATGGGGGTAATTGCTGGTGATTGCACAATGTTCAGCACCATTCGCAACTCCTCAGATACTGAAGCAGTCCATGTCCAAATGCAGCAAGACCTAGTCGATATCCAGGCTTGAGCTGGCAAATGGGAAGTAACATTTGCACTACACAAGTCCCATACAATGATCATCTCCAATAAGAGAGAATCCAACCATCGCCCCTTGATGTTCAATGGCATTACCATCATTGAATCCCCCACTATCAATACCCTGGGGGTTACCATTGATCAGAAACTGAACTAGGCTAGTCATATAAATACTGTGGCTACAAGAGGAAGTCAGAGGTTATGAATCGTGTGACGAATAACTTGCCTCTTGATTCCCCAAAGGCTGTCCACCATCTACAAGCCACAAGTCAGGAGTGTGATGGAATACTCCCTCCTTGTCTGGATGAATGCAGCTCCCACAACACTCATGAAGCTGGACACCAACCAGGACAAAGGAGCCTGCTTGATTGGCACCACATCCACAAACATTCACTCCCTCCATCACCGACGCACAGTAGCAGCAGTGTGTACCATCTACAAGATGCACTGCAGGAATTCACCAAGGCTCCTTTGACAACACCTTCCAAATCTATGATCACTATCACCTAGGAGGACATGGGCAGCAGATAAATGGGAACACCGCCATCTGGAAGTTCCCCTCCTGGCCACTCACCATCCTGACTTGGAAATATATCCTTCACTGTTGCTGGGTCAAAATCCTGGAGCTCCCTAACAGCACTGTGGATGTGCCCACACCACATGGACTGCAACGGTTCAAGAAGGCAACTCATCACCACCTTCTCAAGGGCAGCTAGGGATGGGCAACAAATTATGGCCCAGTCAGCAAGGACAACATCCCGTGAATGGATTAAAAAAAAAGTGCCGGTAATGAGCATCTTCAAGTAAGAATCCAATCACCTCCCCTTGACATTCAATAGGATTACCGTCACTGAATTTCCCACTAGCAAAATCCTAGGGATTACCATTGACCAGAAACTGAACTGGACTAGCCATATCAATACTGTAGGTACAAGACCAGGTCAGAGACCAGGGATTCTGCACAGAGTAACTCACTTCCTGACTCCCCAAAGCCTATCCAACAGCTAGAAGGCTCAAGTCGGAGTGTGATGGAATACCCCCCACTTATCTGGATGAGTGCAGCTTCAACAATACTCAAGAAGCTCAACACCATCCAGGACAAAGCAGCGCCCGCTTGATTGGCATCCTATTCACCATCTTAAACATTCATTCCCTCCACCACCAACACACAGTGGCAGCAGTGTATATCATCTACAAGATCAACTGCAGCAACTCTCCAATGCTTCTTCGACAGAACCTTCCAAATCTTGACTGCTTAGAGAAGAACAAAGGCAGCAGGAACAGGGAAATACCACTACCTGCAGTGCCCCTTCTAGTCATACAACATCCCAACTTGGAACAGTATCACCATGCCTTCACTGTTGTTGGGTCAAAATTCTGGCATTCTGTTCCTATCAGTGCTGTGGGTGTACCTACACTGGATGGACTGCAGCAGTTCAAGAAGTTGGCTCACCACCACCGTTCTCAAGGGTAATTAGAGATGGACATGCCAGTGACACCCAAATCCCATGAATGCTTCTGCATTATTTTAAAACCCAGTTGTTTTCCTTATGTCATTTAGGGAAGGTAACCTACCTCCTCTACCTGGTCTGGCCTGCAAATATTTCTGTTTGATGCTACAAGGCTGACCCAACGTCCTCTAAAGTGTCTAATAAACTGTGAACAATCACTTCAAACTTCCGTGAGAAAAAGGATATCAGACAGACTTATTAACAACATGACAGGCATTGTTGGAAGGATAAAACTAAAACAATCTCAGCTCAGTTAACCTTCCAAAGTCCTTCATCTCTGTTCAGGCAGTCATGCAAATTGGGAGACCTGTCTGCCAGGTTGGTTAATTAACACCCTGATGTTCTTCAACATCCCAGGCTTTGCAATCACTATCCCTGAGCATGTTCTTTCCCATTGACAGAATAGACCTATCGGGGTGGCACAGTAACAGTCAGCAGGAGTGGTCCCATGTGTCCTCAACATCGACTCTGGACGCTCTGGTGCCCATGTCTTTTGGTCAAAGTAAAGGAAACCTCCTGATCTTCTCCTGAGCTGTCTAATCAGTACTCTTTCATTTAAAACATCACATGGATGAAACTTTTGAGGAAAGGAAGGGCAAGGAATACTCCCTGGGTGGAGGGGCGGAGCCTTCAATGTCACACCACTGAGTTTTCTACTCCAATGTGTAAGATTGTAACAGCCATTGCCATGAATTTTGGAGTGCACTTATAGGTTAATGAGAGGTTGACTCAGGAGTGCAGAATACACATGACTATGATTGAAGTGTATCATCCATTCTAAAAAAAACCTGCAGGAATAGACTGTTATTGACATTGCATTGTCAGTGGCAGTGAAAGTCATCACTTCACGCAAACTTGAATGCTGCTTGATACAGCTGGCATCAAAGGAGCCTGGTAAGATATCCAGCTGTAAACATTGGCTACAAAGTCCATTGAGAAGAAGAAAACCATTAATGATTAAAATCATCCGCCCCTTTCCAATTCAGTGAGTAATTAATACTGTGCAATGCAGTTTCCTCTGCTGCATACATTTAAATCAGCAACAATCAACAACAAAGGCAACTAATTAGTGGCTTCTCCAAGGTATAGCACAACATTGAGTGTGTATGTTCTTATTACTCTGCCCACCACAGTATAATGGCATACCTAAATGTTTGCCACCTGTCAGTATTTGAATCAGATCTAGGGATACTAATCAGAATCTAGGGATACTAGGGATACTAACTATATTTGTTGGCCAAAATCTTCATGGACAAAGCCTTCCTGCACTCCCCAATCTACTCTACTCCTCTATGTGCTGCTCTGAGTTCCCACTTGCTATCATTCCAGCTGTGATTGACAGTGTCATCCACCATTGGGAGGATTTTGAGGTTGTCAAACGGGCACAGCAGGCAGGCCCAGAACCGGTCGGGAAATAGCCCGCCGCCCTTGGATTGGCCCCCGACCGCAATTTCATGCTGGCTGGCCAATTAACGGCCAGACAGCGTGAAATGCGTGCTGAAAGGCTCAGCGCTGCTGGGGCGGGGTTGGGAGCAGGGCGAATGCTGAAGTCAGCGTGGGCACGGGGGAGCATGCAATGAAAGTTCCCTAACGGCAGAGAGCTGCCTCAAGGAGCTGAAGAATTTTAAGCCCTTAACTAAAGGTTTTAAAGTCCCGCAAAAAATTCCACTCATGAGAATTACTCACCTAAATATGTTGATGAGAAAAATTCCGCCCAAACATTTTTTAAAAAGTTATATTGGAAACCTCATCCCGCTCTTGAATGAGGTTTCCTCAAAAATCTGAAGGCTGCCTGGCTGATTCGCCCATCTGCCAACCGTAATGTTGGACGGGCAGCAAAAAATAGTGGTTAATTAATTGATTAATACCCTTAATTTTCGACCGGCACACTGCCGACTCTTGCACATGCCCGCTGACCGAAATATCTTGTGAGTGCGCAATGATGTCGGGATGCTCACCCAATGCCATCGCGCACTATTTCACACTTGTGCAAGTTGGGAACCCCCACACCGAAGGGAAAATCCTGCCCTATATATAGGAACTTTCAGTCTTGAGCAAATTCCCACTTATAGTCTACAGTGATGAGAATCCCATTAATGGTCTGAGGGACCAGGGAGGAGTTTGGATTTAGCACTTGGGGGGTAAAAGCCAGATAGGATAATAATGAGAACAGTGTCATGGGTGAGTGGAGAAGCCTCATCCAGTGCTTTATGCATTTGGAGAAGCTATGAGTCACTTCATGGATGAGTGGACTGTAAGGAGGCATAGGTGAGAAAAGGTTAAATTGTACATTCCTAACTTCGGCACACAGTGGGCTGAAACTTCCGAGACATGGCAATCACCGAAGCTCCACATTTCTGACCTGGACTTCCAAACCAGGCCTCTTTAGTACCAGTTCTCGGAGTCCTTCCTTGTAGTGCAGCATCGTCGGGGGAAGCCAAGCCACATCCACTTTTTTACCAGATTAGCTGCCACATTTTGGTACATCTTCATTCACAAACACAGTAAAAAGCTTTGGGACATTTAAATAGCTTTTTGTTGTGTTAATGAATGAGTGTGAGGTTAGTGATTTTGCTGCTATGGACCATCTCAGGGCATAACTGGGCAGTTGCACTTTAGGGACAGCATCACCTTCCCACATTGGAGATCGCAACAGCAGGACTGGAAGTGTGCAGCACTTCCCCTTGGAGGTGAGACAGCTGGCCACACACAATTGTGTGGCGGCTGCCCAATTAGATGTGCAGAGATAAGGGCCCCGTGGTTACCTCACAGGGTTGAAGGTCCGGGCGCCAAATTTGAACGGCATCCAGACAGACCTCCACTTCTTGTCATTCAGTAGCATCTGTCTGGCTGTTTGTGAGGAGTTTATAATCCCTGGATTTGCTGGCACTTCCACAGCGACATTTCCTTAGGAGACCAAGAGATCTTACAAAGGCCTCATTCTGGTTATAATCTGAATGCAATGAGAGTGTCATGGATCTGTCTTGCAGTTTACTCCATCACTCTTGTCCTGCCTTCGATATCCTTCAACCCACTCCCCATTACCCGTAATCAACTATCATTCACCCCAGAGCTTCCCCCCCATCACCATCAGTCAGCCCCCCAGCATACTGGAACTGCCAACTGTTACCCTCGACCTGACATCCATCATCTTGAACTCTCCATCATCCTTGACATGCCCTCTGTTACCCTTGAATCTCAAAACTTCACCAATGACCTTCCCTGTATAATCCTTGATCTCCCCACAATCATGAATGACCTACCATCTTTAGACATTGGTCTCCCCTGTGTAGCTTCCTCCGTCTGTCCTCCATGAGCCTTTGTAGGGCTGCAGCCTCCCTTCCTCTCTCCCTCAATCAGCGATGCCCCTTTCCTCTTTCACAGTCCTGACTCAATCTCAATGCATCAATAACTCTTCACCCCTGGTTCAACAAAGCTTCCCTACAAGAAAAGTAGCTCCTACTCAGCCCAAATCTACCAGGAAGACTATACCTCGCCTGCTGCATGTATTTCTCATTTCTGCATGCTTAATTCCAAACTTAATCTGGAGAAATTGTGTTTTAATGATCATGCGTAGCATGTTAATTTAGTTAGAAAAGGTTCCTGTCCCTTGCTGTCAGGAAGTACAATCTGCTGCCAACTTAATGACCAACTTTCATCCCTCGTCAGAAAGCTGACATTTCACCTCCCACTGAAAAGTGCCCCCGCACACCTTGTTTCCTTCAGGGGCTTTGATGAACAGTGAGACAAGCAGTGTGTGATTTACATTTAATGAGTGATTTTAGTGAGTGATTGAGAAATAGACAAAGGAAAGACTGAAAATAAGGGTGAATTATACTGGGTGAATCCAATGTAAAATCATGTACAGAAAGGCAAATAAAGGGGGAATTTTCCTAGGTGGGGGGAAATGGGTTTGGCTGTGGGCAGGGAATTAAATCCACTAAAAGTGACATTGGGTCAGGATCCCTACATCATCCTGCCCAATTCCAGGTTTGACTGGGTGGGAATAAATACAGATTATACTGCATGAGAAATGCATACTGATTGGTTGGTAAGTCGACAATGATTGATCCAGGCATTGCCATGAAGAACGTACCAGGGCATGGGAACACCTTGACCACTCAGCATCGACTTGCCAACCAATCAGCACCCTTTTCTCATGCAGTATAAATTGTTGCTCCTTTTGAAATTTGGCATTCTTGTACCTGTCATGATGAGTGCAAGATGAAAAGCTTCAAAAACATGACTCTTTTTTCAGCAATATTCAAGTTCTGTACCACTATAGAAAATTATGGAAGTTTTCTGTTTAAAGGAGAAATGGCCCCATTTTTCTCAGGTAAAATTGGCTATTTGCTCACTATTGTTAGAGGTACAGGATCAGCACCGTCATTGAGTGACATGAGCTTCTCTCAAGAATGTTCACTAAATAAGACTGGATTTTTATGGGGTAGTGATGGAAGTTGTTTATCCCGTTTCGTTACATAACATAAACTTAAAAGTCTGATTTGGTCACCGGCTCTGTTGTTGGTGGGGTTGTTTCAAAATGACCTATTAAATGTGTTGATTTTCAATTAGGAAATAACCTAGCTGGGGGTAAGGTTTTGCTATCGGCAGTTGTTTCAACAAAGCCTGGTGCCATTGTTACAGCTAAAAATGTACAAGATAAATCAAGTTAAGTCCAAAAATCCTTCACTTCCTGTACCTTTACTGTGGAAATTATTGTTTCCGCTAAAGTTGTGTCCAAAGAAGCAGAAGCTCAAACTGCTAATGCTAAAAGGACATTGGAATATCAGACTGTCAACTCAAATCAAAACTTATTGAAAGTAAGGTGACAGTTTTAACACCTTGACACAAAGGAGGAAGCAGCCGCCCTTGCGGCATACTGACTCTCAGACTCACAGTTAGTCAGTCAGACAAAGAAATTAAGAGAACAAAACCCACAGCAGGTGCTGCTGTGCCAAGCAGAAGAAAAGGACTGTCTTGGGTTTGACCACCAAGCAGTGTGCTGATGAAGAACAATTCACATTTTGAAGAAACAAAGCTTGCGGAGACAAAGTAAAAGACCAAGGAGATGTTAGAGGGTGCCTTGCTACTGGAAGTCCATTTGATTATGCTCTGTAGATTAAGTGAAGGGACTTTGAAAAGGCACAGGGACATTCATCCTGATGAGGAAGTAAGAAGAGATCCTGTTATAACTGGGAGGAGCTTGGGAACTTTAAACACAGACTCCATTCCTGCTGAGAGTGCGGTGTAATATATAAATGTGGCGTGGGGTTTTTCGTTGTGTTAAGAAGTTAATGGGGAATTCCTTTTCTATAGTTTAGTCTATAAGTTACCGAATAAATAATGTTTAATCGATGTCGACTGTAGTTGTTACATTAAAAGTCTTAAAGCAAGAAATCTTATTGTGCAATTTCTTTGCGTCAGCCACTGGGAAATTCATGTCTCTTTCTAAAAGTTACATCTCTACTTGGATCGTAACAGTAGGGAGCAATGACTTATGCTAAAATTGTAATAGCTTTAAGCCTCTTTTCTGCCTTTTATTAACAGTCACCCTGCTAACATTTTCAATATTCATCTTATTCACCATAGCTCAGCAACGATGAACAGATCAGGTTACTCAATGCAGTGAAGAACCGAGAGCTCACCATTGATGAGGCTTGGGAAGTTGCGCAAAGTGGCAAGCCAGCACTCCAGGAGCCAAGCAAACCAGATACAGTATGATAATAGCAATTTTCCTTTATTAGTCATTAAAAAATGTTGCATTTGAAGCTGACTGACTAAACTTTGTTTACTTAAAGCAGGGTTATCAATTTCGTCAGGAGATTGCACTACACTACATAAATGAGCTTAAATTTTATAATGGGTTCATTAAAATGACTTAATAGTAGAACGCAGCATCATATATGTGCCAGTGAAAGGTTGCTAACAAAGAATTTGTAATGACTGTACCAAGAAAAATACCCTATCATTACGAGAGCAAACCTTATGGGATATAAACATTATAGCTAGTGTATCTTCCCGAATTTTAATTTTTTTTTGGCAGTCCCAACTTTTACTGTACTAAACACCATTAGTAGGAATGTTTTATGAAATAAAAAATATTTTTGCTGTTGTACTGTAATGTTTATTTTTAACGGCATTTAATTTAACCTTCAATTGGGCAGCAAGTGAACGAGACTGCCTCCAATTCAATATTTGTGTTAGATTAAATAAATCTGTTGGCTGTTTTTCAAGATGCTATTTAAGTTTCACTTTTCGATACTTGGGGATAGAAACAGGTTAAACATAGAAGATTCTAACTCACAGCATGGAAGATAATTATGTCACGACAATTTATGAAAAGAAACACTATTGTCCAATGTATGGCTGCAAAAAGGGACATATCATCAAAGCTTTTCATCTTGCACTCATCAGGACAGATACGCAAGGACCAGCTCTTGCAAATGTTTTTGCCAGTTTTCACGAGAATCATGTTTTTGATGGAATTACACATAATCACATATCCCTTACATATTTCTGATTTATAGATGATATGATTGCTATATTTGAATCCACAGCCACATGTAAGAATTTCCATAGACATCTTAATGGGCTTCATCCTGAGCTCAAATTCATCTTTGAAATGGAGCAGTCAAATGAGCTCCCTTTCTTTGTTGTGCTTGTTGAGAAATCTGCCATTCAGTTCTCTAGTAATGTCTACTTCAAGCCGACTGGTCAATATACGCATTGGCATTCCTACAGTTTCACGTGCTATAAGATTGGCCATTTTGGCAGTCACGGAAATACGGCCCAAGGCATTTACTCACCATGCAAGCTTCATGCTAATATAGGATGCATCAAAGCCTTCTTGCAGAATAATGGCTACCCTGATTAGATCATTGCTCACTGTAGATCATGCAAACTCATGAATGGGTCTAAGACTGCCATTTTCTTAAAAAGTACCCAGTCTACCTCAGATTACCCTGGTAGAGTAAGGTATCTCAAAACTTTGAGCCACCATGTGAGGCTAGCTGTTTCATGCTGTTACTATGCAGTAGCAACATGAGTAGTATTCTTCACTAATAAGATGCTGCCATCAAGCCAGAAAGACATTCTGCCTAACACACAAATGAGTAATGTCTGATATGAATTTCAGTGCCTGTGTAAATCCAGGTACATAGGCCATATGCCCCAATGACTGGTGGATCATATTAAACAGCATGTCTCTTTGCCTGTTTGAAAAAGGCAAAATACTGACTGTACCCAACCAGCCCATGCTTGCAAAACTCAGAACATAGTGTTCAACATTAGCTGTGATGCTGGAATTGAACAGCACTTGCTAGACATTCCTGATTGCACTAAGAATTACACCGACAACTAATTTAAGCTCACAGTGTGGCATACTTATGTGTGCTAGAAGCTACATATATTCACATACTGGGCACTGTCCTTGGCAGACAGAAGGAGCATGTTTACATATTGCGCCTTTTCCAAATAAGCAAAAGCTTGGGACAAAGCCATTCTATGGTTCATTCCCCACGGAAATGCCTTAACCAGTCAGAGTCGAGCTATCTGGTTTGAATTTAGACAAAAGCTTGGCAGTTAACTGTTCCCTGGTGCATTCTCCATGGCAATGCCTCTACCATTGACAGTCCATTTGCCAACCAATCAGCAACCTCTTCTCATGTAGTATAAATTGTTGTTCCCTTTACAATTGGTATTCTTGCATGTTCTGATGAGTGCAAGACAAAAAGATTCGATGGCATGTCTCTTTTTTCAGCAATGCTCAGGTTCTTACTACCAAATGACTATTGTCCAATGTCTTCACCCTGTTGCAATAATAGATCTCCATATGACTCACCTATACTGTTAATCCTGGACTTGGCAGGAAAACAGAGACCCCCATGGTCTAGCTTGAAAGCATTTTATTTTACCAGTCTTTCTAGTCAGTGATGATTTTAAAGTTCAAAAAGGGCTGATGTATTATTTGTTCCAATCTCAAACATGTTAGAGAATCCTCTGATCCATTTTTTGATCTTCAATGTTCATGTTAAAGTTTAAAGTCAAAAATTGATTTGTCTGCTTAACTAGGGGGAATCTCAAATGTTGGATAACTATGCTGCATGACTAGGGTAGATACAATTTAAAAACCACTTTGCAGTAAAGCAAGATATAAAATTGTACCATGCTCCATTCTGATACTACAACATTTAACACAATATTGTTTTCCTTCAAAATTGAAGCGACATGCGCCTTTATTTTGCATTAGGACAGCATTCTTTGCTATCGTGCGTTATTCAACAATGTTCTGCAGCTGCTCTTTACCTTATTGTACTTATCAAAGAATCTTATGCTACACCAAACATTATTAAATAACTGATGCTCTGTGCTTTATGCCTTTGTGGCACATATAAAGGAGAGTGATATCATAAAAACAGAAGAAAAGATAATAGGAGAGAACAATTCTCTATAAATTATGGAGTTATTTCATGGAATGAACACAGTAGCAATATATCTTTTGTTTGTTGGGCTTTGTTATTCTCACAAGATTGATTGTTTTCATTTTTGTGACAAGGGAATGCCCAGAGGCAAAGCAAAAAAAAGAGATCTAGCACAGGGATTTCCTAGGAGTGCCTGATGGGATTAGCGAACAGTTTTACTTCAAGCTGGTGCAGCAACACCAATGAGGCAATCAAGTATAATTGTGAGCATCTGACTATTGTTGGAAAAAGGGAAATGCTGTCGAAGGTTTTCATCTTGCACTCATCAGGACAGATGCAGAGTGGCAAATTTCAAAGGGAGCAACACTTTATACTGTTTGAGAAAAGGGTGCTGATTGGTTGGCAAGTCAATTCTGATTGGTCAAGGCGTTGTCATGGAGAATGCACCTGGAAACTATTGCTGCCATGTTTCTGATCAATTCAAAAAAGGCACAATGCCTGGTAAAGTTCCTTTTTCCTGCAGAGACCAAGTCTCTGTAAATGAAATATGTAGCTTCTAGAAGCGTAAGTGATCCACATTGTGAGTCCGACTGATGAACTTAAATTGGTTGTTAGTGTAATTCTTAGCACACTTGGGATTGTTCACCAATTGCTGCCTAATCGTGCAATCATATCTATTGTTAGACATTATGTTCTGAGTTTTGAAAACCTGGGCTGGTTGAGTACGGTCAACACCTGGCCTATTGCCAACAGCTGAAGGGATGTGATGTTTGAAATGATCCATCGGATGTATACCTGTGTACCTGGCATAGCATCAGCATTGAAGTTCTTATGCCACATTACCTATTTGCGTGGTAGGCAGCATGCCTTTTTGGCTTGATGGCATCATCCTGTTAATGGAAAATGTCACTTGTGTTGCTACTGCACAGTAGCACTGTGAAATTTTTTTGAGCATGTCCATTTAGCTTTACATAATAGGTAGAGCAGTAATCGTACTCAGCCAACCCTTGCTTGCAAAACTCAGAACGTGGGGCAGGATTTTGAAGTCGTCAGGCAATGGCCATAGGCGGGCCTGGGAGTGGCCAGAAAACAGTCTGCTGCCTGCGAATTGGGCCCCGACTGCGATTTCACACTGGCAAGCCAATTAAGGCCCACCCAGTGTGAAACACGGCTCTGCGCTGGCCAGAAAGGGCCAAGTGGGGGTGGGGCTTGTCAGCCGCTGGGCCTAATGGTGACCCTGTGGCCGGTTTAACAACAGCCCAGGCTGCCCCTGGAAGGCTGCCATGGAAAGACTTGTGTTCAGAGTTCCCGTGGAGTTGAGTGCGGCTGGACATGGCAGGCAGGAGGGCAGTTCGGGTGGTCACTTGGCCCCCTGCTTTTCCAATGAGTGCCTCACCGTCCTCCTAGAGGAAGTGACTGCCAGGAGGGACACCCTTGTCCCCAGGGATGGGAGGAGGAGGCCACCGCACCTCACCAAGAGCAATAGTGAGCAGCCATGACGTGGTGCGGCGCACATGGGCGCTGTGCCAGAAACACTTCAATGACCTACTGTGCTCAGGAAGGGTGAGTACCGTGTTGGCATGGGTCAGTGTGCAGATGTTGTAGGTCTGGCCATCCCCCCATGGACCTCGAAGGCGCTAAAGTCTGAGTGCCAACCGTCAATGATGCCGGAGCTGGCCAGGTGGGTGAGCCCTGGCTACTTGGACTGAGTGCCTTGTGACTCGTGGGTCATGACTCAATTGTGCCCTGCCAGGTCGGGTTGGCCAGGCTGCAATGGCACTGCAGATAGGGAGTGGACTAATCAATACCCCTCTGTTGTTTCAGGAGAAGACGAGCAATAACCAGGCAGAGAGGGCAGGTACAGGCCGAGAGCAGCCCAACCCCCTGCTGCTCCACAGGTTCAAGCAAGACGCCCTGGAGCTTGTGAGCCAGCATGCTCCCCATGCAACTGGGCATGGAGAGGCGGGGGTACCAGATGAAGTTAAGAGTGCAGTGCAGGAAGGTGAGAATTTTGGCTTGTGCAACCATTCTAGTATAGTCTCTTCATTGATGGGAGTCTCGAACCTGGAGCCCTCATTGATCATTGAAAGACGCTGGCACCGTGATGCAGATCTCCATGGTCTCACCAGGGTACCTGGCATGCATAGCGACAGTGTGAAGATCTTAGCTAATCACATGTCCTTGTTCTTGCTTTTACGTTCGCCAGCATGTGTTCGTTCTGCGGACCCTGAAGGGCCACTCTTGACGTCAGAGGACCACCGAGCTTCTGTTGTACTTGAGTCACACCTGCTCTCTGAACCAGGCAGCAGCACAGACACCAGCACCTCGGTGGGCATTAGATTAGCAGCTAATATCTTGGTGCATATTGGTGAGGGCATTTCACACTCGCTTGAGGTGCAGGCAGAGGCAGGGAGTGCTCAGGGCTCCGGCAGTCGAAGGACAGCTGGGGACCAGGACGATACTCAGTTGAAGGCAGCTGATGAGCCTTTGGAGTTGTCCATTAGGCCAGATGCTGGATGTCCAGTGAGATGTGTCAGAGAACCTGGTGGAGACCCATGTGGGAATGCGTGCCATGGTCTCTGTTATGGAGGAGTTCCCTGCGGAGCATGAGCACTGCATCGACCCTCATGGCCGAGCGCACTGCCTCCTCCATTGAGACAGTGGTGATTCTCATGGAGAGGCAGCTCCAGGAACAGAATCAGGGGTTCCTGGGGTCATGCTTGGACCTGTAAGCCCTCACACAGGCAATGACTTCAGGCGGTCAGTGTCAATGTGGGAGATGGATTGAGCACCCAGTATCCCAGCTAGGTGCTTGTCCACCAATGATGAGCATGAAGGTCCAGAGCGACCTCATGTTGGCACATGAGATGCTTGTCATCTCTGTGGGCCCCTCTCAAGGTGCTCTGGATGATGGCAGCAGCTCCTCTGCCCCTCTTAAGGTGTCTGTCACATCTGATGAAGCTGCGATGACTGGGGAAATGCCAGCCGTGGCACTGGCCGCTCCCTCCCAGGTGGGGCCAGCACACGCTGCACAGGCCAGAGGGTGACCACCAAGGTCATCAAAGCCAAACAAAGAGCAGATTCAACAGGCTGCCTCCAATGCTGGTGCCAGTGAGGGCGTGGTACCAAGATGTAGCAGTCGCAAACGTAAGTTATAGGTACAAGAGGGACTGTTCATGGGTGGATTTGATGTTCATTTATGTTCACTTTATACATTCTGGTCCGGGAATGAAGGGGGGACACGGGTTTGGCTGTGGGCAGTCGGTGGCACCCTGGATGCGGGGGAACCCAGCAATCACTGCAAAGCCTCTGGCTCGCTCAGCCTGGCTGGCCTCGTCTGTACGGTAAAGAATAAAGGTCAGTACCCGCCTGAACAAATCTTCTGTCACCAGCTTCACACAACAGTGGACAGCTGATTGGGAGACTGCACACACACAGAGCCCTGGAAAGAGGCGGAGACATAGAAGTTGAGGGCCACTGACCTTCAGAGCCACTAGCATGGGTGTCCATCCACATAGTCGGAGCTGATCTCAGGCCAATCAACTGACAAATAGAGGTCATTGTCTCCCTAGAGAGAGGGAGCGAGGAATGAAGAGTTTTGGAGATAGTTTGCTGCTGGTTGCTTCATGGCACTTTGCAGTTTCATCTCTGTTCGGGGATTCGTTCTTAGCATTTCCAGGCATCATTTCAGGACTCACTGGTGTCTCCAAGGACCCCAGAGGATTTAGCCCATGTGGATCCTTCCAGGTGTCAGACAGCCTTCCCTTACCCTGATAATGGAGATGGTGCTCTCCGCTGGTGGCACCTATTTTGAGGAGGAAGAGAGAGGCAGAAGGGAGAAGAGGCCAAGTGTCCCAATGCAGCTTCCAGGGGAGCGAACTGTGGGAGGAGAGGTGCAGACATATGGGGTGCAGGGCCAGCAGGTAGTCCAAGGCGGAAGAGGCTGCAGAAGACGCCACAATCCTGCTGCCAGGGTTTATAGATGGTGATGCAGCTACCTCAATATGTCTGACGTGCAATGCTGAAGGAGGCTTCACTGGCAGAAGAGGGGAGGTGTTGCTGCCGTCATCCGGAGCGCCCTGAGAGGAGCTGCAGAGATGAGCAGCTTGTGTGTCAACATGAGGTCACTGCTCGCCATTGATGGATGGGCACCTAGCTGTTATACTGGGTGTCTCATCCATCTCACACATGGACACTGAGGTCAGTGCCTGTGTGAGGGCTTGCAGGTCCGGGCACAAGCACAGGAACCCCAATTCTGTTCCTGGAGCTGTCTTTCCACTCTCTTAACGGAAGAGGCATTGCACTCCACCATGAGGGCCAACACAGTGCTGATGCTCCACAAGGACTCCTCCACAATGGAGACCATGGCACGCACACCCTCATGGATCTTTGTCAGATCCTCCCACACTCCCCACTGGACATCCAGCATCTGCTGCTTAATGGCTGACTCTAGAGGCCCATCATCAGCCTTCGACTGAGCATCGTCCTGGTCTCCAGCAGTCCTCTGACTGCTGGCACCCTCAGGACTCTGCTTCCGCCTGCACTTCAAGTGAGTGTGAAGTGCCCTCAACAATGTGCACCGAGATACTAGCTGCTAACCTAATGCCCACTGAGTTGCTGGTATCTGCGCTGGTGCCTGGTTGAGAGAGTGGGTGTGATGCAGGTATTTCTGGAACATGGCAGTCCTCCGGTATGAGGGGTAGCTCCTGGAGGTCCTGAGAATTGCTGCCTGGTAGCAAATCTAAGGGACACTGTCACATGAATTGTCAATCACTTTATCTCAAACCTTTATAAAATATTTGAAAACCCTCATGAAACCTCATCCCGCCCGTGGATGAGGTTTCATGCTTTTTCTGAAGCCCACCAGGGCTCCTGGCCTGCCCATCAACCCTATGGTCAATTACCTAAATTGTTTTATTAATGGCCTCGATAGGCCATGACAGGTTGGCGGGCGCACAGCTGATTCATTTTGCATCAGCCAGCGGGCCCTGCCTCCGCTCTCCAACCTAAAGATCCTGCCCATTGTCTTTCAATGATCAATGAGGAATCCAGCCTGGAGGCTCCCATCAATGATGAGATTGCAGAAGATTGTTTGCAGCATCCAAAACTCTCACCTAATTGCACTGCAATCTTACCTTTGTCTGACACCCCAGCCTCTCTACAGCCGGTTGACCGAGGTGCATGGCACCTCCTGAACTCCAAGGAGAGGATGAGAAGGTGTAGGAGTCTTCCACCAGTCCGCAACCCAATATTTTTATGGGATGTCTTCTTCTGAAAGGACAGAGGAGCATTGATTAGTCCACTCTCGACCTGCAGCGCCATTGCAGCCTGGCCAACCCCAGTTGAGGGCACATCTGAGTCGTGGCCCTCAAGCCGCAAGGCACTCAGTAAAAGCAGCCAGGGCTCACCCCCTTGGCCAGCCCTGGAGTGATTAACAGTTGGCACCCCTGAGCTCCATGGGGGGATGGCCAGCCCAAAACACTTGGACACACTGACCCATGCCAACATGGCATTCACCATTCCTGAGCGCAGCATGTCATTAAACCGCTTCTGGCACTGCACCCAGGTGCGCTGCACACGTTGTGGCTGCTCACCTGGGCTGCCATCTCCTCCCATGTCCTTTTTGTGAGGTGCGATGGCCTCCTCCTCCCACTTTTATAGACATGGGTGTCTCTTCTGGCAGCCACCTCCTCTAGGGGGTCAGCAAGGCACACATCAGAAAAATTGGGGGGGTGCAAGTGCCCAGCTGACCTCACCTCCCGCCTGGTGTCTATATCTTCATTTGCAGCCACGTTGTTGCAGCAACTCTGATGTGGGTAGCCTCCCTGGGGCTGCCTGCGCCATTTTTGAATGGCCACTGGGTTGTCATCGGACTCGGCAGCTGAAAGTTTGAGGTTGTCCACTTGGCAAGAAGAATAGCAAAGCAGAATACTATTTAAATGGAGAGATTCTGCAGAATACTACAGTAGAGAGGGAACTGGATGTCCTTGTGCATGAATCACAAAAAGTTAACACGCAGGTACAACAAGTGATTAGGAAGGCAAATGGATTTTATTGTAAGATGGAGGGGGGGTGGAATATAAAAGTTGAGAAGCTGTGATACAGCTCTAGGGACATTAGTGAGACCATACCTGGAATACTGTGGACAGTTTTGGTCTCCTTACTTAAGAAGGGATATACTTGAATTGAAAGCAGTTCAGAGAAGGTTCACTGGCCTGATTCCTGGGATGAAGTAGTTGTTTTACGAGGAAAAGCTGAGCAGGTTGGGCCTATGCTCATTGGAGTTTAGAAGAATGAGAAGTGACCTTATTGAAACAAAAAAATATTCTGAGGGGGTTTGACAGGCGACATGCTGGGAGGATGTTTCGTTGCGTGGGGGAATCTAGAACAATGGACCACAGTTTAAAAATAAGAGGGCAACCCCATTTAAGATGGAGATGAGGAGGAATTTCTTCCCTCAAAGCGTAGTTAGTGTTTGAAATTCTCTTCCAAAGAGAGAAGTGGAGGCTGGGTCATTGACTATATTCAAGATTACATTAGACAGATTTTCGATCGACAGCAGAGTTAAGGGTTAAAGGAGACAGGCAGGGAAGTGGAGTTGAGGCCACAATCAAATCAGCTATAATTTTAACCAATGGTGGAACAGGCTTAATTGGCTAAATGGCTGACTCTTGTTTCTATTTCTTATATGAACAGCATGTCTTTTCTTTTTAGCAAATTCTCAAACTCTGTACTACCAAGCAAATAATGTGAGCACCTGTCTCATTTCACTGTTGATACCAGAGGGGATCTGGAAACATACACCTTGGTCCCACGAATGAATAAAAAAAAACACAATGATTGTAACTTGTGCACCTGGGTGTTTCTTTGTCTGTGAAACCTATAACAATATTTATTTGCAATTTGAATTTTTTTGTGTTTAGATGCCTGAAAATACACAATACAACTTTTCTGTCTATAAACATAATCGATACAGAAGGCAGAAGAGAGTACTGATGGTAAGCTGAACAATTTTCTCTGTCGCTAAATATCTGAGGTGGCAGTTTAATATGCTTTGTTTAAGGTAGCATGGTCTTCAATGAAAGCAATTTGAAAACCTTTTTATTCCATTGGTCCACACTTTAAGATGATGATGGAAATTACATTGAACTGCATTATTGGGTCACTTTCTCATGAAATCATTGATGTCGGTGATGCTCTGTTCATCTGTCCTTTCTACCTCTCTGGACAAAAAAGAAAAGATCATGGGGTAGATTATGACTTTGTGTGATTGTATTAAAAAAATCTTCTCAGATACTAAGGCAGTCCATGCCCACATGCAGCAAGACCTGGACAGTATCCAGGCTTGGGCTGACAATTGGCAAGTAACGTTCACTCCACTCAATTGCTAGGCAATGACCATCTCCAAAAAGAGAGAATCTAACCATCTCCCATTGAAATTCAATGGCATTGCTATTGCTGAATTACCCACTGTCAATGTCATGGGAGTTACCCTTGACCAGAAACTTACATGGACCAATCATATAAATGCTGTGCTTACAAGAGCAGGTCAGATGCTAGGAATTCTCTAGCAAAGAACTCACCTCCTGACTCCCCAAAGCCTGTCCACCATTTACAAGGCACAAGTCAGGAGTGTGATGGAATACTCTCCACTTACCTGAATGAGTGCAGCTCCAACAACATTCAAGAAGCTTGACACCATCCAGGACAAAACAGCCCATTCATCACCTGAAACATTCACTTCCTCCACTACCAGCTACAGCGGCAGTAGTCTGTACCATCTACAAGATGACCTGCAGCAACTTGCCAAGGCTTCTTCAACAGCACCTCCAAAACCCACTAGCTGTGACACCTAGGAGAACAAAGGCAGCACATGCATGGGAACACACCACCTGAAAGTTCCCCTTCACATCACTCACTATCTTGAACTGAGGCTATATCACTGTCCTTTTATTATTGCTGGGTCAAAATCAGGAAACTCCCTCCCTAACAACTTTGCAGGTGTGCCTACACCACATGGCATGAGGCGATTCAAGAAGGTGACTCAGCACAACCTTTTCCAGGGCAGTTAGGGATGGACAATAAATGCCAACCTTGTCAGCGGCTCCCTCATCCCAAGTATGCATTAGAATGAATGGTGGAGTGAGTGGAAATAAAAGTCAAGAGAGCTATGAGACTCACTATTGATTTGCTATTGCCCCCTTTTTGCTATCAGAGTCAGAATCTACTGCAGTGCTCTTTCACAATGATCAAAATCATAATGCTGAGATTATAATATTGTATGTGCAAATGAAATTTCTTGGTGATTTCATTTTTTCCATGTTCAGTACATCTTTAAGGTCTATGCGCTTATGTTCCAGGTTGGAAGAGCAAGGAGAAACTTATCAGTAGTGGTGAATAGTTCTAGAACTAGGAGTCGCTGTTTAAAAATAAGGGGTTGCTCATTTAAGTTAGAGATGAGGAGAAATTGTTTCTCTCAGAGGGTCATGAGTCTTTGGAACTCTCTTCCTCAAAAGGAGGTGGAAGCAAAGTCTTTGAATATTTTTAAGGCAGAGCTAGATAGATTCTCGATTAATAGGGGGTTGAAAGGTTAATGGGGTAGGCAGCAATATGGAGTTCAGTGCAGCCATAATCTTACTGAATGGCGGAGCAGGTTCGAGGGGGCGAGTGGCCTACTCCTGTTCCTAATTTGTATGTTTGTATGTTTATCGAGGCAGTTAGTTTAAATCTAAACAATTAGCCCAGGCAGGCTGTTCAGGATGTTTGACGTTGAGCTTCTGACTGGATAACCTTTAAATCCCACCTTTGGTATGATTTTAAATGTTTAAAAACAAAGCAAATGAAACAATTGAAGTACTGGTATTCATTAACTTACAAGTTGAGAAACCTTGTCACTAAAACAAATAGCACTGTTTAATATTGAGATAGGTAAGTTCAGTTTTTTTCTGAAATTCATTTTCATCAAGGAATTCACCTTTACGAAAAATGCAAATGTATGTTGAAATAGCTTTTATAAAATTAGTGCACAGAATATAGAAGAAAGGTTATAGCACCTTTTGTGACCTTGGGATGTCCTGAGTGCTTTACAACCAGTGTTATCATGTAGAAACATGTTATCCAGTTCACACTCAGCAAGGTTCAACAAACATCAATGAAAACAGTGACCAGATAATCTGTTTTGGTTAATAAAAGTGGAAAATGTTGGAAATATTCAGCAATTTAGGCAGCATCTGTGGAGAGAGAGAGTTCAAAATGTTTCAGATTGAGGAGCTTTTATTGAGATACATAGGTGCAGTTTTTTTCTGCTGTTGCACCCTGCAATATAAACTATGTCAAGGTCTCTGCAGTATAAGGAAAGAACTGATTCGTGTTTATATAGTACTTTTCGCCACCAAGGCATTTCAAAAACAATTAAGTACACTTGAAAAGTATTCATTAATGTAGGAAATTTCAGCAGCTAATTTGGGCACAGCAACGTCTCACAAGCACACAGCAATGTGATAAATGTCCACATAATTTGGTTTTGGCAGTGTGGAATACTGGTGGTTTGTCAGTTGGTGTGGACGTTGGCTGAACTTTGCTTCACTTGTAATCAACCTCATCCTAAAGCACACAATTGAACACTGACAAATCTTTAAAATAGTGCAATCCAAACCATATCACAAAGTGGCATATGCATTCAATAATAGCAGCCTCTCGCCACTTAAAAAAAGTGATTAAAATCACGAGAAGTGAAAATTAAAGCACTACTTACTTGGAGATCATGTGGAATTTCCTGAAAACAATTGGCCTTGCATGATTGCCCCAGAATTTCATTTCTTCTATGTCAATAACCGATTCCCTCATGAAACGTTTTCCTTCTTAAGTGTCCCCTAAATATTGTCCATTGCTACTGTTGCTATTGACTGCATTGATTTGTATTTACTAATGTTCCATTAATGCATATTTCCTTTCTAGATTGATTATAATTCAAGGCTATTGTGCAATATTGAAAAAGGTATTATTAAGAAACAGTTTTCATTTAAATCTATCAAATCGTGTGAACATGTTGAAGGACAGAAGATTAGCATTTCCTTTTTAAGGCACCACGATTATGAACTTGAAGCTACTTCTGCTGAAGATAGAATAAAGGTAATAGTCAAATATTTCTGCATTCTCCAAACACTGAATCAATTCATATTTTCAAAACTTTTCTTTGCTTGACTGATGTAGTGAGTGATATTTTAGACAATTTTCTCTCCTAGCTTTGCTCAATGGGGAAAGGGCAAATGGAAATGTCAGCTGAATATATATTTCATAATTGCTTCTCTTTGCAATTTCCTTCCTTCCTCCTCTCTTGAAGCTGCAGGCTCGTTTTAGGGTATGGCTTGACAGGCGCTGACTGCCTTCTGACACTTCACCCCAGTGGTGATTATTCACTTTTGAACCAGCAGAGAGTGCCAGCAGGCAATTTGACCATTGTGGAGGTAGGTTAAGGGGGCAGTATCAAAGCGGAGCCTAATTATACACACACTCCCAACTTGCCCCCACCCCCTCTTTCTTTAGGAATAGGAAACCTTGGCTGTTTTTTTCACACTCACAGCCTGGAAAAATGAACCCAATTATTTTCACCAATGCTGAGGTCTGATACTTCAGCATAAGCTGGAGATCTAACTTTTATTAACTTTTTAAGCTGAACCCTGATAAATGATTTGTAACATTCCATTTGTAAATTTAGTAAAATCCTGCTTTTTTAAGAAAAATGCAAGAGCAATAAACTGCTTAAATTGCTTATTTCCTGCTGTTTGAATCACTGTGTCCTACCTTGAATATTATCTGACATTTAGTAGGCTTTTCAGATAGTCTGGTCTTTGTTCCAGTGCCCTGAATGCGTTTAATGTGGTGATTTAATTTGCATTTCTTCAACTTTGATTACAGATCATTCAACTTGTGAACCAAATCATTCAAAATAACATTAATGCAACCCATCCGACACGTGAGAGGGACAGTTTTACCCCACAACAAGAGACTGAGGTCATAAAAGAGGGGCAATTGGAATTGCAGAAAGGAGGCCTTGCTTCAGTAAAATGGAACAGGTACATATTGTGCATTCTTGATTAATTCTATTCCTTCTAACAAAATGTTTCTCTGATTATTTCCAGTGAGGTTTGTCTTGTTCCATCAACTATAGTGAAATTTTCTGTTACATGTAATATTTTATAGGAATATAAGAGATAAGAGGAGTAGGCTATATGTGCCTTTGGGCCTAGTCTCCCTTTCAAAATGCTGTTAGCTGATTTTCTACTTAAACTCTATTCCCCCAACCTTGCCGCTTCCATCCATATTCTATTATCATTAAAAAAAAATCTTGTCAATTTAAGCCTTGAATATACTCAACGGCTGAGAGCCCAAAGCTCTCTGGAGAATTCCAAAGATTTACAACCATCTGAGAGAAGAAATTTATCCTCGATGTATCACAAGGTTCTGGGTTCAAGTCCCACTCCAGGGCTTGTATACAAAATCAAGGCTGGCACTCCACTGTAGTACTGAGGATGTGCTGCATGGTGGAAGGTGCTGTAATTTAGATTCAATCTTAAACTGAGGCCCAACTGCCTGCTTGGGTGGATGGAGGAGATCCCATGGCACAATTTTGAAGAAGAGCAGGGCAGTTGTCCCTGGTGTTCTGGCCAATGTTTAACCCTCAATCTATTAACAAACAGCTTATCTAGCCATTACCACATTGCTTTGTGAGAGTTTGCTGTGCGTAACTGGCTGCTGCGTTTCCTACATTACAACAGAGACTACACTTCAAAAGTACTTCTTTGTCTGTTAGGCACTTTTAGATGTTGGTAGTCAAGAAAGTACCAGATAAATGCACATCTTTCCTTTTATTTTCATCTTACTCCTAAATGGCTGACCCTTTATTCTGAAACTGTGAACACTAGCTCTGGAATCTCCAGGCAGGAGAACCAGACTCTCAGCATCTACTATGACAATTTTCTTCCAATCTTAATTATGTAAACGCTAATCCCTAATTGTCCATCTTCCTAAATGAGCCCAACAAATACAAATATATCCGAACCTTATAAGCAGTCCATTTTTCTACGTAGGTAAGTGATAGCATTAGTTTTCCATTGCAGCATGCCTCATGTCTTCTCTCATCTTTTGTAAACCTGTGTGGTATATAATGACAAATCAAGGATATATGGCGCTGTGCAGGAAGAATATGCATTGCATGGGATTTTATGTTATGATTTTTGCTTTTTTTCCCTGTAAGTAATGTAGTTCTCTGCAAAATTCAGATTTTCTGAACCCATTTCAAATGATTTTAATTCCAGTTCACACTTCTTGGTCTGTATTCAGATGTGTGACAATTATAGCCAGCTACAATAACTAATTCCCAATTGAGGTAAAATGAGCACCATTATCTGCATCCTTTCTCTTCTAAAAATGGTGTTTATATTTGTTCTAGTTCCAGTTCTAGTGAGGCTTATCTAATCATATTTAAATATTCCCTGTAAGTTATCTCTGTTAACTACTTTATTATATGTATTTTGCTTTATTATAATCCTTACTGAATTTTATTTTCTAAATTTTGAAAATATTTTACCACTTTTCTTAAACAGAAGATTCTAATGCAGATTGAAACCTGTTAATACTGCATGGAATGCTAATTTTTAAAATTCATTTATGGTGTGTGGGTGCAAAGCTGGCATTTGCTGCACATCCCTAGAAAGTGCAGTGAGCCACCATCTTGAACAACCATAGTCCATGAAGTGTAGGTACACTCACATTGCTGTTAGGGACGGAAATCCAGGGTTTTCACCCAGTGACAGAGAAGGAACAGTGATATATTTCCAAGTCAGGATGGTGTATGGCTTGGAGGGGAACTTGCAGGTCTTGGTGTTCCCATGTGTCTACTGCCCTTGTTCTTCTAGGCATCGAGGTTGTGAGTTGCTGTCGAAGGAGCTTTGGCGAGTTGTTGCAGTTCATCTTGCACATGGTACACACTGCTGCCACTGTGTACTAGAGGTGGAGCGAGTGAATGTTTAAGGTGGTGGATGAGGTGCTGATCAAGCAGGCTGCTTTGTTTTGGATCATGTTGAGTTTCTTGGGTATTGGGTGGAATTTTCCATTCTGGAGATTAAGTCCAGTGGCAGGCAGGAAAGTTGTCATGATTGTTTTTTTATTTATTCATTCAAGGGATGTGGGCTTCGCTGGCTGGGCCAGCATTTATTGCCCATCCCTAATTTCCTTCGACAAGGTGGTGGTGAGCTGCCTTCTTGAACCACTGCAGTCCAAGTGGTGTAGGTACACCCACAGTTCCTGCTGGGCGGCGGGGCGGGTGAACATGCGTGTCCTTCTCATTTTCAGCTCATTAATTATGCATCCACGAGGAGCTTGGTGAACCTCATGTCAGGGTGAGCTGGAAGCTGCCATTACCTCAAAGAGTCGAATGCCCTGGCGCCATTTTTAAAGGGCACCCAGACAGACATACACTCATTGCAGGCCAGGAAGTCTGCACTACTCCTGCATAGTCCTTACAGCTGCAGCTCGTACTGGAGAAGCTGTCAGATATGAGCAACCACATACCAGGATATACAAGGGTGCCTCTGGCTTTGCCTTTTGCTCAACACTAGATAAAAGCACTGCTGGCAATACACCCATAGTCGGGCCAGTGCTTCTGGTTGCAGTGGCCCTTGTTTGCTTGCCTCTTGAAATTATAAAGGCTCCGCTGCATCTTGCTGCTCAGGCCCTTGCTCCTCATGGCCCTGTGCCAACCTGCAATGGACTCTCCTTCTCCTCATCTGGCTAAGAGCCATTACCAAGGCAGGGTTGCCTGCAGCCTGCATGATCAACACCTCAATGGATGTGTGGACAAATTGAAATGATACTTTAATGATACATGTCCTTTTCAGGTTTCCCTCCATCTCAAAGCCAGCAGGCAAGTGCTAAGCTCTTCACTTGGCCTCTATCTAGACATGGCATCCTCACCCCCACCTTTCCAGGTAAAGGACATCCTGGAAGACCAGAGAGGGTGTTCCTCCCATTCATACATTAATGCTTGTGGAGATATTGCTCTTTGACCAGTATGATGCGATCCATGTGCAAGAAGTCTCAAGTGGACACTATTCTGCTTGTCTCCACAACCATTGCAACTCTATGGAGACACTATCGTCATAAAAAGACTAACCACATGATCCCTTGTCAAGCATGGCCATTTACCCAGGAGGATGGAGGTTTGGAGTCGTGAGTTGGCTGCCCTC
The DNA here is from genome assembly GCF_017639515.1 of Carcharodon carcharias. NCBI lineage: Eukaryota > Metazoa > Chordata > Chondrichthyes > Lamniformes > Lamnidae > Carcharodon > Carcharodon carcharias. Next base: position 59,395,515 of record NC_054480.1, on the reverse strand, counting down.
CACCAGCCGTGACCCTTGGAGGCAGTGTACCTCCCTCCCTCCCTTCATCCCTGCCTCTGACTGCAGCCAATGGCAAATGGCACTGAATGAACGGCAGCACTGCACCTTGATGGGATCTCGATGTTATGAGACACCTGAGTCGGGAACAAACCTGTAGCAATGTGGTTTTCATCATAGAGAGGAGGACTCAAGTGAGCATCTTTGGCGCAGGCGTCTCATAATTATTAGGGTGCCCCTTTAGTCACCCACATATGCTGACCTTGAACTCCACCCACATGAACAGACCCTCCTTCCGCCTTTAGGGGTTTCACTGACTGACTGACTGCATGGATGAGGTCAGTTTGGAAAAAAGGGTATGCATTATATTTCAAACTCACTCCACTGCCTTCTACCCTCCCCCATCACCCATCACCTTCCCCCCATCACCCAATATCAGCATTTCTCTCCCCTCTGTCACCCCTGAACCTCCCCCTATTACCCTTGGCCCTATTACAATCCACCTCCAAATGCATTTCCTCTCCTCAAAGCCGTGTTCTGTCACCATCCCCATGCCCACCCTGACCATGGCCCCTCCTGTTATCTGAGTTAATTGTATAGTCCCACTCCATGACTCACCCGATGAGACCTTCACCTACCAAACAATCACCCTGGACCCGCCACTCTACCGCATCCCATCCCCCTTCTGACTGTGACTGTTCCCTCCTATCATCAGTACCCTGAGTTCTCCCCCCAAGACCCCAGTATCGACACCACCGCCCCTGCCCTCTAAGACACTCCCCCCACCCGCTACTTCCCTGGACACACTCACTCCCAGTTCCCTAGACATTATTCTCCCCCCACCATTCCCCTGATGTTGCCCCTGCCCCCTGTTCCCCAGGCACTCTCCCCATCCTTCCCCCTTTAGCCTTCTTCCCCTGTCCAGCCTTTGCTCCACCTTTCCACCCTGCCCCGCTCCTTCCCCCACCTCTAGCCTTTGCCTGTCTCCCTTGTCCAGCCTTGGCGCAGTGTCTGCTAATTGCGCTGAATAAAAATGAAATTATGCGAGACCCCCAAGAAAAATAAAGCAACATCGACGGACTTCAAAGTCGTGAAAGCGGTGAAGCTAGCGAGGTGCACGCCACTTATATACAGTCATAAAACTGGATGTTCCAAATTCTTGCTAGCCGCAAACTTAATTTGGAGGGGGAGTTTAATTCTGGCGAGGTTGCCTTTTAATGAACACTCGTGAGATGCTAATGCATGCAAAGTGGGTTCCTGACATTGGTTGTTGGGAACTCAACATGCCTTTAACCCGCCTTGAAAGTCGAGAGCACAAAATGCCAACAGTTTACCCTGCCATTGGGAAACAGATTTTTTGCCTCCCACATAATTAAATGCCCCCACCTACCACGGTTCCTGTCATTGGCACAAGTGAAAAATTCTGCCAATTTTTGGAGCTGCACTCATCCAGGCAAGTGGGGAGTATTCCATCACACTACTGACTTATGCCTTATACATTGTGGACAAGCTTTGGGGAGTCAGGAGGTGAGTTACTCACCTCAGGGTTCCCAGCCTCTGACCTGCCCTTGTAGCCACAGTATTTATATGGCTAATCTAGTTCAGTTTCTGATCAATGTTAACCTCCAGGATGTTGATAGTGGGGCAATTCCATGATAGTAATGCCATTGAATGTCATGGGGAGATGGTTAGATTCTCTCTCGTTGGAGAGGGTCCTTACCTGCAACTTGTGTAGCATGAACATTACTTGCCACTTATCAGCCCAAGCCTGAATGTTGTCCATGTTATACTGCATGTGGACATGGACTGCTTCAGTATCTGAGGAGTTGCAAATGGTGCCAAACATTGTGCAATCATTAGCGAACATCCCCAGCATCGGACTTTATGATGGATGGAAGGCCATTGATGAAGCAACTGAAGGTGGTTGGGCTGAGGTCATTACCCTGAGGAAAGCCTGCAGCAATGTCCATAGGCTGTGATTATTGGCCTCCAACAAGCACAAGCAACTTCGCTTGTGCTAGGTAGGACTCTAGCCAATGGAGAGATGTATCCCTGATTCCCATTGACTATAGCTTTATTCTGGCTCCTTGATGCAACATTTGGTCAAATGTTGGTTTGATGTTAATTGCTCAAACTTAATTTTTTTTAATTGTCCAGAAAAGGGTTAAATATAATTTGAACATTTAAACTACTATTCAGTGTTTGTCTAATGTGCAAAAGAATAAAAATCATCTGTTCTATTTGTTCTAGAAAATCATCTAATGTTCACACACTGCCCTCAGTAATATACTGTATTCTATTGTGTGTAAGCTATTATAAGGTGTGACAAATAATATATGTGGTTGCGCATGACCAGTTTAACAGCTTCAAATGATGCTTACATTTCCAGTTATAAAGTGAATACTTGCCTATTGTATTTAATATTGAGTTGATCTGAATTTATCAGGTATAATTGGGACAGATCCTAAATTAGCCAGATGCAGTGAGTATGTTGAAGAAACGTGCAGCCTGTTTGAGAGGCATGAATGGAATAGATTCTCTTTTTCGCGTTATCCCTTACCAGTAGTCTCACTCATTGAAGTTTAATTTTCAAAATAACAGGAATGAAGACACTGTAGTACATTCCAGACTATGCTGCAGGAGGAATGTGAACATTTTGACTTTAAATGCAATAAAGAACATTTTTAAAAAAATTTCTGTTGGACTGTGGATTAAAATTACAATGGCTGCAGTTTAAAGGACATGCATACTGAAACAATGTGAAGGAGGTATACAATGTTTCTGCCCTGGATCAGAGTGTTCCTTGAAAGACAAGATGGTGCTGAGGAACGATCTGGTCTAATGGGGAACTGCCTGTCAACAACATTTTAATTGGCTCCTGACCAGGTGACCAGGGTTTGTGTGAGAACAGTGCAACAGAATAGCTCCTAGCCTGAAAGGAAAAAGACCTAAAACCTCCCTCTCCTGTGCGTGTAAGATTCCAGTAATTCTACAATAATAGCTAGCTGGCTTTTTCTCCTCATATCTCTGTAACCTGCTCTCCCTGAAAACCCCTGTCAAGAAGAAAAGGGAAAACTTGCTGTTAGTGAGATTAAAAGGCAAGTGCTCAACCAATAAACTAAAGACTGAAAGTGCTGGAAGACCATCTTGTGTCATCAGCAAAGAGCTGAAAGGAATTTGGGAGACATCAGTCAAAATCAACCCATCGAGTCCTGTACTCCGGAATTGATGCTATCGAACTGTTTTATCCCACCCTTAAAATCCATGTTTTTGTATGTCTTATGTGTCTTGTAAGTGTGTGTATAGGGATTTAAGAAGATAATTTAGATTATAGAGTTCAAAATTAGCAGTTCATATTTCTTTATTTTGCCACTGGTTAGTGACAGCTTGTTCAATACACAGTTATTTACTTATTATATTTACAAACCTGTTGCTCATATTCTGCTAACCTAAAAGAAACATTTAGGTGGGTTGATCAAACTTTTTACATTTGTCATGGCTCAGGGAGCAGTGGGGCTTGATATTGCTGCACATTATCCCCAGTTAGCCGTGACAATACACTGTGTGCTTGTACAGTGTTTAAGAAGGTGACCATATTGCTCAGATTTCAAAACATCGTTGTGTACCCCATTTGGTGATTATAAAGAAAACCATTTTAAACATTTTCAGAAATTACTGTATCAAGAGTTTACATATAAATATCTAATTTATATTATTTCACAGCCCTTGCGGGAGGGTACTTTGACGTCTTTGTTGTATATGTTGGAAGCAATGTATCTTTAAGGTTTTAAGCAGGTTGGCCTGGATGCTGGTGTTCAGTTGGGCTGGGCATAAGACTTCCTGTCTAACAGAATTTCTGCAAGAAAGCATCTCCAGACAAATAATATCACATTATTTTGCTATTCAAATGGCAAATAAAATTTTGTTGCTCTCTTCACTCGGGCCCGAAACAAATAAATATATTTTGTATAATTGACCCTTCAATATAACAAAGTGAAAACCTGTGGTGAATGGAAAGCAATGGGGCAGGATTTTTTCCTCAAGGGAAGGAAACAGAGGCTGGGATTGTTTCAGGGTCCTGAACATAACCACAGTGGGGGATACACAGTCACGCATTGTGATTTTCTTGGGACACCACCTTATTTGGTCTGGAGACAGGTTTGCTGACCAATTAAGGAGGCAGGGGCCAGAATTTTGACCTTGATGGGCGGGCCCCACCGGCTCGGCGGCGGGCAGGCAGCTGAACTCCGCCGCTGAAACAGGGCCGGCCGCCAATTAAGGCCCGCCCAGCGGACTGCCCGACGGGAATTCCTGTGCGGGGGATGGAGGGATTCCACGTCTGCCAAAGTGCGCTCTTTCACGCATGCGTGCAAAAGAGCGCACTGCTCCCTGAGACTAAGTGCTGTCTCAGGGAGAGCGCTGAGTGTTTAAAAAACTTTAAAAATAGGGAAGGAAAAACATTATTAACATGTCCTCCTCATGTGACACTGTCACACGAGATGGGAAATGTTAATAAATGAGTGAAACTCTAATAAACTTTTTAAAATCTGAGATGAAACCTCATCCTGCCAGTGGATGAGGTTTTATCTTTTTTCAGAAGCCCGCTGGAGCTCCTGGCCTGCCCGCCAGCCTTAAGGTTGGACGGGCAGGTCTTTCAATGAGCTTAATGATCCTGTCAATGGCCTCAATTGGCCACTGACAGGTCGGCGGGCGAACAGCTGATTTCGCTGTCTGCCCGCCTTCCTAAACATTTAAATGGACCGGAATGACGTCGAGGGTTCCTCCCAACGTCATCCTGCATCATTTTCCCATCGGCAAGCGGGCCCTGTCCCCAAATCGCCGATGGGAAAATTCTGGCCGGGATCTCAAAACTGGAGAGCCAATCAGTGGCCTTACAGCTTGAAAGAAACAGCCAGCTGAAATAGATGCCAAGTGAGGGAGAAGATGCTTCCAAATGGAGTTGTTCTCACTCCAACATTTTTAGATCTTAAATTAAAATAATGGATCTTGCAGCCAGGCCACCATAAAATAATGGATCTTGCAAACAGCATATGTTTGGTGGGGAGAGTGCGGGGGTGCTTGACATGGTGACCTGTGGCTGCTGGTGAATCCAGGCAGGCAAGGTGGGTCTTTATGGGAGGCCATCTCCAGGCATCTAAACAAGCTTCAGCTGCCTGTGGAGACCTGGGGGCTGACTGGAAGATCCCAATCAGCCTCCCTGTAATTGGCCTCAGTAGGCCCTTATTGAGGGACAATGGCTACCCGCTGAGTGGTAGCCCTGTCACCCTCATCCTGCCTTCGCAAAAATGACCCAGAGGCAGGCTGGAGTTCAGGAATAGGCATGCTAGTCGGGGCTATTTTTAGCTCCTGACCACCTATGTTCCTGACCCAGGCAGGGGCTCAAAACTCAGCCCGTAGCTTCTGTGGACCTTTTGAGTTTGTGGAACGGTTAGAATGAGCCTTAGTGGAGATCAAAATGCTTGCTTTTGCTCACTTGCCTAAACTTGGCAGGTATTCTCTTGAATATAGAAAATACTTGTACCAGGTTTAGTTTGTGGGTTGAAAAAAAACCCAAAAAACTGCGGATGCTGGAAATCCAAAACAAAAACAAAACTACCTAGAAAAACTCAGCAGATCGTTGACAGGGCCCTCAACTGTGTCCAGCCCATCTCCCGCGCATCCGGCCTCACGCCTTCCCCTCCCTCCCAGAAACATGATAGGGTCAACTTTGTCCTCACTTATCACCCCACCAGCCTCCGAATTCAGAGGATCATCCTCCGCCATTTCCGCCAACTCCAGCATGATGCCATCACCAAACACATCTTCCCTTCACCCCCCTCGGCGGCATTCCATAGGGATCATTCCCTCCGGGACACCCTGGTCCACTCCTCCATCACCCCCTACTCCTCAACCCCCACCTACAGGACCTCCCCATGTATGCGCAAAAGATGCAACACCTGCCCCTTCACTTCCTCTCTCCTCACCGTCCAAGGGCCCAAACACTCCTTTCAAGTGAAGCAGCATTTCACTTGCATTTCCCCCAACTTAGTCTACTGCATTCGTTGCTCCCAATGCAGTCTTCTCTACATTGGAGAGATCAAACGCAAACTGGGCGACCGCTTTGCAGAACACCTGCGGTCTGTCCGCAAGAATGACCCAAACCTCCCTGTTGCTTGCCATTTTAACACTCCACCCTGCTCTCTTGTCCTTGGCTTGCTGCATCGTTCCAGTGAAGCTCAATGCAAACTGGAGGAACAGCACCTCATCTTCCGACTAGGCACTTTACAGCCTTCCGGACTGAATATTGAATTCAACACCACCACCCTCCTCCATCCCCACCCCCTTTCCATTTCTTCCCCTCCCTTTTGTTTTTTCCAATAATTTATATAGATTTTTCTTTTCCCACCTATTTCCATTATTTTTAAATCTATACCTTTTATGCTCTGTTAGTCTTATTTCACCCCACCCCCACTAGAGCTGTACCTTGTGTGTCCTGCTCTCCAATCTTAATTAGCACATTCTCTTAGTTAATATCACCACCTTCAACACCTCTTTGTTATTTTGTCTATGACATCTTTTGGTTATCTGCTCCTATCACTGCTTGCTTGTCCCTACAACCACCCCCCCCACCCCAACAACTTCTCTCCCCACATCCCCCCCATCTTAAACCATCTTATATTTCACCCCTCTCCTAATTTTACTCAGTTCTGTTGATGGGTCATGAAGACTCAAAACGTCAACTTTGCTCTTCTCCGCCAATGCTGCCAGACCTGCTGAGTTTTTCCAGGTAATTCTGTTTTTGTTTTAGATTGTGGGTTGACCTGATTGAGGTGGCTAAAAGGAGAAAAGGATCTAATAGGCTAGATACAGATAAAGATTGCAGGGTCATAATCTTAAAATTAGAACTAGACCATTCAGGGATAAAATCAGAAACATTCCTTCACACAAAGGATTATTGGGATCTGGAAATCTCCTCCAAAAGGTTGTGGACGCTTGGACAAGTGGAACTTTCAAGATTTATGGTGGACATATTCTGTTCAGTAAGGGTATCAGGGATTTAGAACTAAGGCAGTAAAATGGAGTTGTGGTACAATTCAGTGATGATCTCATTGAATGATGGAGCAGGGATTGTGGGTTGAATCCTTTCCTCCTGTTCTTATGTTCCTACCTAGGAAGATATATTTTTGCAGATGTCAGTTTAGTTCTGAAAAGGTGCCTCAGAGAAGGAAGTTTACAATTCTCACCAACCATGAAAACCTTTTATGCCTGTCAGTGAGCTTGTTTCAGGGTTTAATGCTTTCATTGTACAACTTAAAGAACAAAGAAATAATGAAAGTTCTCCATCTGCCAAGTAGTTCAAGTTTTCAGTACCCAAACTATGGTCTGTCATTCAGTGGAGAGAGAAAGGTAATCAAGTTCAGTAAATCAATGTATCATGGAAATACTAGAAATACGTATGGATAGTTTCATTTTTGAGTCTTCACTGGAGTTTTTCTAGATTGATATGTGGCATAATACATATACTTGAAAATGAAAAGATTGCAGGGCTATGGGGAAGGAGCAGAGGAATGGGACAAATTTGACAGCACTTTCTAAGAACTAGCACAATGAACTGATTGATCATCTTCTGTACCGGAGAATTGTACATGTGCTATTGTGCCACATGTACTGTCATGGAGTAGCTTTAGCTTCTATTTTCTGAGTGTAAAACTTGGTCAAGAAATTCCTTGGAGCGAAAAGGCTGGTGATCAAAACTGTGTTGGGTTTGGGGTATTCTGGTATGCCTATTAGAATACATAGACCTGAATCTTCTGGTCAGCGGCGGGGGCGGGCCTGCTCACCAATGCATAAAATGACGCACGTTGACATTGAGCATGCGTCCCGACATCACTGTGTGTCATTCCGATCTTCAGTTTGGTGGGCGCGCACCGGAGTCGGCTGCGCAGCCGCCGAACTGCCAAACGCCTATTAAGGCCATTTAAATGCCAATTAAAATAATTCACAGGGCTGCCCGTCCAACCTTAAGGTTGGCGGGCAGGTGAAGAGCCTAGGCGGCCTTCGCATTTTTTATAGATCCTCATCCGCGGGCCGGATGAGGTTTCATGAAGTTTTTTAAACTTTAATAAAAAATTTTAATAAAATTCATAGACATGTCCCAGCTCATGTGACACTGTCACATGAGGGGGCATGTCTGAATAATTTTAAAAAATCTTTTATTCACTTTTTCACAGTGAAATTAAACTCCCTGAGGCAGCTCTGTTCCTCGAGATTTCTGCGCTCTTTCATGCGCAGGCCCCGACTCAGCCTCTTCCCCCCACCTGCACAGGGAGCACTCAGTGCTTCCGGGTGCGCGTCACGCTGGGTGGGCCTTAATTGGCTGCCCACATAAAATGGCGGCGCCCAGCCGATCGCAGGTGGCGATCGGCTGCAAACCTGCCTGCAGCCACGCCCGCTTCCGCTCAGCTCCCCCTGACAGGGAGAAAATTCTCCACATAGAATTTTTAAAAACTTGTGCTTTCAGCAACCTTTGAGCTCCATCAGAACAGCTGTGCAGGGGTATAGCTAGCAATTTGAAATTTGTATACACCGGCTGATCTGTTTCAGCACTCCCGAGGAAACCAAGTATCTGTGGCCTCCTGCCCTTGGGATTTAAACATAGACACCAACCTGGTAGACATTCGTCATCCATCATTGGGATCAGCATAGGAAAGCAAACTGGTGTCAGCAAATGAGACAAAATGGTGGTCAATGTCTCTCCAATTGATTTCTTTACTGCTGCTTAGATGTGTTGAAGTAATTGATGAGTCCCATAAGCTTCTGTACATCCAATGCTGCTTCCCTAGCCTGTGTTCTTTTGTTATGCCACCCAATAAGCCAAAAAAGGGCCTACTTTGTTAGTGCTGTTTTGCAGTGCTTAGTTTGTATCACAAGAGTTCACTAAAGCATTTACTTACAGTCTATTAATTCAAAATTATTTAATTAGAATTATCTAATAATTCAAATTAAGCACTACATTTCCATTTTCCAATGTTATTTATACTGCCTAATTAAAATTGTGTAGTAATTGAAATTTGTAGTGCAGAAAATTATTTTGAATTGTCAACTGTATACTGCATAAACTGGTGGTTAAGATATTGACTCCAGTATACCAAATAGAATCCTTTGTACTTTTTTAAAGGAGAAAATACTCCTCATCTACTATATTCTTTTGTATTTGTTTCAGATACTGTGTGCAGTTGCATAAAGGAGAACTATCTTTTCAGCGCCTCAACCTTGGTGACGCAAATGAGCAGTTGGGCTTGACTCCAAATGTGATTTATTTGTCGGATGGTAATGCAAGTGTACACAAGGAAGTGGGAAGTGGGTCCTTCACTGTGATCACAAAGAAAAACTGCTACTTGTAAGTGACTTTCATTTTGAGTGAGCCATATGAATATTGATAAAGTGAGCTGCAATGATTTTCATGCTCAGAGCTCTCCAGAGTAACATTTCACTCTAAGTTATGTTTGATCCTACTAAAGGAGGCATTTGAGAATTTTAAAATACATTCTACTAAATAGATTTTCAAAGGGGGTACCTTGGGCCTGATGGGACCAGTGAAGAACCAAGTGCTGCATGAGGTCATCAGACTTATGTGCTGTCCATCATTTTTTTTTTTATTTTTGTATTAGTTAAGTCCCTGACCTGTTAGTTCTGTTGCTGCGTACTGAGTAAAATAAAATACTTCTGCATGGATAGAACCATATCCAGTGAGGAGATGGTAATCTGTTCTAGAAATTAGGACTGATGTTCTTAAGATATTGTTGATATTTTCAGAGTGTTCCCATGCAGAAATGTTCAATAACCACAGTGAGTATTATAGCACCCTTCATTTCAATTAGGTTTCTGAGAAAACTAATATTTTAGTTCACAAGAAATCTAATCCATTTATTAAAGCTTAATGCATCTCTTCCTATATTTTATAAGCTTCAGCTAGTGTCCATTCTTGAAGATACAGATTAACTGGAGCTCCTCGCCTGTTTAAACTTCACCATGAATTTTCAATTTGAATTGATGAAACTTGCAAAACACTCAAACTCTCATCATCTTGTTTCAATGACAGTGTTTCACAGTTAAGGCTGCCTCCATACTCTTCATTGTTGTTTATGAAGTATTATTTGTCTTAGCCCCATTATATCGGACTGTATCAACAGAGACAAAAGATGAATGAAGTGAAAAAGAGGAAATGGATAAATTGATTTTAAGTGTTGTTAAAATACTTATAAAGCTGATAAACTACTATGGTGTGCTGCTTCCAATTTTGCATTGTTATAAGTTTAAAATGAGGCGCTTGTTATTTTAGACTGTTCTAGTTTAGCTGTACATTGCCAAATACTGGAACCCAAGTTGCCTTTTTAAACTGTATAAATTGGACAGATATATAACCATCAGGCAAAGACTCAGACACCACATCAGTAAATAGTATGAAGTGCATTGGTTATAAGCAAGTTTAAGAAACTTATCAACTAACAGAGGCAGAATATAAGTAAAGTATACTTATCAGTGAAACTCTACCACCTCCACACTTTCAAATGGGTAATCAATCCAAGAGAACTGGATGACTTGAACTCCTCACACTGACAGAGAAACAGTCACTACACCTTCCTGGGATTTCTACTAACAGGGAATCCATCACTGACCTAGTCCCAGTACCAATTACTCATCTGCCCTGAAGCTTATTGGTAACGACCTTCGCACTGATAGGATACTCAAGTATCCCCGAAGATCTAAACCGGTTCTTCCATACTTGATGTACACAAGGATGGTTCTCGAAACCCCTTTTTTTACACTCAGAAGATGTTGTAAGCCCACCACAGCCAAATTGTTGGAAATGGCTTATTGGTCCATAGTTTGTCAATAATGTGATGAGAGTTGAAGAGGAGATCTTACACTCTCCGATCCCACAACGACCACAAAGACTCAGGCTTCCTTTTAACCAGTTTTATTCAAGCCTATGCACAGGAGCCGCAATCATCCCTAAGAATGAAGACCCAGCTCCCAGATTGGTTACATTTCATTACTTTTGTACTTTTTCTTATCATTATACATTTGAGTACATTTGAATACATCCAGTTGGTAACTGACACACCTGTTCCATTATCTCTATCCTACTGAGTACATAAACGTGTGATTTTGCTATCCAATTATTCTATGGGATGTATACATAATTATACTATCCAATCAGAATTAAAACAAGTATGCAAAGATCTTGGTTCTTACAACTCAAGACTGTTTGTGTTTCATCAAAGCCCCCTCTTTGTCCATTGTTCATCTTTCCATATCTAAGCTAAACCATTTGTCCTCCCCTTGTCTGAGGGTTGAGCATACTTAATCTAACTTTATGCCAAGTTTTATCTCCAGTCTAGCTCTCAAGGCTTCACTGCAACATTGCACCACTTGACTTGTCCTGCCTGACAGAGGCTTTCCTCCCTGTTACTAGACATGAGCTCATCTCTTGATTTCTGTGTAAATCACACAAAAACTCAAAGCCTCTTTGTGTGCAATGTCCACCTGGTTATCCTCAACTGTTAATATGTTTAGCATCAATGGCTGCCTGGAGATTTTAAGTATGTTCAGCAAATTCTCACTGTGTTCTTTATATATATATATATATATGTATATATATTTAATTCCCCCCTAACAGAGTTAACCCCATAGGTTCTAGCTAATTATGCACATTGGCATAAACTTAGGACAATGTCTTCCTTTAAGCCATATCTCTTATCTTAATGTTTTTACAGGAGTCCCATTCATTAAGATAGACTCAGCAATCAAGGACAGCATGTATTCCCAAAAGGGAAGGAGTCCAAGGCTTATGCCATTTCTTTCCCAGTTATCACAGCACTTTAATTTTCTCATAAGAAAAGCTAATGGAGAAATACAGAAATAACATATAACAACTTCTAATCAACTACTGATTATTAATTATCCCTCAATCCTAACTTAATTGAGGTACATTATTTGGTCAATCATCTGTTGCCAATCAGTGGTTGCTTCATAATACTGTTTCGGGTTAGCTTGTTGTAAAAGATTAACAACATCAAAATGGCTTTTTATCTGTGTTAGCACAAAATGGTGTTTAACCTTGTTAGCTTATTACAATGAATATAACTCAAATTAACTTAGAAATGGTTGGGTTGTACTAAAATCGAGTACCCAGACAGCATGCACTATTGCCAATTTAGGTAATAGTTATATTATTTTACAGATAGGTATTTACAGGCACTGGTTTCCACGAAATCGATTTTAAGGCTTTTCCAACATTTCCTTGAGTAGAGGAACAATGGCCAGAATTGTCCAGTCACATTGCCGGCGTCATGGCAGATGTGAGCAGACAATGTAGCAAGAAGGCCAAAAATTGGTTTCACGCCGTCATGAAACCAGTTTGCAACCATCCGCTTCACCTGTCATTGGCAGGCTGCATTTCCTGCTGTCCAATGTCGGGAATTTAATTTTCATGCATTTGCATCTCATTATTGTGCGCTCACACCAGAATCATTCCCCCACATCAAATTTACCACCCACGTCGGTGTGACTTCAGAACGATGTGCTTCATGTCTGCGTTTGTTTACAAGGTGTGCAGCTGGTGAGCTGAACTTTGAGGGGCAATCGGAGGTAAGTGCACAAAATCTTATACAGCACTCGCAAGCATCGCCTGTAGAACTTCAAGGAACGCGGGGGGTGGGGTGCACAGAGAAGTTGCTTTTTCTCGGCTGTCTTTGAGTGCAGTGCTGGGGCTTGAGCTCCAGTGCAGGTGAGGCTGGGGTGGGGGGGTGCCGGGAGAGGGGGTGTGAGAGAAGCAGCCACAAACTTGGCAAAGCTTGTCAAAAGCGAGCAATTTTCTGCAGCTGAAACCGTTTAGCCGCAGCTCCATTGACATGCATGGGATCGGGCCTCTGAAGCTTCTCTGCCCGTTCAAGCAATGCAAAAGCGTGAATGTACCACCAAAGGCGACCAGGGGTAAAATCTTTACTTCAGCAGGTGGGCGCATCCCGACGCCAACGCAGTTTCGGTCGGCGGGCGCACACTGGATTTGGCAGTGCGCCCGCCAACAATTAAAAAGCCTATGAAGGCCATTAATAAGGTTACTAAAATAAATTTTTCACTGCCTGTCCAACCTTATGGTTGGTGGGCAGTTGAAAAGACCAAGTGGCCTTTGCACTTTTTAGGAAACTTCATCCACGGGTGGGATGAGGTTTCCTAAAGCATATAAAAATTGAATTAATGGCATGTCCCTGTTCACGTGACAGAGGCACATGAGGGGGCATGTTTTGTAACATTTTTCATCTCTTTATTTCTTTTTAAACTCTTCATTTCCCTAAGGCAGCTCTGTGCCTCAGGGAGATTATCGAGCGCGCACTCGCGCACATGCACAAAGTTCACACTTGCCCCGCTCACCCTCCTCCCTGAGCCCGCACAGGCAGCACTGAGTGCTGCCACTTGCTTTTCACGCTGGGCAGGCCTTAATTGGCCCACCAGCCTGAAATCGCCTTCCGGCCTCAATTGGACCGCAAAGCCGGCCCGAAAACGGCAAAATTCTGCCCCAGACCTTTTCACTCCTCGAGTGCAGACTGCTAATTAATGTGCGTTTTGGGGGCAGCAGAACAATTGGCCGACTGGACATGGCGCAGTCACTGGTGGAGGCACTCAAGAGCCCTTTGCAATGTATTTATTCAGGTTTGGACCAGTAACCCTCATGGTTCAAGCTAACATTGCAGCCTTGCAGTGCGGTTTAGGAGAATGCCTGCACCTGAGCTGAGAGTACAACATGCAGTCCAGTGGCCGAAGTTGCCGCCAATTGGTCCTGTGGAGTGGGGCAGAGGTGGGTGGGTTTTCGGACAGCCAAGAAGCGCACTACACACTAGCTATCCAAGTGGTGGCCAGCACTCTTTGGCATGCATGAAGGGGCCTTCAAACTTAACCAAGAGAGATCCTTAGGACACATATGCTAACCCAACTGTCTCTCTGATCCTGCAGGAGGAGAACATCAGGATCATGGAGCCTGGTGATTTAGCAGTATGCCTCATGGCTTTTAGAGACCAGAGAAGAAGAACAAGAGTGGTGGAGGTGCCTGACTCAGCAAAGGGCGAAGCACCTCCCTCAAGATGAAGGGGCAGCAGGGCCTGCTGCACACACAGCTGAAGATCCACAGTGAGCCGTCATTCATAGGCTTTTTGCTAGACCCAGGGTCTATGGATTGTGCTTGTCATTCCTGCAGATGACTGAGAACCGGTGCCACTGTGCATGTCTAGGGAACCGGTCAGTCACATATGCCAGCTGTGCAGGATTTGGTGCCAGGTGGACATGGAGGGCATCTACTGCCAGTGGCTGTGAAAGTGACAGCAGCGCTCAATTTTTATGCCAGTGGCTCCACCCAGGGAATCACAGGTGACCTGTGCAGGATCTTGCAAGCCTCCACGCACAAGTGTATCCAGGAGGTCACGGGCGCCATCTTTGCATGTGCACAGAACAGAGGCCATGAAAGCTCATATAAATTCCCCTTTTCTGTCTTTACTAGTGTGGATAAAATGGTACAGTGTTCTGATCAGAAAGGAGATCTGGTGGGTCCTGGTATCTAAATAAAATCATTTGTTCATTGCTTGGCTGCAGCAACAAGGGAGTAAGGTACTGTGTTGCATTAGCAGAGTGACAGATTATATATTATTGCTGTGTAAACTGTTGCTCAGACCCCTTCTGAGAACTGTATGTTGTTCTGGTTAGAACATAGGGTAGGGTAGCCAGAGGGGGCAGAGATGAGTAAAACAAGATTTTTTGTCTTGGGAACTTGAATCCTGAGGAAATATTAAGGCAGTTGGACTTGTTTTCCTTGGATACATGCCTGTTACATTTGGGTTTTCTCTAATAGTTTTTTGTTGTATAAATGTTTGATGTTGCTTTTCTTATGCAGACAGTAAAAGCTGAAACTAATGGGATTTTATCTTGTCTTAGTATATTCAGCACTGATAATTATTCCTGATCAAATATTCCTTAATGCATTTCATGTAGTTCACCCAATATGTCTCCAAACATTTCAGGAGACAAAAAGTGTTAGACCACTTTGTACAGGCAATTAAATAAATCGGGGATGACTGTTTAACAGCACCACCTTTTGACAAAACCTTGAAAATGACACTTTTTCCGATGGGAATAAGACACAGCAGGGCCAGGGAGAGAAATCCTGGGCTTTGGTGATTCTCCTGTTTCCGGGCCACTTTATTCTCTGCCTCCCACTTTAATCGTCCCCCTCAAACATGCATGATATTTTTTCCCCTTTCAAGATTCACCAATCAATTTACCAAACAATCACAGAAAGACCCTAGTAAAATGATAATGCCTATTGTTGGCATCTGGTTTCAAATATCGTCCATACAACATGGTTTGTTAATATTAAAAGCAGCTACGATATAATGCTGTGTTAGTTTGTGTGTGTCTATAGGTGATCTCACCATGACTATTAAACAAACCAGAAAGTACAAATTCTACTTTAACAGCATCATGCAACATTATTAATTTCACGGGGAAATATCCCACTAGTTATTTATAACATGTGAAGACAATAACACTGATTTTGTTGACTGCCTCAGCCCTCATTAACATGTTCTGCACATTGCACCATATGGGCAGTGACAGTAAATTCATATTTGGGGGAAATATTCTATACTTACAACCCAGATAAGCTGCACTTTGAGAAGGCATTTTTTTTGGTTAAACTTAAAAGTGACCCTCCCAATACTCCCGTCACATCCCTCGACCCCTTTGCCACAGCTCTCAACCATCATCCGAGCGCCCCCCTGACACTCTCACCCCATCACCTCCCTCACCCACTGCCCTCCTTCCCACCCTACCGGTATTCAACCAGTGGTGGGTGGGGGATTCACCACTTGGGGAGCCCATGGAAGCAAACTCTGTCATGGTTGCTTGATGCCTTCCAGAGGGGGAGGGGGGACCCTTGTACAAAGGCATTGAGTGCCTGATCGAAAGACATGGCATTGGAAAGCGGAAGACATCCCGCTGCCCTTTCTTCTGACCTCCACCAGCTCCCCTAACTATCAACCCCCTGCCCCGCCCCCACCGCAACCCCCTTCCCCTCCCCTAACCAGCAACCCCGTATCCCGCCCTCAGTTATGGCTTGGGGTCCATCGAGGCCTCTGAAGGGGCATTACTGGCAGTTGACACCACATCTGTTGACGCTGACAGGCAAGGGAGATTTGCCAGCAGCTCTCAGGGTGGGAGTGTCTAATGGGCACTTCATTCTGGCAGGCCTTGCCCAACAGAAGCAACACGGGGCTTCCACCAGTTATCTAGCAGATTTGCAAGACCCCATCACCAATGTTAAATTTTGTGTGGTGTACCCATCAGGGTGGAAATAGCATTATTTGAAACAAAGATTTGCTTTGCTGTGAATGAAGATCCAATATTAATTTATTTAGAGAGAGCAAAAGGAGTAGACCATTTATTCTTTCAAGCCTATTCCACCATTCAGTGAGATGCTGGCTGATCTGTGACCTAACTCTATATGTCCACCTTTGTCTATAACCCTTTAATACCTTTGGTTAACAAATAACTCTTAACGCCTCTGCTCCACAAACACCTATTAATGTCTGATCCAGCATCAATTGCCATTTGTAGAAGAGAGTTCCAAACTTCTACCACCGTTTATGAGTAGAAATGTTCCCTAACTTCAGTCCTGATAGGCCTGCTTGTAACTTTTAGGCTATGTCACTTAGTTCTAGATATCACAGCCAGTGGAAATAGGGTTGATAGAGAGAACCTTATCAGTTCCCTTTAATATTGTAGTAATTGTAGCTTTAAGGAATGCAGTGACTGTAGCTTTAAGACTTATTGTGTTATATAGTATCACGTGACAGTGTGAATATATCAGTGCTAAGCGTGGGGAACCGTAGAGTGGAAGTTCTTCTTCTTCTTGTGAAGCTTGATGGAAGCATGTAACTGCTGCCAAAGGCTATAAATAAAGTTTGATGTTTCTGATGTGAAACCTGCCTGGAAAATCAAGTTCATAACAAACTGGCGATGAGGATGGGATCAGGTCCAGCATTGTCCCTTGACCAGCAACTATGAGCATCTTGCTTGAACAGAAGAAAGGGAAATATATTCACCAGGTATGCTGCAAAGTTCAAACAGAAGTAACAGAGCGCTGTCATTTTGAGTTTAAAAAAGGGCCCGAGCCAAATGGCTGAGAAATCTCCTGTAGCACTTCCAACATTTTTTAAAAAAGGACCTGCAGAGGCAAAAATAAAAAGAAAGAAGAGAATCTATACTATATTATAAAATAGATGGCAGCCCCACAAGCTCAGTAGGTTAGAGAAGCTAGCACATGGCTTCAAGTAAAGGAAGATTTAAAAACAACCTGCAGTGCACAGTAAAAATGACTGCAGAGTTTAAAAAAAATGCTTGGTGCAGAATTGACAGCTTGCAAGTTAACATAAAAAGGGCAATCAGAGCAGAAAGCCATGCTGCAGTTTTAAATTTAAAGAAAAAAAATGGCTCCGATTGGATCACGAGGCCGCTGGGTCACCTGAAGTGTGGGACATCCAACATCAAAAAAACCTGCAGAATTAGTTTAAAAAAAAGATAAAAAAACCTGCTGAATCGCCCAGAAAAGAGAGAAGAAATCACTGCTGTGTTTTTTCGAACAGGAACGAAGTTTTGCAAAGTTTAAAAGAACAGCAGCCACATTGCTGGTGAGCCTGCCAAAACATGAAATGCACGGGAAACTCAAAAATAGCACAGAAAGGCTGACAGCTGCAGAGACAGCCCAAACAAAAACAAAAACGGTGACTGCTCTTAAAGTGGCACACATTTTAAGTGTTAAATACAAGAAAAATGGCTATGGGCAGAAAATTAGAAGAGACCCCAGAGAGAGGGCAACTCGCAATACAAGACCATTGGCAACAAGACACCCCAGAGGGGGCAACTCTGCGAAAGGCAACTAGAGACCCCAGAGAGAGAGCAATTCTGCCAAAGGGAACAAGCGATCCCAGAGGGAGGGCAACCAGAAAATAAACAGTTGAAAGAACAGTTGATTGTCCTTCAAGATCAAATGCAAAAAGAAAGTGTCACCATTCAGCAACATGAAGAAATAAAGACTGTCTTAAACAGTAGAGTGAAAGAACAGCAGATAAAACTTGAAGAGGGCTCAGGGGAAACCCTAGTCATCAAAGAGGACTCAGGGGAAGCCTTGGTAAATCGGAGAGGGCTCAGGGGAGGCCTTGGTAATTGGAGAGGGCTCACAGGAAGTCCTGGAAGTTGTATATAGCGGGATACAGCCAGGAGACAGGTGATCAGAGAAACTCCAAGGCAGTTCCAGCTCAGCGAAACTAGCTGTCTAGCAAAGAGTTGAAGAATCAGCTGAATGAAGCTAAAGAGGCATTGAAAGGAAAAGTCATATAACTTTCCAAGATGCAAGTGGCTACCTGGTGTAATAGTTTCTGTGAATGGCACGTTGTCATGCCACAAACAAGTGGAAGGCCGGATCATCTGCAAATACATGGATCATTTGAAAAGAAGGGAGAAACCCCAACAAAATGATGTTCAGCCCTTAACCATTGTGGAACCCATGGTCTCTTGTTGAAATTATTCAATGAAGGATAGACATACCAGATGTCTCTGTTGGAGTAGATAACACTGAAATGCCTGTGCCTGAAGAGGTACTTGGGCCTGAATTTTCCCTCAGCGATTTGGGGGCGGGGCCTGCTCGCCGACGGGAAAATGACGCGGGATGACGTCAGGAGGAACCCCCGACATCATCCCGCCCCATTTAAATATTCAGGAACGTGGGCGGACAGTGTGATCAGCTGTCCGCCCGCTGACCTGTCAATGGCCATTGACAGGATAATTAAAGTAGTTAAAGGCCCTGCCCGTCCAACCTTAAGGCTGGCGGGCAGGCCAAGAGCCCCAGCAGGCTTCTGATAAAACATGAAACCTCATCCATGAGATGAGGTTTCATGTCTGTTTTAAAAATCTTAAATTAACTTTATCTGAAATTTATTAACATGTTCCATCTCATGTGACATTGTCACATGAAGCGGACATGTTAGCTTTTTTTTATTTTTCTATTTTGACACTTTGAAGCACTGTCAGTGATCTCCCTGAGGCAGCACTTAGTCTCAGTGAGCAGTGCATTCTTTAGCGCGCAAGTATGAAAGAGCACACTTTGACAGTTGGGGAATCCCTCCCCTCGCACAGGAAGCACATAGCGCTTCCCATCGAGCAGATCGCTGGGCGGGCCTTAATTGGCCCGCCCACTTAAAATGGCAGCGGGGCCCGCTTTGGCAGTGGAATTCGGCTGCCTGCCCACCGCCGAGCCGGTGGGGCCCGCCCGCCAACCTGGGGCAAAATTCTGCCCTTGATGTTGCTGTGGTTCCAGAAAATCGGCGTAGATGACACTGAACTGCCTGTGCCTAAAGGGGTACCTGATGTTGCTGCAGTTCCAGATAATGTTGATCCTATAAGAGATTCGAAAGTCATGGAGCTATGACGTACTAGCTGGATCAGAAAACCACCTGAGGGATTGATCCGTGTATATATTTATGTCATGAAGGTAGATGTGCTTATAAATACAAACTGTACAAAAAATTTAAATGGGGAGGAATGTAGTAATTGTAGCTTTAAGACTTATTGTGCTATATAGTACCACGTGACAGTGTGAACGAATCAGCCCTAAGCGCAGGACACCTCAGAGTGGGAATTATTCTAGTTGTGGAGCTTGACAGAAGTATGTAACTGCTGCTACAGCCTGTAAGTAAAGTTTGATGTTTCTGATGGGAAATCTGTTTGGAAAATCAAGTCCATAACAAATATATTGAAAACATTGATCATATCACCCCTTAATCTTCTAAATTCCAGGGAATCCAACCTTGTTTGTGCAACCTCTTCTCATTGTTCGACCCTTGGATTCAGGGTATCATCGTGGTAGGTTGTACTGCCTACTGCCTCCAAGGTCAACATATTGTTATGAAAGTGTGGTGCCCAGTACTGCTCTTATACTCCAAGTGCGATCTAACTATAGCCTTGCACAGCTGAAACATGACTTTTAACACCTTGGACAGGATTTTTAGTTTGGCGGGCGCCCGTGATCAGTGGGCTCGGGAGCGGCCGAGGAAAGGACCCATGACCGCGATTGGCCACCGACCACGCGCTCAAAGGCTCAACGCTGTTGGGGTGGGGGCAGAAGGAAGGCGAGCGCTGAAGTCAGCGCAGGCAGGGGAGAGCACGGAATGAAAACTCCCTGAAAGCAGGGAGCTAAAGAATTTAAATTGCAAAAATAAAGATTTTAAAAACCAAGAAAAAAAATGCCCATGCATCAGAATCAGTCACCGGAACATATACCAGATGAAAATTCTGTCCATACATTTTTATTTTTTTAAATTTAATAACAGAAACCTCATTCTGCCCATGGATGAGGTTTCCTGCAAAATTTAAAGGCCACCTGGCCGATTTGCTGCCTGCCAATCGTAACGTTGGACAGGCAGCGAAAAATCTCAGTTAATTGCTACTTTAATGGTCTTAATAGGCCTCTTAATTGTCGGCGGGCACACTACTGACTCTTGCGCGCATCTGCCAACCAAGATATCGTGTGAGTGCGCGATGACGCTTGGACGCTCGCCCAACATCATCACACACTATTTCACGCTTCTGCAGATCGGGCGCACACCAAGCGAAAAATTCTGTCCCTTGTATTCTCGTCCTTTAGATGCCTCAAAAATGTACAAGTCACCAAATATCTGGGGCACATTTTTTTTTAGCTATTTCTTTCAAGAAATATTTATGGTACTTCTTTCATTGTGAGAAGTCCCCTATTTCTGAAACTTTGAAGAAAGTGTGAAGCTAGAGTATTTTGGAACACTTTGGTAAAGTATTCGTAGGCTGTTATGATGATAATGTTGATGCACATAATAGTTCATTTGATTTTTCTTAATCTTAGATTCCGAATACCAGTCACTGACCAGTTACAAAGTACAGAAGATTTAACAAAGTGCCGGGATGAGTGGATTGATGCTATTGATAAGTGCTGTTTGCACTGGAAGCGTTTATCACAATCACAAACACAACTTCTTATAGAAAATAACTTGATTGAGGTTATACCAGATATACCATCCACAAAGGAGCCTCCTTATCAAACTGTGTTAAAACAACCTAACTTATCTGCAACCTCAAACCTGGAAGGGGAAAAAGAACAAAAAGAGGATGCAGAGAAAGAGGCAGAGGAGGAAGGAATGGAGCTTACTTCTGCAGTTAAGAAAACGGCTGTAGAATTGCCTTTAGAAAAGGCCACACTCTCCCTTGTCACTCAATGTCTTCCAGGTCCAACTGTGCCTGTCCCTCCCCTGCCAGCACTCGCTATTCCTGTACCTCCTCAGCTTCTACTGAAGAAATCGAGTGGTATGATAAAGAAGACTAAAGCATTCCACTGGGATGTAGTTGCCCCAGAAAAGGTCAGTAGTTTCTGTATTCTCTGTTGCCTTTTATTCTTGCATCGTTGTTTTTAATGCCAATCAGCAGCTGTGTCAAGGGATTGGAAGATTTTTTTCAATAACACCATTCTCCACAAAATCAAACCATGAGAGGATGATACCACAAGATCACAGCTTTGATTCTGTTGTAATCTGGCTGCGAATATCAGCTTGATTTATTTCTACATTTGTCAGATTAAAACTTGCCAAACTTACCACTGGCTTATCACAGTCAGTTTGCTGTTTCTTCCTCCAAAGTGTTTAAAAACAAATCAACAATTTTAATGACTTTTTATTCAAGTTGTCACTGCAGAGGTAGTAGGGGAGTAGAAGGGGTTGTAACAAGTGGAAGAAATCAAACTGCCTCCAAGAAACAGGATGTTGCTGCAAGGAGTTTGTTCTGATTTTCATCTCAATTGTGAAAACATTTTAAAAAGCTTCCTCTTAAAAAAACTAGACTTCACATTGTTTCTGTTTTATACTACCAGTTGCTATGATCAATGGATATAGGCCAGCGAAGTTTTCTTCATCAGTAGTTATATATATTTGACAATCACTGGAGTCATATTCAGCTCAAAATAAGATGTTTGTGGTTGTTGGTGGCCAATCATTTCAGTCTGAAAACATCACTGCAGGAGTTATCAGAGGAATATCCAAGGCCTCAACTGCTTCATCAACAACCTTCCTTCCACATAAGGTCAGATGTGAGGATGTTGGCTGATGATTGCACAGTGTTCAGTTCCATTCACAACTCTTCAGATATTAAAGCAGTACACGTCTGCATGCAGCATAACCTGGACAACATTCAGGCTTGGGCTGATGTGTGCCGTGAATGTTACTTGCCCCATAAGTGCCAGGTTAATGACCATCTGCAACATCCTGGAGGGGTCACCATTGACCAGAAACTGAACTGGACTAGCCACATAAATATAAAAACAAAAAACTACGGATGCTGGAAATCCAAAACAAAAACAGAATTACCTGGAAAAACTCAGCAGGTCTGGCAGCATTGGCAGAGAAGAAAAGAGTTGATGTTTCGAGTCCTCATGACCCTTCCACAGAACAGTTCTGTGGAAGGGTCATGATGACTCGAAACGTCAACACTTTTCTTCTCTGCCAATGCTGCCAGACCTGCTGAGTTTTTCCAGGTAATTCTGTTTTTGTTTTAGACACATAAATACTCTGGCTATAAGAGTAGGTATTCTGTGATGAGTGACTCAGCTCTTGACTGCCCAAAGCCTTTCCACCATCTGCAAAGCCTGAGTCAGGAACGTGATGGAATAGTCTCCTTGCCGGGATAAGAGTGGCTGCAACAACACTCCAGAAACTGGATATAGGCAGTTTGACTGGCACAGCATCTACCACCTTAAGTACTGATTCCCCCCACCACGGCACACTGTGGTACGCTGTGTAACATCTATAAGATGCATTGCAGAAACTTGCCAGAACTTCCTTGACAACCCCTCCCAAATCTTCATCCTCTACCACCCTGAAGGACAAAGTCAGCAGGCATATGGGAACACCACCACCTGTGAGTTCCCCACCCAAGTCACACCATCCTGAACAAGAAATACATCACCTTTCCATCATTGTTTCTGGTTGAAAGTCCTGGAACTCCCTACCTAACAGCCCCACCGATGTACCTTCATCAGAGGAAGTACAGTGGTTCAAGAAGACAAATCACCACTCCTTTTTCAAGGGCAGTTGGGAATGGACAATAAACACTGACCTTAGCCAATGATGTCCACATCCCATGAGTGAATTAGAAAAACCTGTCAGTAAATTTCCAGATAGCTAGTGTACACATGAAGTCAGAAAAATCAACAGCTTATAAAATCATTTAGGGTAAAATCAGTCCATCATTTTATTGAATGATTTCATGGGCCATATATAATGTTCAGTGAATGGGTGCCGTGGACGTATCTTTTATTCCCACCCATGCCCGTCGCCCCACAGTGATTTAATGTCCTGCCTCCCGGTGCTGCCAGCCAATTGGATGGCCAGCAGCTGTCTGGTCTCAGTGGCCCCACCAGGAGTGGTGCCCACTGCTGATACTGCATCCAGTCCCCAACAACACTCGCCACTGGAACTGAATGCAAGGTAATTGGGGAAGGGCATTGCTGGGGGCAAGATGGCAGGCTCTGAGGAAGGCAAGGGGGAAGGGGGTGTGGCTGGGGGGTGGGGGGCGGTGGTGGCTGGGGTGGACAAGGTGGGAGGAGGGGAAATGCAGGGATGTCTGGAGCTTAAGGGGAGCCTCCAATCAAATCAGGATGCCCACAAAGGAGGCAGTCCACTGCCGCCCACTTCCCTCATGAAGCACGAGTGTTATCTGCTGGGTTTCTGACCTG